>NW_027556402.1:182895074-183437574 GCF_003287225.1 Phascolarctos cinereus | reverse complement strand
TGTGGGGGAATATAGTCCCCCTACTTAACTCTTTAGTTCTTGAGCTCCTGCTAATGGGCTTTTATATATACAAAACATACCATTCATGATGATGATGCTTTTAGATATTTGACATAACCACTTACTCATTAATAAGTCAAAAGAAATTAAAAAAATATCACAAGTAATTAACACAAATACATAGAAATAAATTATATCACAATACACACATAAACCTGGGGTCATACTCTTCTATCAGTACACTCAATATCTTTAGAGAAAAGTAAACACCCCCAGAACCAGTTGAGGAGCTTGAAATAATTCACTACTCTGGAACTGTAAACTTTGGTGTTTTCTTTCTGTATCAGGACCTGTCTATACAAGTTCTTTGAATGTTGCTTCTGTGTTGAACAGATGATTCCAATGATAAGCTGAGTTGATCTATGCTGTGCTTGACTAATGCCACACTAGGCATGACATCTGAGTCATATTATGTGATGTCTTGGGGACTTCTCTGATTCTTTGCTTCCAAGTTGTTCCTCTAATCAGTGAGATTTACTCCTCAACAACAACTGTAGTATCTATCATTTCTAGCTTCTAACTTAGCTGATGTAGTTCTGAAATCTCTCTCTGTTTCTCTGTCTGTCTCTTGTCTCTTTATGTGTCTCTCTGTTTCTCTCTGTCTCTCATCCACACTCAGTAATTTCTGCTTGCCTCTATGTTGCTGGGTTCTTGCCCTTGATTCTGTTTTGTTCTTCCACATGTGATGGAGCTAGTGACTACTGGATTGTAAACCTCATGAAGACAGGGATTGTTTCTTTTCCAAACTTTGTATCTCTCTCCAAATAGTACTTTGTACATGGCAGATGCTGTTTGAAATGAAACTTGGACTACTCTTTCGTTTTCTGATTCCTAAGGTCATAGAATGTAAATTTAGAGTTGAAAAGGACCTCAGAGACCATCTTGTCCAACACTCTCATTTTATAAATATGCAAGTTGAGGATCATGAAGGCTAGGTAACTTACCATGGTGACATAGGTATTTAGCCTTAGGGGAAGGTTTTAAGCCCAGGTTCTCCTACTTCACAAGTAATGTTCTTTCCATTGTATGCTGCTGTTCCTTGTTAACACTAGGCATGGTATCCCAACACTGTGACACCAGTCTAGCCAGTACCCAAATTCTCTTTGTTGGCTCTTTTGACAAACACAGATGGGTTTATCCCTTTTCTATGACACTGAGATTCCCAGAGGCTGATAAGATAATCACTCTCTCTAATTTTCTAAATATTTGGAAACTAAAACTCCTGGACTTAAAGTTGTTTGTCCCAGCTATATGACCTTTACTTTTCTGGGCCCTTAATTTCTTTATAAAATGAGTGACTTGGACTAAAGAGTTTCTCCTTTATCTCTCCCCTCCTTGTCTCCTCATTGTATTCAAAACTCCCTTAAAAGAAAATTGGTAAAGGCAAAGAAACCACTCTATCCGCATAACTTTTAAGTGTTAATTTTTAAGAAAAAGAAATCTTATTTTAAATGTTTAGAACATAAAATATATACACTGAATTCATCATCATAATATTGCCATTCGTATAATGTAACTGAAACTATGGGAGCCTGTTGAATCAATCAATTCCCACCTAAAGTGACAAGATATTGCATCCAGATAACTTTATCAGGTGAAAGAATACAGATAACTTTAATAGATAACTTAATCAGGTGAGATTGTTCACTAGGTTTAAACAAATCTTGGACACTATCATTGAATTAATCAAAGGTATGTTGCCAAGGGGCAACACCTGTCTTTTCACATTTGTTGAGAGACTTGGTGATACCCTTTTGAGTCTGTATATTTGTTTGAAATCAGGAATCTGAGCTTCTTGATGAGAGATTTTAGCTTAATTGTGAGAGCCTTTAGCTAAGACTTTAGAAGGAGTCACTTGACTGGAGGGAGAAGAAGAACTCTAACACCAGCATTAGTCTTTTTATCTTCATCCCACCCTATTTGCTATGCAGAGGAGAACATGAGAATTTGGATGCCTTCATCTGCATCCTAGCAGTGTGTCCAGATAAGCAGGTGGCATTGTCTACATTGGAAGTTGAACGCTTACTGGACAATGTGGGGAAAGGCAGATTTGAGTTTCCATATGGATCCCAGCAGAAAAGCTATGCCATACATGACAGAAGCATCTTGAGGAATCTAACAAAAAACAAACTCCCAGGAGCTCTGAGTTAGCCTCTGCACTAGTTTTCCCCTGGATTCAGTATGCAATAGTGGGAGAGTGCATCACAGACTTATGTAGAGATGCTCTGTATCAATTGCTCTTACTGTACTCCCTTGCTACCTGATGCCAAATGATAATGATGGAGAGGACACTGGTGGGGCTTGTGGACTATAGCATTGGAAAACTACCCCTTTTATGTCTTACCTGCCTTAACTATCCAGACAGATAAGTGGGCCTCTTATAAATATAGAAAAGGGCAACATTGTCCAAGATTCCAGGCCCTGAGCAGCACCGACAAACTCAGGATTATCTCTGAAGGGAAACACAGCAGCTGTGCTTGGGATCCCAGCCTGCAAGTTGGGATTAGGAGAGTAAGTCCAGAGTATTCACTATATAACACTTATTTTTCAAGCCTTTAAAATGAAATGTAGTTTTCATGTTGCCTTTTAACTTACCCTTCTGGAAATTTCCACTGAAGACAGGACCTACTGAGAGTTACAAAACCTTCATTACAGAGCCACTCAGGCATTGTTCAATCAGCAAATATTTAAATGACAGGCGCTATGTTAGGCACCAGGGATATGAACACGGAATATGAAATAGTCCCTATACTTAAGGAGTTTATATTCTCTCAGGGGATGAAAGCAAGAGGAGGAGGAGGAGTTTTGTAAGGTAAACAGAATATTTTGAAGAAGACTATGATCTAAATGGAGGTATACCTTTTATTTTCTCTACAACCTTCATAAATTCTATAAAATCTGCATATACTTCTGTGCTAGATCTGTGATTTCAAAAGCGCAGATTTACTCTGATGCTATACCTCCCTATTCTTTAGAGCTGACCCTGAGGTCCTAAGGCTGTCCTAGAGAAGCATTAATTCTGACAGGTCCTATCAGCCCACAAATACACACTATCTACCCCTTGGCCCATACTCAAAAATCTATAATTTGAAGACCATCCTGGCTAAGTGTGTCCCAAGGTGATGAATTCTTTGGACATTATGACCTACAAAAGCTCCCTGGGTCTTCTGTTGGTTTTCAGTTTATGACCCCATCACCTATATTTGGTACTAAAATAACTGTGTGATAACTGCCACAAAGCTTTTCACTGAGATCATGTTATAGCAAAATTCTAGCCTTAAGAAGACAGGGCCCTCAAACGTGGAAAAAAACAAGTCTTTTATCAAAAGGTTGACTAGAATCATGATTCACTTTTTAATCTGTACAAAACCCAACAGGTTATCCCAGGAGATGTGGTTATATTAGGAACTCACATGATTTCCTGCTTTCTTCCTCTGCAATAAGCTAAAGAGACTGAGGTTGCTCTTTGCTTCTGGTTTCCACTTGTGTGGTATTAGGCTCCTTTTGCCCAGTGCTTTGGAACATTTCTGTCACTTTCTATTAAAGTTTGCAAGTTCAGAGCTTAAGAGGCTGTTTATTGTCCCTGAGGTATTTGGGTCTGCACATAAGGTATGCTACCTGCATGGGTAGGCTTCAGAGGGTAGATAGAGGTGTTTGGCTAGAGGGATTAGAAGGCATTTCCAACCAGTTATGGTGACCAAAAAGAGGGAAGTTCTTATTACATAATGATTACGGAACTAGTTTTTAGGAAAAAAAAACAGACCTTGGGAGCATTAGCAACAGTTTGGCCATGTCCCTTCTTTGTTGCCTAACCTTTAGTGGCTCCCAGTGACCTCTAGCACAAAAGTATAGTAGCCTGGCATAGAAACCCCTTAACAATTCTGCTCCAATTTCTCTCTCCAGCCTTATTTCATGTTGCTTTCCTTTACCTGTTCCGTACCCCAGGGAAATCAGATGACTTGCTGCTTCCTGAACTCGACGCATTCTGTCCTGCTTCATTTTACAGGCCATTTCCCATGGCTTCCTGGAATGTGCTCTCTGCCTGTCCAAACATTTCTTTTCCTTCAAGGCTCAGCTCAGGTATTGCTTCCTACATGAAGCCTTCTAAAGATGCCCTAGTCAAGAACATACACATTCTCCCTCCTTGAATTTTCCCAGGGCATTTAGTCTGAATCTCTCCTTTGTCCAGATCCTTAGCTTGTATACATAGCTTGTATTCGACTTCCTGTTCAACTTCTTTAGACTACAAGCTTTTTGAAGTCAGGGATTAATCATGTCATTTTTCATCTTTCTGTTACATAGTGCCTTGTACATTATGGGGCGCTTAATTAAAACTCATCAAATTCAATTGAATCCTTCAAGTGGCTAAGCAAAAACATTGAAACATTCACTCATGTGAATCATTATAAAAAATAAAGTTTCATAAATAACAGGAAACACTTCAGGATAATTAGGTCCCTAAATCGTTATTAAGCTGGTGACTAGTCCTCTCCCGGTTTTATCCCCAGGCTTGGGTAGGATGATTATTTTCAATCTTGTTTGGAGTCAATCTAAATTGGAGACCTGGACTTCAGGTCATTTTGATGTCAAGAACCTTTGAGCTGTTTCTCTCATTTTAAAAGCTTCCTTTTGCAACCACCAAAACAGTTCATTTGCCCTTCTTAGCTTTAGGAGCTGACCAAAGAAAGGCCTTTTTCATTCCCTCTGGTGCTGCTACTTCCATCCTATGCTCCTATCTCTAAAAGCTGTGGAATAAATAGAGGAAAATGGAATTCATTTAGGCTGACAGCATGAGACTTAGTGGTTGTTTTTATACCTAGAAGTTGTCTCTCCACATGACTGCCTCTAAATGGAGAAAGGAATCTCTTGAATTCAATTCAATTCAGCAAGCTTTTATTTAGGACCTACTATGTGCAAAGCCTGTGACCCTGGTCAAGACACTTAATCCTATTTGCCTCAGTTCCTCATCTACAAAATGAGCTGGAGAAGGAAATGACAAACTACTCCAGTATCTTTGCCAAGAAAACTCCAAACAGGGTCACGAAGAGTCAGACACGACTAAAACTATTGAACACAACATGTGCAAAGCATGATGCAAGATTCTGGGAGTACAAAAATAGAACTAGAACAGTCATTGCCCTTATATTCTGTTGAGGGGGAAGGGGAAGGAATAATATTCATGAAGATAGAATATATTCAAGGTAATTTAGGACGAGGTCTAACATGAAAAGCAGTTTTGCAGTAATAGAATGGAATAATAGAATACTATGAGATAATGACATGGAGGGGTGAGGCTGACATGGATAGGTGTGAGGGGGCTGGGAGATTCAGACTAGGCAGTCAATGACTCAGTCACAGGAATTCTGAGAGGAGCCATATGGAAGTAGATTAATATACCCTTTATACTCTCAAGGATGTTGATTTGATTATTATTCCCTTAGCAGGAAGTGGAAAGGTAGTATGCTTTGGGTAGATGCCTGATGGTCAGGACAGGGATTTGAGCAGCGCTGGTGCCTGGCTGGTTACAGAGGTTTGAGGTTTATTTGAGGTAATAACCCTCCAATTCTCAACTAGGCCAACTCTGCCCTAGAGGAACACTCTAATGTTGAACAGATTATCACTCCCAGAATGATGGAGATTCAAGCATGTCTTTGGTCTTAGACTGGTGGCCTGTGTGTGATGGGAAAGGCATCAGGGCAGATGACATGTCTTTCTTACTGTCTGATGTTGAAGGTAGGAGATATCAAAGACAATTTAGTGCAACCCTTTCATATCGCAGGTGAGGAAAGTTGAGTTCAAAGTGGTTAAAGGCCTAAGTGACACAGCTAATTATTGGTATAGCCAGTACTAGAACCGGCCTAAGTTCTTTCCATTGTGCCATGGTATGTCTCTGAACTACAGGACTTGGTGCTTATATACTTCAAAATTTTAAATTTCCATGATTTCATTGATGTCTTCCCTTCAGTCATCTAGATCCTCATCCATCATCAACTCCTTAATAGATTATCTTCATCAGTTTTTATGGCCATCATATGGTGGTCTTTCTTTGACTGGTGAAATTCTCTAGCCTTAGTCAGTCTGGATCTCACATGAGAAATACCCTCTCAGTTCTCAGCCTATACTCAAAGCTTTCCCAGATTTGTAGGACCTACTAGAGCTTTTTCATAACTTTCAAAAAATGAAAGATCTCCACTGTTAGGCATAGTCTTTAAAGTGGTCAAAATAGAAAGAAATGTACTATATATGCCAAAATATTTATAATATAGCTTTTTGTGTAGTAAGGAATGGATAATAAAGTGGATGTCCTTCCACTGGGGAATGGCTAAACAAACTATGATACATAAATATAGAAAGTGATGAATATAAAAAATTCAGAGAAACATGGGAAGGATTTACATGGAATTAATAATAATAATAACAATAACAATAGCTAACATTTATATAAAGCTTACTATGTGCCAGGAACTTTGTAATTATTATCTCATTTGATCCTTACAACAAACCTTGGAGGTAGGTATGATTTTACAGATGAGGAAACTGAAGTAAACAGAGATTAAGTGACTAGCCCAGGGTCACACATCTAGTAAGTGTTTGAGGTTGTACTTGAACTAAGGCATTTTGATGCAAAGCAAAATAATCAGAACCAGGAAAGCAAAATATGCAATGAAGGACCAAAAAATAACTGCAAATGAATGCTATGTGACTGTATTGAGCAAGTGTGGCCCTGATGAAGGGGAGAGAAAATATCCTTTCTTTCCTTTTCTTTTTTTGCCGGAGGAGGACTATGGGTATGGGACATTGCATACATTGTCAGATTTGATTGATGTCTCAGGTTAGTTTTGCTGATCTGCTTTATCTTCTCTCTTACTTCACTATTTGATACATGGAGTGGCTCTCTAGGTAGGGGAGAATGGAAGGATATTTTTGGAAATGTAGGTGATGTAAAACCACAAGCATTTAACAAAGAAATCCAAAGGATCATTTCCGTGCCAAGGTTGAGATATCAGAGGAAGGTTTTTTTACTTTTATTGTTCATCATTTCATACATGTTAGTTTCATATCCTCAAACTGTATGCTGCTGAGGAACATTGGCTATGCCTTTCCTGTACTTCTTTACCCTCAATGTCTTTAATACAAATCTGAGCACTTGGTAAATAGATGAGTCAAAGCTTGTTGACCTATTGATGATGCGGATAATGATGTTACCAGTGACTTGATAAACTGTTAGAATAAATAAAATAGTAACCAGTTAAATCTAATGAAATTATATTCATGGTTTAAAAAAATTGGAATTTGAGAAGTCTTGTTATTGTTGTTTCATTTTAAAGGAGAGGTCTGATCATGGAAAGAATCAACTGACCTTGACCTTCTATGTCCCAGGTCTGAGAAAAGGAACAGTGTGTCTTGGTGGTTTACAAATCATTCTGAACAGGATGCTCGGCTTTTCTAAAGCAATCGATTGAGCTAGAGGAAATGAGATGGCTGTAGAATTATATTTCAAGCTATCCCCAAGAGTTGTTGCTTCAGGCTCATGATGCCTCTGGACAGCTAGCAAGGGCAACACTGTCTGGCAAGTCTCCAAAGCCCAAGGCCAAATCTAAACCTGTGCCTCCTAGGGACAGGACTTCACTAAAAATCTACACTTTCTAATATTCCCAGAACTTAACTTCATGTGGCAACATCTGGTATTTTGAAACAGATGTTAAACTTACTTGGAATTACATGTTCCCTGGATTGCATGTACGTTTGTGTATCTGTATCTGTATCCATTGTTCATCACTGAAGGAAACTCTTGGTGTTGAAATTCTCTCTACTTTCTAGATACAGACCAACTACTTATCCATAACTTATCAAGAGCTATCTTTGATATATAGATGTTAAATGACTTGTCCGTGGTCATTCAGGAAGGAAAGAAGGAAGGAACCATTTGTTAAATACCAGGCACTGCGATATGCAATATTATCTCATTTTATCCATGCAATAACCCTGGAAAGTAGGTGCTGTTATGATCACCTATTTTATAATTGAGGAAACTGAGGCAGACAGAGGTTAATTGGCTCGCACAGGGTTATATAGCTAGTAAATTTTTGAGGTTGGATTTGAATTTAGGCTTTTCTGACTCCAGCCCTGGTGTTATATCCACTGTATAGGGTTAGCCAGTATGTATTGGAAGTATGACTTGAACCCAGGCCTCCATGACTCTAATGCAGACCCTCTACTGGGTGAAATCTTTCACTGTGGACAACTAACTTTTCAAGCCTTTGGATGGGATGGTTCTGGCTAGGGGAGGGAAGAAGGGCATATTTAGAATTGAAAGTGATATAAAAATGAAACATAGTTTAGATAAAAAACCTTGCTAGGGTTATTACAAGAAAATAGATCATTTTCTTCTCACGACCATTTACTGTAGGGGTACAATCACCATAGCTTAAGGCATTACTAGGAAGAAATACTTATTGAACACAAATTTTAAAGCCTTTATCAGCTCCCCTGACTGTTGAAATGAGCTGGATGATGTAGGGAGTAGGATGCTAAAGACCTGAAGACACAGGTTCTATCCTGGGATTGGCTACTCCTATTCTTCATGACCTTGAGCCACCTGCTTGACTCAACTGTGAATCAGTTTCCTCAGATTTCAAGAAATTGCAGTGAGGATACCAGAATGCTGGGGAGGAGTAATTTATTTATAAGGACACAAAATTGGCACAAGCTTTGAGGGGCTGAGTCACAGTAAATAGAATAACAGAAGTCGGTAAACACTTGTTAAATCTCTTCATCCAATATAACCTCTTCCTTCTTTACATTTTCTCTTTACATTTCTCATTGCCTTTCTCCAAATGTGTGATGAATGCAGTCATTGTAGCAAGGTTCTGGGGACTGGGATTGACCATCCACGGGCCAGGTTGCTTGCCTCTCCTCAACTCTAGGATTTACTAGGTCCAGCAGAGAAAAGGGCAGCAGTGAGCCAGCTGCATAATTGGGACATTTGCTGCTCACAGCTGTGAGATACCAAAAGCCATGGAGAACAGCCAGTAAATGAAGCAGGAAGGTGGGTGGGAGTGTAGTTATAAATGAGCTGGGAGACTAGGGAAATAGGGTGAGTGTTGAGTGAATGAAGAAGAATGGGTAAGTTAATTTTGCTTGGTCACAGTGGTGTGGTAGGGCTCCCTTTTGCTAATAAAAAGAATAAATAGCATTTATATAGTGTTTTAAAGTTTGCAAAGCACTGTACACATACTATCTCGTCTGATTCTCATAACAACCCTGTTATGTGCTGTTGGTTAGTAGTAGGTGCTGTTGTTAAAGGTGCCTTTTGACAGATGAGGAAATTGAGCCTGAAGGAAGTTAAATGATTTGCCCAGAATCAGGTTACTTCTCATTCCGATGTATCCTTCACATTGCTTCTAGAGTAATCTTAACGCAAAGGTCTGATTCCCCTGCTCTACAGCCTTCCATAGATCCCCTTAGCCACAGAACCACCTTCCTTAGCAGGCCATTCAAGACACTCCACAAATTTGGCCAAATTATTTTTCCAGTCTTAGCTAATTCTTCTTTCCTTTTGTGCCCAATGTTCTAAATTTATTGCAATACTCACCATTCTCTGAACTTCTATCTTCCTTCCCATCTCCCTACCTTTGTTAATACTGACCTATAAGCCTAGAATATTCTTCTCTTCTGCTGATATCTTGCCTATCCTTCCAAGTCCAGCTGTAAAATGAGCTACTCTGAGGACTTTTCTCTGATATCCTCATCTACAAACTATCTCCCCTTCCTTGGATCTCACCTAGCCCCATACAACTCCATCTTATTCTATTTTTTATAAACTTATTTGTGGATGTGTCTTATCTTCTCTGCTAGAAGCAAGTTCCTTAAGGGTCAGGACTGAGACAAACATACTAAATCCCATTTAAAAAAACAGTATGCTTGAAACCAATCTTCATAAGTTTCTTCACATCTTACTCCAGGTTTTGGTTCTGTTCTTAGAGTTACTCAGCAAAAATCCTTTAGAAACTAAACCTGTGTCATAAAGGGGGAGGGGGAGAGGTCCTAACATCAAAATCTCGGAAAGTAATAGGTTAACCTGCAAATTCTTGACAAAGATCTCCTGATGGAATCTAGTCTCCTTTTCTTCATGGTGGACATGATCTTAACATCTACCCTGGCTTTGGGAAGGCTAATTAACTGCTTTTTCAAATCTTTCACAGGTTACCATCCTGAAGTAATAATGAGACAGGAGACAGGCATGTTTTGAACTGGGACTGCAAGGAGTAATGAGTCTGAAATATGGATCACAAAATAGCATTAAATACCAAGAGAAATCTGAAGACACTGGGGCATAATAGGATATTGAAAAGGAGAGAGGAAAAGAGATGGAAAGATTTTGAAGACCAAGTAAGGCATCTTGAAAATGCAGCCAAAACCCTGCCCTGGCAAATAGCGATTTGTCTCTTTTTGAATGCTACTTTGACTGGTTCTAGATTTTGAAAATTGATGTTTCCCCCCACAAAATTATAGAGCAAAACTATTTTGATACATCTCTGTTACTGTTGGAAAAGCCTGGATATACAGTGGTTGAGCTGGCAAATGCCAAAATGATTATTTGGGAAAGGGCTGTCGTTGGGGGTGCTCTAAATGGCCCAGTTCCCACTAAGGAGCTCTGACTCATCTTCACAGATGGGTTCAGTTTTCCAACAATTGCTAAAGAGTAGCTGGACCAAATGCTTTCTAAAAACAGCATTAACACTGGATAAACCCTCAAGGTCCAAATGGCAAAGGTCTCTGACCTATTTACAACTATTGAATTTGTGCATTCACTATAGCCAGCACTTGGTGCAAGGGCACAACTTGCTAACCTCCATTGATTTCATTAAAATTTATGAGCAGTAACACAAAAGGTCTCAATCTGTAAGCATTTACCAGCTACCATTTTGTTCTAAGATCAAGTGGATCACAAGTTCAATAGAAGATATTACAGAAAAATTGTTGAGAGGCAATTCATTTGTGGAAGAGCTTTGGATCGAAGAGGGCTATCCACATACAGCTGGACCACTTCATGAGGCAATGAATTACCGATCACTGGAAATCTTTAAGCAAAGACTGGATGGCCGTTTATTAGAGATATTGTGGTGGAGACCCTTAAATAACCTGATAGGGTAGCAAGAAGGCAGGTTAGTTCAAATTGGTTATTTTTCTAAACAATCTGATAACATGATAACAGTA
Organism: Phascolarctos cinereus; assembly: GCF_003287225.1. Taxonomy (NCBI): domain Eukaryota; kingdom Metazoa; phylum Chordata; class Mammalia; order Diprotodontia; family Phascolarctidae; genus Phascolarctos; species Phascolarctos cinereus. Next base: position 183,426,294 of record NW_027556402.1, on the reverse strand, counting down.
ATTAATAACTAACATGTAGAGGTTTGAAAATCAACCAGTGTGTTTATCTCTCCTTTCTGGCTTCAATTCATGGTAAAATTTGATGGGTACATCATTAATGGCTTTATCTGATTCATTGCTAAAAAATATTGGTAGCTCAAAGCCAAGATCAGATCCCTGAAGTACTCCATTGGAAACTTCCTGCCATGTTGATATTGGACCACTGAGTGAAGAAAAGGACCCAAATGTATAAAAATATGTATAATGGCTCTTTCTGGAGGGACAAAGAATTGGAAACTAATGGGTGATCATCATTTGAAGAATGTACCATAAGGAAAAATGAGAGAAACCTGGGAAGACTTTCATAAAATGAGCAGAACCAGGGGAACAATTTATGCAATCACAACATTGTGAAGAAGCACAACTTTAAAAGATTTAATAATTCTGATCAACAAAATGACTGATTATGACTTCAGGGGATTAATGAAGAGGCATGATATGTTCTTCCTAAAAAAAAAAAAGAAGTGATGGACTCAAAATACAGAATGCAACATGAATTTTTGGATATAGCCAATGTGTATATTTGTTTTGCTTGACTATGCATATTTGTTACAAGGATTTTTTTTTCCAAAGGAAAGAGGTGGAGGGAGAAGGAAGCTGGGGATAGAATCCCCACATCAACAGTGGAAGAGAACAGAATGAAGGCAGTAAGAATCATAGACAAACAAGATAGTTTTGAAGTTTACATATTGAATGTACTATATACTTAAAAAGAATGTCAATCTCTAAGTAATGGAAGTTCCTAATTTCATGTACAATCTTCTTATGTTCTACAATATGTACTGAAATACTCATATTATTTAGTATTTGTAAAATTTCAAATAAAAACAAAATGAATTTTTTATTTAAACAAAAGATATTAAACAATTAACAACTATTCTTTGAGTCTGATCATCCATCTAACCATTTGGATCTAAGTATGTTATCATCTCTCTATTTTTTTACACAAGACTAGTGTGAGACAATTTATAAAAAGCTTTGCCAAGACATACGTAAAATATATCCACAGCATTGCCCTCAAATATGAGTTCTGTCATCCTGTCAAAATAGGAAGTGAGGTTAGTCTGGCATAACCTGTTCATGGTAAAACCATGTTGGCTGTTAGTAGTCATGCTCCCCTTTTTAGCTGTGTTAGTCAACCATCTTTTTAATGATCCTTTTTAGAATTTTCCCAGGAGTTGAGATCAATCTCACTAGTCTATACTTTGTAGACTCTTTTGAAAACTGGAACTTCGATCTCATTACCTCTTATACCTTGTTATACCTCAATACCTCTTCCATTTTCCATGATCTAAAATAATTTTCAATGACGGTCCCTAGTAATTACACTTACAAGTTCTTTTAGTACCTGAAGTGAAATCTAATCTTGGCCAGGTGATTTGAATTCATCAAGGACAGCTACATTATTTAGAGTGTTAGTGTTACTGTGCATCATGTTCTTCTAGTTCTACTTACTTACCCTGAATCAATTCATACAAGCCTTCCCATATTTCTCTGAATTCTTCATAATAATTGTTTTTTATGGCACAATAATATTTGATTACATTCATATATTACTGTTTTTAACCATTCTCTCCAATTGGTGGGCACACCCTTAGAATTGCCTCATTTTTTCAGTTTTTTTTTATTGCAATATCATTGCTTAAAGATAGTCATGAGGAGGAAAGATACTTGTGGAGGTTAAGAGCAAGCTGCCACGTTCCTATCTGCTAGTCTTTATCATTGACAAATAATAATGGCTAACATTTATTTTATGCTCTAAGGTTTTCAAAGCATGTTATATACATTATCTTGTTTGATTCTCACAGCAGCCTATGAAGTAGGTACTACTATTATCCTCATTTTACAGATGAGGAAACTGAGGCTGAGAGAGTTTCAGTGATTTGCCCAGGATTACACAACCGGAAAGTGTTTTAGGAAGTATTTTAAGTTCAAGTCTTCCTGAATCTAGATCTAGGTCTCTACCCACTATATCACTCTAGCAGCCAGGAGTTTGCTTTCAGGAGCTTGCTTTCAGCTTCCTTTATGCTGGTTTGCAAGTAGCAGTGGCTGAAGTGGAGTAGTTAGTGGTGCTGTCTCAGAATAAAGGACCAATCTTGAGTGAGAGGACAGCTGTACTCTAATAGCTTAGTTCTGTCTTTGTGGGTGATGGTGCTTTATTAATGAATAGATAACCATTCATAAAAAGGGTGGCAGTGTGTCCTGCAAATCTGATAATTCCCACCATATGGAAGCAAAATACACCTTCTAGGATGCTCTGCAAGAATGAGAACTTGCATTTCTATGGTGCCTTATAACTGCTTTTTAAATTTTTTTAATTTTTTTTTGTCTTATAACTCCTAAATGGCACTCTTATGAGCTTCCTCACAACAGTCCCATGAGATAGGTGGTATTTGTAGACCTTATACCCCAGATGAAGATCAGATGGTTCAGGTGTTGTTGTTGTTGTTGTTTTTTTTTATGGTGACTCAACTAATGAGGTATAGATTCAAACCCAGATGTCCTGCCTCTAGGTATGGAACTTTTCTCACTATATAGCACAGTCTCCTATAGCATTCCTACCTCTGAGAATCATTTAGGGCCTCGCACAGAATTGGCACTCAATAAATATTTGGTGGATGGATGAATGAAGATGATATTTCTGACAATAGAAGATGTTGTAGAATGCCATGGTCTCACTGAATAGAGACATTACTGCATGTGCACCTATTTAGAGAAATGTGTAGATTACTTTGGTCCTCCCAGTCCTTCACCAAAAAATTACTGATATGTATGTAATACGTTAAAATTTGCAAAGTATGTTATATACATTATCTCATTTGAGTTTTGCACAGTCCTGGGAGTTAATATACATGGCTATCCACATTTTATGGTTGAGAAAATGGAAACTCAGAGCAGTTAGATGACTTACTTAATGTCACATAGCTAGTGATGAGATTTGAAGCCAGGTATTAAAACCTCTTTCCATTATGAAGCATTACCTATCCTAGATGATACCATGAAACTTTTGGCCAAGACCTGAATATATATTGGAATGTTAGAAGCAGCCCTTCTTAGGGCATTCTACTTGGAAGATATGTAGGCTAGAAAGTTCATCAGAATGAATATACACCATTCTGTTTGTTTAATAACTTGATGGTGTGGAGTTCCCTAATTAGGCCTATGTAGGTTTAATGATGCTTTATGTAAGGTCCTTACACAGAGGGCAAAGAAATTATTCTCCTCTAAGGTTTCTAAGCCACATTTACCTTGCCTTGCATAATTGACCTGACTTGTAATAGCTTCCTTTTAATAATACAGGAAATCTCTTAAACTGCACTTGGAGTTTTAGCCTCTCATCTCGCCTCCCCCACAACTGTCAGGGAATTCATCTTTCTCCAGCAATGATTTTAATTCCCTCATTTCTAAAAGGCTTGATGCTAGCCTCGAACTACATTTCCTTGTTACTGTTCCAAAATTGAATTCACTTGACAGGGGATTTGACTTGGGATTGTTTTAGTAGATTAGTTCAGTTAATTATTGTAGGAAAATGGGATTAGAGAATAAAAGTGGTGGTCTGGAGTGCAATTTTGGATAAAAATGCAGTGATTTAGAGCCAAAAGAAACCTTGAAGATCACTGAGTTCAACCCCTTTATTTTACAAAGAGAAAGATGAGGCCCAGAGAAATGTAGTGACTTGCCCAAGGTAACATGAGTGGGAGGTGGCAGAACCAGGACTCAAAGCCAAGGTCTTCTGATTCTCATTTGATTTTCATTAGCTCTCAGTTAATCCTCAAAATAGCCCCATAAAATGGGGCAGCTAGGTAGTGCAGTGGATAGAGCACCAGGCCTGGAGTCAGGAGGATCTCAGTTTAAATCCGGCCTCAGATACCTACTAGTTGTGTGACCCTGAGCAAGTCACTTGACCCCAATTGCTTAAAAAAAGAGCCATGCAATAGGCAGAGCAAATATTACAATCCCCATTTTATAGTTGCAGAAATTATGACAAGAGACTTGCTTAAAATATGTAGCAACAGGATACAACTGGGTCTTTAATCCTAATTCTCCTACTCCATGTTCAGTTTCCTTTCCTCTGTAACTCCAAGGAAAAGAGAGTTTTAGGAAAAAAAAGGTAGGGGGGACATTCATATTGGGGAAATTAGAGAAAGAGAGAGAGAGACAGAGAGACAGAGAGAGAGAGAGAGAGAGAGAGAGAGAGAGAGAGAGAGAGAGAGAGAGAGAGAGAGAGAGAGAGAGAGAGAGAGAGAGATTTGCTAACAAGCCAGGTAGCAAAGATGTAATAGTCAAGCACAAAAGAGGCTGGTGCCATACCTAGGGGAGTTAGGTAGTGCAGTGGATGGTATCTTTGATTTCATCAGTATGAGTACTTTTGTTATCAGTGTTTGGGAGGCTCCAAAGTAAAGTGTGGGAGAGCAAGAGGTATTATACTGACTAACAACCTGAAAGTCTACAGAATCACTGTGCTGACCTCATTGTTGTATGCCTGTGAAACCTGGACAGTCTACCAGCGCCATGCCAGGAAACTGAATTGCTTCCTTTTGAATTGTCTTAGGAAGATTCTGAAGATTACCTGGCAAGATAAAGTACTGGACACTGAGGTCTTTTCTCTAGCTAAACTGCCAAGCATTCAAACTCTACTATAGAGAGCACAACTGCAATGGGCTGGCCGCGTTGTTCGGATGCCAAATGTATGTTTGTCTAAAAGACTATTTTGCAGAGAACTCACACAAAGCAAGCATTCACATGGAAGTCAGAAGAAGCGATACAAGGATACTCTCGAGGTCTCTCTGAAGAACTTTGTAATCAAATACATGTCATAGGAGACACTGGCAAAAGAGCACCTAGCATGGCATGCCTATGTCAAAGAAGATGCTGTGCTCTGTGATCAAAGCAGAATTGCAGCAGCTCAAAAGAAATATGAGATGTGCAAATTTAGAGATAGCTCCACTCCAAATGTTCACATGGACTATTTGTGCCCAACCTGTGGTAGAGCCTTTTGAGTTCATATTGGTCTGATCAGCCTCGGTTGGACACATCGTACCTTGACTCCAACATAGTGATGCCATTTTGATCTTCTTTGAGAGTGAAGGACAACAGCCCACCCAACTGAGCGGAGATTTGGATTTGTCAGCCATAACTGGGTACCCCGCGGGAAAGCAAACCCTTTAAAAAGATAAACTGGATAAGGGAAGTTGCATTAAGTGACCTTTATGGTTCCTTTCAGCTCAAAGATTTTCTGATTTAATAGATGAAATCTGGTGCTAGACAAATGTGCGCCGTGGCCACCAGGGTCAGGCAGAGGTTCATTCTCTGTGCACTGGACTATGCAGTGGCTTTAGTTTTTTATGGTCTCTGAATGTTTGGCTCCATTACTAGTCTCTAGTCAGCCCTAATCTGCCTGTGTGATGCATCTGTGTCTCTGCTGGTGCCAGGGGCATGCTGGGAAACTCTCTGGTGTTAGCCAAGCACACCTGCTTTTCAAAGCCTGCCAGTCCCTTTCTGCTGCTCACTGCTGGGATGGGCCATTATCTCCCTTCAGGCCCAGGGTGCCTGCCATTCTCTTTCAGCATAATAAAGAAGGCTTTCTTTTTCTTCCTTTCTCTCAGTTCTTGGATGTTTGCCTAGATTGAAAGAGATGAGGAAATATTACAGAATCATAGAATCTCAGAATTGGAAGGCACCTCAGAAATCATCGAGTCCAACCACTCCTGAACACTTGGGACCTGTCCTCCATATAAAAATCCTGTTTCTCTGGTTGCATTTAGTAGTGTCCTTTAGCAGGACCAGATCAATAACAGTAGCAGCTCAAATGAATGTAGTGCCTGATAACACAAGGCATTTTCTGTGCATTGTTTCATTTGATTCTCACAGCAACCATAAGAGTTACATACTATGAATTTTATTACCACCATTTTACAGATGAAGAAATGGAGGCTCAGAGAAGTGAAATGATTTACCTGAGGCCATGTAAGTGGTAGAATCAGGAATTGAATCCAGCTCTTCTGACAGCAAATTCAGGGTTCTTTTTACCGTCCCATGACACTCCCTATGAATGGTGGGGAGGAAGGAGTCAGTAATATGGTTCTAGGGGTGTGTATTCAAAATTCAATTATTTCAGTGGGGAGGGTTAGGGGCTAGAGAAAGAATGGCCTAAGGATAAAGTGATGCCATAGGACAGAATACTAGGATGGGGACTGGGCTATGAGAAGGCAATAATGGGCATTTGGAGAGGGAAAATGCCAGAGTGGAGGCAATTGGACTGAAAGATGAATGCATAACTTTGTCTCCTACAAAATTTGCAGTATTGATATTTTCTGTATAATGGAGCATCTAAGATTCTATGCACTCTGGGATTGGGTTCCTTTGTTGAAAAACCTCAGAGGCAATATGCTATAGTAGGTAGAGGCCAAGAACTGGAATTAGAGGAAATTTGGGCTTAGATCTGACCCATAAGAGTTCTTAGGTATGTCATCCTTAACTCCTCACCATCTCATACCCCTCCCCCCACCATATTCAATCTGTTACCAAGGCCTGTCAATTTCACCTTTGCAACATCCCTCAGATATGTTCCCTTCTGTCTTCTGATGTTGCCGCCAATCAGGTGTAAGCCTTCCTAAGCTCATGCCTAGACTATTTCAATAGACTGCTGGTGGGTTTACCTGACTCAAGTCTCTTCCCATTCGATTCCACCAAAATGATTTTCCTATCCCCTCTAATATCAAATTCAAAATCCTCTGGTGTTCAAAGTCCTTCATAACCTAGCCACCTCTTCTTACATCTCACTCCCCACCACACACTCTTAGAGCCAGTGACACTGGCCTCTTTGCTGTTCCACAAACAAGGATGCTTCTCTTGACTCCAGACATTTTTTTCTTGCTGTCCTGCCTCCCTGGGATACTTTCCTTCCCCTTCTTCACCTCTTGGCTTCCCTGGCTTTCTTTAAGTTCTGATTAAAATCCTGTCTTCTACCTGAAACCTTTCCCAACCCCTCTTAAATCTAGTGACTTCACTCTCTTAATTATTTCCCACTTAGCCTACATATAATTCATTTGTATGTGTTTGTTTTTTGTTGTTGTTGTCGTCTCTGTCATTAGATTATGAGTTCCTTGAGATCAGAGATTGTCTTCTGCCTCTTTTTGTATCCACAGAACTTCGCACAGTGACTGGCACATAGTAAGCACTTAATAAATGTCTACTGACTAACTGATTGATCTTATCAAATTTGTGAATGACCATGGTGGAAGGGATAACTAGTATTCTGGATGAGAGTCAAAGTTCAAAGAAATCTTAATAGACTAGAGCAATAGGCTAAATCTAATAGTATTTAATTTAATAGAGAGAAATGAATGGGTTTGAATATCCAACTATTCTGTTTAGCCATTTTTTTTCAGTCGTGTTTGATTCCATGACCCCATTTGGGTTTGTTTGTTTGTTTGTTTTTTTTCTGGCAAAGATGATGAAGTGGTTTGCCATTTCTTTCTCCAGCTTATTTTACAAATGAGGAAACCGAGGCAAGCAGGGTTAAGTGACTTGCCCAGGGTCACACAGCTAGTAAGTGTCTGAAGCCAGATTTGAACTCATGAAGACAAGTCTTCCTGATTCCAAGCGCAGTGCTTTATTTACTTTGCCACCTAGCTGCCTGCCCAGGGTCACATAGCTAATAAGTGTCTGAGGCCAGAACTGAATTCAGGAAGATGAGTCTTCTTGACTCCAGGCCTGGCACTCTATCCACTGTGCCACCTAATGGGCCAAATATTCAACTATAGTATATACAGTATCTATTTATTTATCTATCTGTATGTATGTATGTGTATACACACATACAGACACATATACATATGTATATTATATATGTGTGTGTGTGTGTATATATATGTATATATATGTATATATATATGTATATATATATATATATGTATATAGATAGATAGATAGATAGATAGATAGATAGATAGATAGATAGATAGATAGATAGACAATAATCTGAGTGAACAATAATCTGAGTGAAAAATAATCTGAAGATTTTAGTGGCTCTGAATGAGTAAACAATGGAAAATGATTGTAGTTCAAAAAAAGTCTATGATATTTCAGGCATCATTAAGAGAAGCAGGGTAACTTCACTCTACTCTTTGCTGGTCAGAGCATCTCTGGAATATTGTGTTCAGGTCTAGGTGTGACACAGATGAATGATGACAGAGAACACAGTAAGAAGATGAGAACAAAATGGTTGGAGGGTAGAAGGTTATATGATATATTGCTCAGTGCATGGGATCGGGATTGCTTCAAAGGCTTACTAGAGGGCAGGGGCCATATAACTGCCTTTAAGTATTTTAAAATAATCTTGTTAAAGAGGGACTTGCTTTGTTCTGCTTGGCCCCAGAAGGAAGAAATAGTAGGGGTAGGTAGAAGTTGTAGAAAGGCAGATTTAGGTTGAATAGAAGACAAAACTATTGGAGCTGTCTAAAATAGAGTGGACTGTCTGCCTTAATGACTGTTCTAGAGGAGGCTAGATGACCATTTGTCAGGGTTGTTATAGAGCAGATTCTTTCAGGGCTAGATTGAACTAGATAATCTCTAAGATGCTTTCCAGCTTTTGTGACCTTGAATTTACCCTCTCTCATTGTGACCCCTTTGCTTCCTTTATTCTACTTTATGACTCTTTCCAAATTATAAAAGAATTAATACTAATGCCTAACATTTATTATAGTGCTTACTATATCCAGGCACTGCATTATTTTATATCTCATTTGATCCTCACGACAACCCTGGGAGGGAGGTGCTATTATCATCCCCATTTTATAGATGAGGAAATTAAGACAAAGTGGGATTAATTGACTTGCCCAGGCCCATCAATAGTACGTGTCTGGACTATATGAATAAAAATAAACCAATGCCTCCATGACAATAACTTCAAACATCTACTTGGTTATCCTTTGGGGATGATGAATAACTTCAGTGGATTCTTGTTACCCGTTGACCTCTGAAAGGACTAGAAATATTCTTTCTCATCCATTAGTAATTACATATGCAACAGACCAAGATCTATGGCCAGAACCAAGTGATATAGTTTCTTAATGGACCTGAAACTTGTTCAAAGTAAATAGCTTTCTATGGAATAGATTTCCACAGACAATTATTGCAATAAATAATAAACAAAAAGGGTAGCCAGTTTTTTCTTATGGTATTTGGGGTTTTGAGTTGATGAAGGTACCTTTAAGACATGATTTTAAAATAATCTCTTTGAATTCATATCCATAACGACATTCAGATAAATATTTCTCTTTCAGCTGCTTGAGCTAAATTTAACAATACATTTCCACTAAATGGAGACAAATAGCTGCCTCTTTGGGGTCAGGAGAGAATGGTGTGAAGAACACTTAAACTCTAAGTCAGGAAAGCAATTTCCTCTCTCTGGATCTTAATTTCTTCCTCTGTAAAACTGAAAAGTTGGATGAAATAATCTCGAAAGTCCCTCCTCACTCCAACATTCAAAGGTCTATATTCTGCCTTTTACTGTGATTTCTGATGTTCTGTGTTTTGAAGCCCTTTCTAGCTCCAACACTTTTATGTTCTGTGTCCCTGTCCAGATCTTCTTCTTCTGCTCTAAAGACTTTCCCCCAGTTATTTGTATTCAGCATTACCACAAATTAAAAGAACAGTCTTGGTTAAGAATTTCATTATAGAACTCCATATCAGAGTTCTTCTTTGAACAACTACTTTGGACACTCTAAGGAAGTATCATAGGGTCATAGACTTTGAACTGGAAGAGACCTCAGAGTTCATCTAGTAGCCTGAGGAAGATAGCATTTGGAAGACATCTTATTTCAAACCTCCGCTCAATAAATGGGCCTCTAACTATTTCAGCACCAGTGAAATTACATGAACCAAGATGGTGGCTTTAAGCTAACTGCATAATGTCCTCTATGTAGCCTGGAGTTTGTCAGAACGTATCAGACCATATTGACCTTTACTAAGAAAATTCTGTCTACAAAATAATCCTTGTGTGATATTTAAAACTAATGTTACAAGAGGAAAAGAAAATCAAGTGAGTACAAAAGCCTTTGAATTTTTTAATTGAGAATAATAGCAAATAAATCTGGAACAAGAAAAATTCCCCAAGCAATGTGTTTTTTTTCCCTTTCTAAAGCTGCTGCATCATTTTCATACTCTCAGTTTAGAAAAAGGAAAGATAAAGTTCTTTGTTTATTGTGTAGTTATCTCTGTAAAGGAAAGTTCCCCCCTCCCCCCAATATACATCCACTCATCAACCATTTAGCTGTTAACAAACAGAGATAATGGCCACTGGGAATTGCGAAGCGAGACTGAGAGTCAGCTCTGAAAAATGAAATCAGGGAATAATGACTCACCAAAGTGATCTTTTCAAAAGAAACCGTGGCAAATTCTGGGATTTGGAAATAAATTTTCTTAGATTCAGTAAAAATAAGATGAAAAATGTAAGAGAGATACTCTGCCTAAAAAGGTATTGATTTTGTTGATACTTCTGCCTGCATAACACCCTTTCTTACCTCAAGGTTTACAAAGCACTCTCTTGAGATTACCCATAATGTAGGCCCTACAAGGGTATCCCCATTCTATAATATATAGATGAGGAGGGCAACTAGGTGGCACAGTGGATAGAATGCTGGGCCTGGAGTGAGGAATAATCATTTTTCTGAGTTCAAAGCTGGCTTCAGACACTTACTAGCATCATGACCCTGTTTGCCTCAGTTCCTTCATCTGTCAAATGAGCTGGACAAGGACATGGCAAACCATTCCAGTATCTTTGGTGAGAAAACCCCTTAAGGGGTCACAAAGCGGTCATGACTGAAACAGCTGAACAATAACATATAGATGAGGAAACTGAGCTATTGAAAAGTGAAGTGACTTGGCTAAAGTCATGCAGAAAATAAATGACTCAAACGCAGGTCACCTGACTCACATACCAATGTTCTTCATTAGTTCACTTTCGTGTCTTAGCACTAGGCACTACGGATGCAAAGACAGGCTAGGTGATAAAATAGAATGCTTTTGTATCAGTCTCTTAGGGTTTCAGGCTCAACGCTTGAAATGTAATGGAGCTCGACAGTGGTCTTTTCCACTGCCCCTACTGTGTAACACCAGAAAAGGTATTATAGTAAGTCTCCATCCATTGGCATTTTTACGTCTACTGGTGACTTGGTCTTTCACCTAGGCCTGTAAGACACCCCACTCTCTGAGTATGGCTCCATCATTCTTATTCCCATACTAACTGGTTTAAGCTTCCAGAGAAAAACCACTACCACATAATTACATTTAAACTCCCTTAGGGTCCTAGAGATAACTCATTTGAGGGGAAATATACTTCCCCTCCTTACCATTCTAGTTCCTGAGCCCACATTCAATGTATTTTCTACCCATGAAACCAGATACTCACAAGGTGACATATACACAGTGTGTGACATTTACATCGATGGTGTCAAACTGAAATAGAAATGGGGCCACCAATTTGTACATAAGGATCCCTGCCCAGCTCATATTAACTGAATTTTAAAATGTAATGTTATCACTTTTATTTTATTTTTATTTATCTAGAAACTGTTCTGTTCAATTACTTTTTAAATCAAAACCCAATCTTCAAATATTTATGACTTCCAATTTTCTTAGTTTTACACTCTTTAGTCATACAATGCATATGTGCGTATTAGGGAAGATATCCATCATGCCTCAGCTGGGAAATCTCTAACAAGGCTATCCATCTTTGGTACTCTTGAAACTGTGTTTCTTCACACTTACAATTATCTATTTTAAAAATGTATTAAAAAAAGATCTTTCTCTTAATAATGTTAAATGGTTACGATCCAATCAGGGCATCACTCCACATTGTTAACAAAGAGACCCAAGTCCTTAAATCTATACCACAAATCATTTTTTCTCCCCAAATGTCCAAAATCTTACCTGAAAGCTGTTTTTTTCATACACATATTTTCATACACATATAATAAAGTTCTTTTTCTGCTTATATTAGACACAAAAATGTTCAACCATAATAGCAGCACTATCGTTCATCACTTGATACTTTCTCTTCCCTTTTCATCAACTGCTTCTTATAAAAGAGACTTACAAAGACACTGTACCTTTCAAGAAAGTTCTCATTGTCTGATGTAGCAGATACAGCTAGAGAAGATGTAGGAATTTGGATTCTATACTGGAACTAAGATTTATACTTACAGATCAAAGGATTTGTGATCTCTTACCTCAGGTTTTCCCTTTGCTAATGAAGATTTCAGTGAAGATTATGTAATGAAGATTACCTCCTCCTCTCCTCTTAAAGCTATGCATTTGTAAAGCTTTGTGCTAATTATACAACCAACTTCTCTGTCATATATTCCCTTTGTGGTACTTCTTTTACATGAGTCATCATTGCCAATATGCTTCCAGCTGCTCATATCAGTCTTGAATCTTTTTTCTCACCATTTGGCTTACTTGCAACTGGGATTTTTTCCTGAGATCTTAGTGTCCTGTGTTTCACAGTCTTCAAGAATTTTATGAGTCTAAGGGAGGGGTGATTAATTTATTCAACCCTGCCCCAATTAAAATAAGTGATAAAATGCCCAATTAATCAAACTCGAATAATAGGTCTTATAACAAAAATACGAAGTACTTCTGAGTTGAATAAGAATTTTATCCCTAAACTGAGGAAACTTGCCTTTGCCCTAAGAATTACCCATGAATTATTGAGAAGAGATTCATTCAGGACATTGGAGCAAGTATGGTATTCCATCACACCCCAGAAGAATAAAGGCTGAATTAAGCTGTTGGCAGGAAAGGGAGCTATCAAGGTCAAAGAGGGTCACTGGCTCTATAGGCATCTTGGAGCAGATATGGGCTGAAGGAAATCCCAAGATAAGGTTGGCTTTTTCCCCTGCTCTTTTTCCCCAGTGTCTGATTATCCACAACATAATAACATAATCTGCTATTTCATTACTGAAATATTTTTAGTAAACTGAATTTTGCCTGAACCACGAAGAGACTAGGGTTTAACTAGAGAAAGACATAAATGCAAAGTTTGGCAGGGAGTCTAGCCTCTGCCTAAATGTTAGGAATTTTCCTAATTGGAAGCTCAGAGTGGTTGTGACAACTTAAAATTTTTTGTCTAAAACAAATTCCCTAAATCCGAAAAGAAGGGAACCACATGGACTTCTGGGGCTATTATATTGCTCTCTATGCTTAAATGATCTAATTAAACAGTATGTTAGTAGGGAAAATTGATATTTAAAAGATGAGTTTTAGCAGCAGGGTCAGTCTTGAGATTTTTGAGAATACTGGGACATTTCCTTGAAGTGATCCTTCTCCTCTCTGGATTCATCTCACTGGTTCTCATGTCTGACCCAGAGTTGGCAAAGGGCTATGTATTCATTACTTCATAGATCCTCAGAACAGCTCTTTGAGGTACTTGCTATTGTTATTCCAGTTTTACAAATAAAGAAATTTAGGTTCATAAAGTTTCAGTAAGGGTTGGAGTGAAAAATTGAATCTAAGTATATCACTCTAAAGCACAACTAGATGGTTCAATGGATAGAAACACCAGGCCTGGAGTCAGGAAGACTGAAGCTCAAATCCAGCCTCAGATACTTACTAGCTTTGTGACCCTGGGCAAGTCACCTAACCCTGTTTGCCTCAGTTTCCTTTGAGGAGGGATTTGAACTTAGGTCTTTTTGATTTCAGGCTTGGAGCTCCATCCACTGCATGACTTAGCTGCCCCCCATCAGTCATTACTTTGGGGTAAATTCTACTAGACTTAAAAAAGTATGAAGTCAGAGATTGTACCCTGCTCACTTCTTGATCCAGGTGTGTTTTTTTTAACAGTAAGAATTCAATAGGTGCTTTGTAGAATAGAAGTATTAACAAATACCAATCAAACTAATGGGGTGTGGCCCAAGCTGAGGTCTTGGCCCCTTGCACCAAAGGGAATCTGGCCCCCATTTGTCTACATACCCCAGCCCCTCATCTCCCTTTGAAAGTCTTAGCCTTACCTTTTGATCTTATTCAGATGAGCCTTCGCCCCTTGCCCTAAAAAGAATCTGGCTCCTGTTTGTCTACAGGACCCCAAAACCCTTTTAAACCTTCAGGTTCCTCATGGACTCTCCTCATCTCCCTTTGAAAGCCTTGGCCCTACTGTTTGATCTCATTCAGATAGCTTCCAGTTCCTCTCATTATCTATTCCCATTGTCTATTCAATCTCTCAGACCTTCCAATCGGAATTCTCACCTATATCCTTTTCCCAGCCCCCTTCTCTGGCCACTCAAAGTTACTTCAGTGTATAAAAATTCCACCCTGGCCCCCATTCAGGGCCAGAGAATCTCTCAAGCCCAAAAGGCTGAGTCTTTCTCATGCCCACTCATCCTTACGGGTGTCACCTGGCCTATGCGATTAATCACTAATAAACTTTTCCTCTGGCTTGAAGAAGATTTGAGTTGAATTCATTCAGGCAGGGCCCAGTACCATGATTTTGGGGCTGCAGCACCCCAAAAGTCTTAGACCTCTTCAAAACTATCAAAAAATTATTTATAGAGCTAGAGAAAACAATAATAAAATTCATCTGGAAGAACAAATGGTCGAGAATATCAAGGGAATTAATGAAAAGAAATGAAAGGGAAGGTGACCTAGCCATACCAGATCTTAAATTGTATTATAAAGAAGCAATCATCAAAGCTACTTGGTACTGGCTTAGAAACAGAGTGGTGGATCAGTAGAATAGGTTAGATATGCAAGACACAACAGTTAATGACTATAGCAGTCTACTATTTGATAAATCCAAAGATTCTAGCTTCTGGGATAAGAACTCACTATTTCACCAAAAAACTGCTGGGAAAACTGGAAAATAGTATGGCAGAAACTAGGCATAGACCAACATCTTGCACTCTATGCCAAGATAAAGTCAAAATGGGTACACAATTTAGATATAAAGACAGATGCTGTAAGCAAACTGGGAGAGCAAGGAATAGTTTACCTGTCAGATCTACAGAGAAAGGAAGAATTTATAACCAAATGAAAGATGGAGATCATTATGAAATACAAAGTGGATGACTTAGATTATGTCAAATTAAAAAGTTTTGGCAGAAACAAAGCCAATACGACCAAGACTAGAAAGGAAGCAGAAAGCTGGGAAATACTTTTTACAGCTAGTGTCTCTGATAAAGGCCTCACCTCCTTTCTAAAATATATAGAGAACTGAGTTGAATTTATAAGAATACAAGTCATTCGTCAATTGGTAAATAGTCAAAGCATATGAATAGGCAGTTTTCAGAGGAAGAAATTAAATTGTCTATAGTCATATTAAAAAAAGCTCTAAATCACAATTGATTAGAGAAATGCAAATCAAAATGACTCTGAGGTACCACATCACACCTCTCAGATTGGCTAGCATGACAAAACAGGAGAATGATAAATTCTGGAGAAGATGTGGAAAGATTGGAACACTAATGCATTGTTCCTGGAGTTGTGAACTGATTCAACCATTCTGGAGAGCAATTTGGAACTATGCCCAAAGGGCTATAAAACTGTGGATACCCTATTACCCAGTGATACCACTTCTAGTTTAAAGGAAGAAGAGAACAGGGCCCAGATAGAGCCTTGGGGATACCCACAGTTAGTGGCTCAAAATTCTATAGGTTACTTAGCAAAGCTTGTTGTTTTTTGGCAGCATCAACTTCCTTCTACCTTGCAGAAAACCCAATCTCAATGCTATGAAACCCAGAATGGGGCCTGGGGAACTGAGGAAAGCCACCATCTGGATTTGCTTACTCCTCAAATGTTGTTTGTTGATTGTGAAAGCATTTGGTTTGTTTAGTTGGTGGCATTTCTATTTTCCTGTTTTTCCAGCTCCCATATATAATGAAAAGATGTAACCTGAAAATGGTTCCATTCAATAAGAAGTGGAACTTCACATATTGCTGTTTTTGCAGCAACATTATCTGACAGAATTTTGTAGAGCTCTTAGCCCAATGCTTGGTGTATATTGGGCACTCATTCCCTTCTCCTTCCCTTGCACTGTATTACATCTAGCCCAACCTACAACTGAGCAGAATTCCTTCCTTATAGTATTTCCAACATGTGGTCATTCAACCTCTAGTGAAAGACTTCTAATGATGGCAAACCTCCCTAAGCAGCTCATTCCACTTTTGAACAGACTTTATTTTTAGGAATTATCTCATTATAATAAAGCCAAAATCTAGCTTGTAGCAACTATTATCCATTAATCTTTGTTCTTCCCTCTGGCTTCCAAAACAAATTAGTGCAGAATAGTGAAGAGAACTACTCTAGGAATAAGTACATGTGGATTTAGATCTTGACTCCTCTTAGTCATGTGGTCTTAGGCAAGTAAACTCACCTCTCTCAGTTTCAGTTTCTTCATCTGTAAAATGAAGGGATTAGACTAGATGATCTTTAAAGTCCCTTTCAACTCTAACATGGTAAGATTTTATGAGTTTAATTTCATTACTTAGTTTAATTAAGGGAAAATGGGCTTGTATCAAATCAAAATTTATATCAAATCTAATCAAGAATCAAAAAGATGGACTAAGTAGTCATTGGTTTACTCTGGGATATTTGGAAGCTTTGTTACAGCTTCTATGTACAGTGGTGGAAATTGGCAAATTCATACTAAAGAAGGCACTATTGTGTAGTTGGGAGAATTTTTTGGTGAGTGACCTTGGCTTCACCATTAACTGTATAACCTTGGGTGAGTCACTTCACCTAAGTTTACTAACCTGTAAAATAAGAGAATTAATCTAGATGATTTTTCAGCTAAGATTCTGTTGCTTTTCATGACTCTTCCTATTGATTTTATTCAGAAGGCAGTCTCCAGGTTAAAGTCACTGATACCTCAGTCAAATGATGGTAGAAACAGTGAAACTTAGCAGAGAGCACCAATGGCTAAGCATCTATAGCTATAGTATTGACCCTAAAGCTCTCAGATAAAAAGGTTCTCTTGTGTTCACTTTCTATGACTCTGGAGGGTCATGATAAAGAATGAGGGGTCAGAGATCTTACAGCCATAGTACAAATTACCATATAATAATGGCAATAAAAAGGTAGAAATGCAGGGCTATGGGACAGAGAGGAGGAGACATCAAAATTATTTCCCTGAGACTCAAGAAGTTCCTTAATGATCAAATGAAGGTTTAGTTGTATTTACCATGTCATACTAACTTAGGCAGGAAAATAAAGGGCTCAGAACATTTTTGTGTTTGATGGGACCATACATTTATGTCTGTGATTGTAAAGATCACAAATCTCCTTTCCAATATCCCTGCTGAGAGGTAATTCAGCATTCCCTTCAATACTTCCGATAAAAAAGGGAATACAGTACCTCCTAAGGCAATTCGTTTCATTGTTGGACAGCTCTGATTTTTTTTTGATATGTGTGTGTAATATATCTGTATATCTATATATATCTATATATCTATATCTGTATATCTATATATATCTATATATCTCCAGATATACATATATACATGTATCTGGAGATATATATATATGGAGATATATGTATATATGAAATATGTATGTATGTATGCATGCATGTGGTTTGTTTTATTTTGTTTTGTTTTTGAAACTGGGTCTACTTATTTCACCTAGAATAGAAGTTCAGTGGTCACTTATAGGTCCAATCCTAACGATTGGCAAGGGAACTTTAAACTGATCTTTCTTTTCACTTCTAACCTAGGTCGGTTCATCTTTCCTTAAGCAGCCTAGTGGACCTCTGCTCTCAAGAGCTCACCATATTGGTGAAGAAGTTAGCACAGACATCTGATTGACTTTAGCCCTACTTCATCGCAGGACTCATAAACCCAAGCAATCCATGAGCATCTGCCTTCTTAGTAAGAGAAAGAATAGGCATCATGCCCAACTCAACAGCTTTAATTATTAGAAAGCTCTTTAGAACATGTTAAAATCTGCTTCTAACTTTCACCTATCATTTCTATTCCTACTGTTGGGGGCTAAGTATAATAAATTTAAAGGACAAATCACTTCTTTTTAGAGAAGGCACCAATCATGTTGAAAAGCATCTTAAGAACACATGTTTCAGACTAAGAGGACATTTGCTGTTTGAAGTTGGGCAAGTTACAACCTTTGTGAGCATTAGTTTCTTCATTGTAAAATGAAGGTTTTAGATTGTAACAACAGAGTGCCTTTCCAAATCTATTTTCCCTATGATCAATTGAATGTAGCTTCCAGAACTAGTATTCTATTTTCTATGATCTGAGTTCTGTTTTAGCTCTATCTTTTCTGCACTGTGTGGACTAATTCTCAGTGAAAGGATTTAGTGAATGTTTCTGCTCTGTTCTGTCCTCAGATTTTCTAACCTTTGTCCTTTGGAATAACCTGTCTCTTTAGTTTGACTGACAATGCAACCAAGCTGAGACTCAAACAATCAACACCCCTCCCTTACTGAATTTTAGGTGGAGCAGTGATTTATCATACTTGACCTGGAGTCAGGAAATCTTCAGTTCAAATCTGACCTCAGACACTTAGTAGCTGTATGACTCTGGGCAAATCATTTAAACTTTGTCTGCCTCATTTCCTCATCTGTGAAATGGAGATACTAATAGCACTTGTTTCTCAAAATTGTTGTGAAATTCAAATAAAATATTATTTTAAAAATGCTTTGCAAAATTTGAAGTGCTAAATAAATGTTGGCTATTACTATTATCACTATCTAGCTTCCAACCAATAATAGAAAGGATTAGGCAATAATAGCAAA
Source organism: Phascolarctos cinereus (assembly GCF_003287225.1). NCBI lineage: Eukaryota > Metazoa > Chordata > Mammalia > Diprotodontia > Phascolarctidae > Phascolarctos > Phascolarctos cinereus. Next base: position 183,407,510 of record NW_027556402.1, on the reverse strand, counting down.
AGTCTCTTTCAGCCTTAATACTGGATGTTCTTTGTTCTAAGAGTCCCTTCTAACTCTAACATTCTGTGACTCTAATATCTCTTTAAAAGTTACTAAGTTCTTCCATTTGTAAAAGCAAAACCTGAAGAGCTTCTAGAATGTAAAATATTCTCATGATATCTTTCTCTGGACAATTTTTTTTTCATATTAGGTTAGATATCCAATTACTTTTTTGAAATGTTGAGTGGTAGTAGTAATGGTTGTCTGCATTTAGTGCTAACCAAATAGATAATTAACTAGAGTGCTATTGTATGGTATGAGATGATCCCTCAATCAATTAACAAACATTTTCTACAAAGTAAAGACTATGTGTCAAATATTATACAGTTAGTTCTGCTATAACCTGTGTTTTGAAAGCAAAAATTTGTTTCAAAAGATTGATATGTTAGGGAACATTTTGAGCATAACTTGAATTTTAGTGCAATTTCTTTGGCAAATAGCTTGAATGCAGAAAATTGAACCTCTTCAAATTGCCCACAAGCTGCAACCCTTCTGAAGCCCACTTTAACAAACAAACTTCAGGTCTTTGTTAAGGTACAGGGTTGATTGGGAACCAAGATGGCAGAGTAAAGGCAGAGACTCACCAAAGTTCTCCCAAATTCCCTTTCAAACAACTTTAAAATAATGCCTTAAAATGAATTCTGGCATCTAAAGGATGTAGTGAAACAATTTTCCAGCCTAAGACAACTTAGAAATTCAGCAGGATAGTCTGTCTTACTGGGGTGAGAGTAGAACACAGTCCAGTGAAGGCCATGCCCCAGCAATCCAGCAACAGGCCTTGGGAGCAACTGAATTGGAAGGCAGTGGCTTCTAGAGCTCACAGACCACAGAAGGTAAAGGGGTTGGACAACTAATCAAAAGGAGATTACAGGGGACCCTTTCCTGACACTGGCTGTAGGACTCTGTGGCATTGACTATACAAAATTCTAGGTCATAGTCCCAGGGCAAGGAGGAGTCCTAGCAGGAGCAAGGACCTTGGTCATAGTTACAGGGCAGAAAAGAGTGCTTTTGGTTGTTCACAGACCAGAGCACAGGACAAGAGGGCAGTGACCACACCTCTCCGTAGATCATACCAACTTGGAAGAATGAAAACTTACAGACCCCCAAATTAGCTCTGAAAACAGCAGCACAAAAAACCTGAAGTTTGGGAGAGTGCTTCCTCCACCCCAGAAGCAGAGTTCAATTTTAACATAAAGTTAAAGGTCAAGAAATAGGCTAGAAAAAAATGAGCAAACACCACCACCACCACCACCAACAACAAAGAACCTGACCATACAGATTTACTATTGTGACAGGAAAAATCAAAACATAAACTCAGGAGAAGACAACAAAGTCAAAACAGCTAAATCCAAAGCCCCAAAGAAAAATGTGAATTGTTTTCAAGCCCAAAAAGAATCCTTGGGAGAGCTCAAAGAGATTTAAAAAAAATAAATACGAGAGGTAGAGGAAAGGGAAAATATATGGGAGTAAAAAAAGAAAATCATGAAAATAGACTCAACTACTTCATAAAAGAGGCACCAAAAATATTGAGGAAAATAGCACCTTAAAAAACAGACTAAGCCAAATGGTAAACTGTCTCAGAGTGAATGTAGATAGTAACTGTTTCTCTGTTGTCCAGCAACCCTGAGGGTCTTTCCTTCCCAGTTTGATTTTTTTTAATTAAAAGGGGCATCCCTTGACTCACTTCTTAAAGAGACCTATTCACTGAATGGGTGTTGCCTCACTCAAAGTGAGAACTTGAAAAGATCTTAGCTTAAAAAAAAAAAAGCCAAGGTCTCCCATTGCACCCAGGGCTATCTCCAATCATCCTAATCTATATCTGGCCACTGGATCCAGGTGGCTCTGGAGGAGAAAGTGAGGCTGGTGACTTTGCACAGCCCTTCCTCAGTCAAATCAAATTCAATTGCAAGTCATGTCATCCTCTCACTGATGTCATGGTCTTCTTCCAGAATGAAGGACAAACCACAGCTACCATACTAAATGGTAAAAGAGTCACAACAATCCATTGAAGAGAAGAACTCTTTAAAAAGCAGAATTGGCCAAATGGAAAAAGAAATACAAAGTTATACTGAAGTAAATAATTCCTTAAAAATTAGAATTGGGTGAGTGGAAGCTAATGACTCCATGAAATATCAAGAAATAATAAACCAAAATTTTAAAAAATGAAAAAATCAGAAGAAAATGTGAAATATCTCATTGGAAAAACAATTGACATGGAAAATAGATCAAGAAGAAATGATTTAAGAATTATTAGACTGCATGAAAGCCATGACAAAAAAAAAGGGCCTAGACATCATATTTCAAAAAATTATCAAGGAAAACTGCCCTGATATCCTAGAACCAAAGGGCAAAATAGAAATTGAAAGAATCCACCAATTACTTTCTGAAAGAAGTCCCCAAACAGAATATGATAGCAAAATTCCAGAGCTCCTAGGTCAAGGAGAAAATATTGCAATTAGCCAAAAAGAAACAATTCAAATATCATAAAGCCAAATTAAGGATCACACAAGATTTAGCAGCTTCCATGTAAAAGGAGTGGAAGTCTTGAAATACGGTATTCCATATGGCAAAGGAGCTAAGATTATAGCCAAGAAACACTTAGCTAGCAAAACTGAGTATAATCCTTTAGGGGGGAAATAATATTTAATTAAATAGAAAACTTTGAAGCATTTCTGATGAAAAGACCAGAGCTGAATAGAAAATCTGACATTCAAACAGAAGACTCAAGAGAAGCATAAAAAAAGGCAAACAAGGAAGAGAAATCATAAATGATTCAATAAGGTTAAACTATTTATATTCCTACATGGGAAGATCTGCTTGTAACTCCTAAGAATTTTCTCATTATTAGGACAGTTAGAAGGAATGTACATAGACAGAAGACACAGGTATGAGTGGACTATGACAGGATAATATCCAAAAACTAAAATTAAGGGGTGAGAAAGAGGGATGTACAGGGAGAAGGGGGAAGGGAGAGGTATAATAGGATAAATTGTCTCACACAAAACAGCAGAGGAGAAGATGGGGGTGGTGGACAAGGCTTGAAACTTACTCTTGTTAGAATTGGCTAAAAGAGGAAATAAGATACACATACAGTTGGGTATGGAGATCTATCTTACTATACAGGGAAGTAGGAGAGAAGGGAAATAAGAGAAGAGGGGGTGCTGATAAAAGTTAAAATTGATTGGGGGAGGTGGTGGTCAGAATCAAAACACTTCTGAGGAGGGATATGGTGAGAGGGGAGACAGAAAGATAAACAGGGGGAAAATAGGATGGAGGGAAATACACTGTTAGTAATCTTAATTATGAATGTGAATGGGATGAACACACCCATAAAATAAAAGAAGATAGGAAAACCACTTGAAACAGAGAAACACGCATAGAATAAAAGTAAAAGACTGGAGGAGAACCTTATTATGATTCATTTGGTGTGAAAAAAGCAGAGGGAGCCATCATGATCTCAGGCAAAGCAAAAGTAAAAATAGATCTAATTCAAAGAAATAAGCAGGGAAGCTACATTTTGCTAAATGGTATCCTAGACAATGAAGTAATATCAATACTAAACATATATGCACCTAATAGTGTAGTATTCCAGTTCTTAAAGGAAATGTTAAATGAGTTACAGGAGGAAATAGATAGTAAAGCTATACTAGTAGGGGACCTCAACATTCCCCTCTTATAACTAGGTAAATCTAACCAAAAAAAAATAAACAAGAAGTTTAGAAGATGAATAAAATTTTCAAACAAGTGGTTATGATAGACCTCTGGAGAAAACTGAATGGTAATGAAAAGGAATATACCTTTTTTTCCAACAGTACATAGCACCTGCACAAAAATTGAACATATATTAGAGCATAAAAACCTTACAACCAAATTAAAGCAGAAATATTAAATTCATCCTTTTCAGATCATAATGCAATAAAAGGCTTTGGAAGCATGGATTAAAAATTAATTAGGAACTAAATGATCTAATCTTAAAAAATGAGTGGGTTAGAGAACAAATCATAGAAATAATCAATAATTTCACTAAAGAGAATGATAACAATGAGACAACATACCAAAACTTATGAAATGTAGCCAAAGCAGTATTTAGGGGGAAATTTATGACTTTAAATGCTTATATCAATAAAATAGAGAAAGAATAGGTCAATCAATTGAACATGCAACTAAAAAAAAACTAGAAAAAAAACAACAAAGATTCCCAAATTAAAAACTAAATTGGATATCCTGAAAATCAAAAGAGAGATTAATAAAATTGAAAGCGAGAAAATCATTGAACTAATAAATAAAACTAGGAGCTGGCTTTATGAATAAAACAATAAAGTAGGTAAGCCATTGGTTGATTTAAAAAACAAGAAGAAAACCAAATTATCAGTATAAAAAAGGAAAAGGGTAAATTTACCACCAATGAAGACGACATTAAAACAATTATTAGGAGCTGTTTTGCCCAATTATATGCCAATAAATCTGACAATTTATGTGAAATAGATGAATATAAAAATATAAACTGCCTAGATTAACAGAAGAGGAAACCAAATGTTAAATAACCCTACCTTAGAAAAAGAAATTGAACAAGTATCAGTGTGCTCCCTAAGAAAAAACCACCAGCACCAGATAGATTCACTATTGAATTCTACCAAACATTTAAAGAATTACTCCAATACTGTATAAACTGTTTGGAAAAAATAGGCAAAGAAGTCATACCAAATTCTTTTTATGATACAAATATGGTGCTGATACCTAAAACAGGTTGAGTAAAAACAGAGAAAAAGAAATTATAGACCAGCTACCTGACTGAATATTGACACAAAAATTTTAAATAAAGAAGATTATAATATACTACAAGGATTACACACTATGACTAGATGGAATTTATGCCAGGAATACAGGGGGATGAGTAGGGAGGAAGGGAGAGACTTTGGAAGCCAAAATTAAAAAAAAATTAATGCTAACATTTTTATATGTAATTGGAAGAAATAAAATATATATGTATATATTTATATATATATATATATGTGTGTGTGTGTGTGTGTATATATATATATATATGTTTAAAAAGTACAGTGTTGTATTTATTCTATATCTTCTCATGCAGTAGAAGCTGTGGGCAGGGAAGGGCTGGTCTGAACCATTCCCACCCCCTTCTGCCTTGCCCTCTGGCCTAAATTTGACTTTGCTAGTCCACCCCATGGTACTTGGGCTCAGGCTGAACCACACAAGGTCACAAACCACCACTATTTATTGTAGTTTTCATGTATTTCTTACCTAGCTAACATATATAAAACTGTATTAGTTAGATACTAATTAATTGGTGTGTTCTTTCTTCTTAGAGCAATGTGTGGCTGCTCTCAAACATTTAGAAATATACAATATATAATGTAAGAATTGGAAGTAGTAAAAATATGACATTTATTGTAATAGCAGCAACAGTAGTAGAAGAAGAAGAAAGAGAAGAAGGAGGAGGAGGAGGAGGGGGAGAAGGACATTTGTTAAGCTCATTAAAGATTATAGAATAGTTTCCTCACAGCAATTTTGTGAATTGGGTAGTGCAAATATAATTATCCCCTTTCAGGGATGAAGAAACTGATTCTTGTCCAGAGGCATCATCCTTCAAGGCACATGTCTGCATGCCTTGGGAGCCAGCCTTAGGCTTGTTTTCAAGGGCAGGTAGGAGAATACAGAAGACCTCCAGAAAAGATCTCCCTCTGGTGTCACTGAGTCTAATCTAGTACAATTCCTAACAAGAGAAATTCTACACACCAGACGAAGTCTTCATCCAGCTTTAGCCTGGAGACATTGACTGAAAGCAACCTACTTGTGATCTTTCTCACTTTGAGAGAGCTCTCATTGTTAGGTGGTTTTTCCTTATGTCAAGCCCAAAGCTACCCTCTTGGTGGCCATCACCAGGAAGCCCTGACGTCTTCATAGCTGGCTGCCTCCACTGCGTAAAGCATGAAGAAAGCAAAGAGAGTGTGCTCCTGCCCTGGCTCCTGCTCAGCCTCACACTTGACCCAGCTGCTGAGCTGGGTGCTTGACTCCTTTAGGGGCAGGGCCTCAGAGTCCCTCCTCTGGGGGGAGGGTGGTAGATAGACTGATGGGTACAGCTGGATTCCTTCTGGAGACTTGATGTCATTTTGAACTCATTTTGTACATGAGGAAAACAAAACCCAGAATGATACTATTTCAACAAGTGAGATAATTTCAGAATTTCAGAGTGATGATGGACCTTAGCAACCATTTCATCCAACTTATTCCCCAAAAGGAATACTTATTACATTCTCAAAGCTCCACATTCCTTCTGCTTGAATATTTCTAATAAAAAGCAACATGCTCCCCCTGAAGGGAGTCCATTTCACTTATGGTCAGTCAGTCAATAGACAACAAACATTTATTAAGCACCTATTAGGCATATATGTATGCACACACATACACACAAACCCACATCCACATATGTATCGCATACACACACACACACATACACACACACACACACACACAAATAGTACAACTGACTATACTTCGCACTGAGGATCCCTGCTCCTAGGGATACAGAGGCAAAAATGAAATAGTTCCTGACCTTAAGAAGTTTACATTCTATGGGGGAGGAGACTGCATATTCCTGTACATACACACTCATGCACATACACACATGTATGTATATATTATGTACAAAATAGTTACAAAGTAATTTTGAAGGAGGAGTCCATGGTAGCTATGAGGATCAGGAAAAGCTTAGTATCAAAGGCGGTACTTGAGCTGAGATTTGAAGGTATCTAGGGATTCTAAGAAGCAGAGGAGAAAAGAGTGCATTCCAGGCATGGGAAACAGTCAGAACAAAGAGGCAGAGATAGGAGATGGGATGTTGTATGTGAAGACAAAAGGGTCAGTTTAGTTAAACTAATGAGTAATAAAGATGTTCATCATGCTTTAAGATTTGCAAAGCTTTCTGCATGATAATCTTTTAAGTTAGGTCACAAAACCATAAAGATTTTCATATTATTCATGGCAGAGTTCTACAAGGCAGGCATGCCAGACTTATAAAGAGCTAAAAAAAATGGGTAGGGGCAAGTCCTAGGGTAGATATTTTGAGAACTGACAGCTGGGGTAGGTGTGGGGGAGCAGAGTAAGTTGATAGAAGGTTTAGGATAGAGAGTCAAAGACGGGGAGGCCAAAATAATAGCTCTCTGCATTAGGGTTTATCCTTGAGTTCATTTCCCTGATTTAACTATTTATCAAGCTGGGAAGAAACATTAGAATCCTATGTAGCCTAGCCAAAAACTGGCATGTCAAGAGGAAGTTGGAGAAATAATTGGAGGTTGCTGCCTGTCAGCAGAAAAGCCACAGCATTGGGAACTGGCTTCTGTGTCCCTAAGCCTCTCCTTCTCCTCCCATTAACTTGACGGTGGCCCTCTTGGAGGCTATGAGTGGATCAGCATTTGTGAATTGTGTTATATTGTTTGATTTTTTTTTTTAGCTCATTACCACAGGAGGGGAAAGAAACTTTGGCAATAAACAACAGTATATTTCCTAAAACTTCATATTCATATTGTGGCTATAAGTATGGTTGTGGGTGAGTAGAAGTTTCAGGCATAAAACTCCAACGTAATATTTAAATGTGTTACTGATTTTATTCTTTTAAAAAAATTGATTCTATGCCTGTGAATAACACACTATATACAGTATATCCAAGTTTTTCAGGTGGTAAATATGGTAGACACTATTATGGCATAGTGACATGACTGGAGCTTAGTGAAATATATCAAACTTAGGGAGTAGGTGGAGTTTCCCTATTGGATAGCTATCCTGTTTGGCTAAATCGACACCAACCACAGACCTTTGACTAACATCCTGAATGCAACAATCCAGAAAGAGGTAGAACTGGGGAAAAGATGTTTTTTTTTTTTATTCTTTAGCCAACATAGAGAACTTGACTCTTATTCCCTGGAGTTGGATGGAACACTGGAGTAAGCAAGGAAGTCCTCAGTGATTGGATTTTTTGTGCATTAGGTTAGGCTAGATGATAGCGCCTAGTGGTTATATACGCATGAGGATAGTGAGATTCAGACAAATTAAATGATTTGTCCAAGAGCCAGGATGTAGTAAGGGATTAAAATCCAAATGAATGACTCTACAAGCAGTCACCATTTTCCATTGCTGTAACAAGTCAGCTGTGGAGATGGATGATCTTGCCCAGTCCTCTATCCCATGCTGAGTTTAATTGGTCCTCCTCCCTCTGATAGATTATAGGATCATGAATTCAGAGCCAGAAAGAGCCTTAAAGGTCATGGAGTTCAATCCTTTTATTTTCCAGATGGGAAAATTGTGACTTACAGAGGTTACAGGATTTGCTCAAGGTTACAAGACTGGTTTCAGAAGCAAGATTTGAACCCAAGTCTTCAAGACTCTAAGTCCAGAGCTCTCTGTATGAAATTATCATCAAGCCCATGGGGACTGGTAGCCACAGGCCCTGAAAGAAATAGTTCTTTCTATGCTATAACAGAAACAATGGAAATGCTTGTCTGGCTGATCCCCTGACCTTTGGGAGCATAAACAGCATCTGAGAAACTCCAGACTATAAAGCTCATGGCCAAAAAAGCTTTGCCTTGGAGACTGCTTTGTGATGGTAGTTTCAGATCCTTTCCTTCATGCTTAGTTCTCTAGGCTGATTTACCTATCCACTAACTCAACTGAAAGAATCTCCAAATAGCTCAGAGCCTGTCTTCCTACCCTCAACCTCTAGAAACTGTTTTGTGTAGAAGATTTGTTCAGGCCACAAATAGAGATTATGACTTTACTTCTAATTAAAACTAGTAAGAGCAGTATAAGCTCAAGAAAGTATCTCAGCAAGGCAAGTCATTGAATAATGAAACATCCCCGTGCTCCTAGAGCCCTGGACTGGGACAATGCGGACAGAACTACCTGCCAGCAAATTTGTCATGACCAGTAAACTGGCTGAGAGGCTGAGGGCACTGTATCAAGTCAGATGGGGATTTTTCATTTTGATTTCTTCAAACCTTGTCAAAGGATCACAAGAACTAATATATTCTAATGGTTTATGCATATTGATGAGTGGTGCTAAAGTGCTAGAATGCTTTCTGAACAAGCCAAGATGTTGAATATTCCACAAAACAAAACAGGGAAGAGCCATAAATGGTATGGATCAGGGTTGGGTAGCTTAGAACACATGTAGCTCAAATTGAAAACTTGAACAAAATAAAAATCTGGGCTATACTCTTAGAATTTAGTTTATTTTAAAAAGACAGGCTTATTTATTCATTTATGTACTGATTATTTCCTATCTTGTAGATGATTGAGAACTACTTCAATAATTTTTTCTAATTGGCATTAAGTAATTCCTGCTGAAGCAAAATTGAAATGTAGGAGTGCGCAGGTGGTTTTCTAATGTTGCTAAAAGATAGATGGATTTTAATCTTTGCTCTGTTGCCTATATTACCCCTGTGACCCGGGGCTAGTCATGTAACCTCCCTGAGGCTTATCTGCAAATTATGAACACCTGCTCTAAATTATACCAGAATGTTCAAATTTGAGTTAGTTAAAAAAAAAACAAGACAAATCTCTGTTTAACATATAACTACTAGTAAAACCTGAGAGTCTATATATTGGATAAAAAAATGAGAGAAATTCTGTGCTATTTTTTTAACTTTTTATTTTGCTGAACTTCTCGTAGAGGAAGAGTGGTAGAGAGACTAAAATGTTGGGTTTAGAGGCAAAAAAACCTGGTGTCACAGTTTGGGGATTAAAAATATATCAATTGATTCATTTCTACTCTTGAACTAACAGGATTTCATATTTAGAGCTGGAAGGAACTTGGAGATCATCCTGCCCAACCCAATCATTTTGCAGGTGAGGAAACTGAGGCTCAGAGAAATATAGTGACTTGCACACAGGTGACAGTAGCAGAGCCAAGATCAATGTCAGGCACTCAGACTCCAAACCAAGTGCTCTTTCTGCCATATATGTGAAATATATGAATCTACTTCTGTATCCCATCTCAATGGGGACTGCACAGTTCACCCGATTTCTGTGATGCACAATTCTCTCAGATTTGCATATGGCTTTCATATTCTCTGCTGGTCTAAAGCCCAAAGATCTACTTCCTTCCTTTTCCCCCTTGATTCTGAAGTAAATCAGAGGAGACTTGTTTACTTTGTTGGTGAACAAAGCTGAGAAAAGGCTAAATGTTGAAAGCATCTTAGGAAGAAGAAACTGTAGAACTCTTTACAGAAAGCTCAGAATACTTTGGGAAATGTTCATAGTCATAATGAGGCAAATGCAGTTATTCATTTCTTGGGGCAGGAGAGACAGCTGTGGAATCTGGGAAGAGAGAGTTGGGACAGATAACATTTAACAACTTTTTCTTATTTTTCATATGCTATACATTAACTTCTCTTTGTACAAATTGTTTCCCCAGTAGAATACAAGTTCCTTCAGGTCAAGGACTATTTCCTTTTTAAAGTCTTCACATCCCAAATGCCTAGCACTTTTCTACCACATAGAAAGTGGTAAATAAATGTATGTTGGATTCAATAAGCCTGAAGGAGGATTAGATGTAGAATTAGCAGATATGGATTCAAATCCAGACTCAGGCCCTTACTATTTGTATAACTTCAGAAAAGGCACAAACTATCTGGCATTCAGTTTCTTCATTTGTAAAATGTAGCTAAAATACATTATCTACCTAAAGAAAATACTTTCTAAATCTTAAATCTTTATGTAATCAATCAAGTATTTGTGAAATGCCTATGTTCCAAGTGTTGTGCTAGGTGCTAGGGGTATAAACAGAGTGCACAAAACAATCCTTACTTGTAAGAGGTTTACATTCTAATGGCAGAGAAAAGCATGTGTGTGTTTGTGTGTATGTGCATGTATACACGTATAATTTTGTACCTAGAAGAAGAAAATACGTATGAATGTATAGATACAGAATAATAATAGAATAAATACAAAGCAATTGAATACAATACTCGAGAGGGGGAAGGTCACTTACACTTGGATGGGGCAAAGGAAAGACTTCAAGTAGACAGTGTTACTTGAGCTATGTCTTGAAGGAAGAAAGGCTTCTGTGAGGTAAAGGTAAGAAGGCAATACATTTCAAGTTTAGTATATTCCGGTGCTAGTGAAAATTCCTTTACCAGTGCAAAGGGATGGACACAGGAGATGGAACGTCCTATGTGATGAGCAAAAAAAAAAAATAATTTGACTGGATCTCAGAATACAGGAGGGGAAATACCATATAATGAGGATGGAAAGATAGATTGGATCAAGGTTGTAAAGGGTCTTAAAAGCTAAAGAGAATTCCTCCTCAGATCACTCAACCATTCTTCTTGACCATTCTATTGTGACTGTACTATTCTACTAAGCTTCAAATCTGATTACAGACATTTTAAAGGGGATTCTAAAAATTTTGGTGCAGTTTTAAGCTATTAAAGCACCCCAAGACTTTTGGGACACCCTGTATTTTCTAAACCAAAAATATCAAGATCCCATAGTCCAATGAAGGAGGAATATTCCATTTGAGAACACTCTTTTCTTAACATTGAAATCATGCCAGATAGTTTGGCATCTATGATAGTAATTGAGATGTATCTAAATGTAGTCAGTATGAGTCAGGAAGACCTGTATTCAAATTCCATGTCTTTTACAAACCTAACTCTGAGCAAGTCCCTTAACCTAACAGTGCTTAAAGCAACTCTTTAAGACTATAAATTACTAAGCAGTTAACAATATGCACTGTTAGAGGGCATTTTCTCACCAGGAAACTATATATCATATAATTATAATGTAATCATAAGTCTGATGCAAAACCTTTTTTTCATGAAAATTATGATCCTCATTTTACAAATGAAAAAATTGCAACTCATAGACTTGCCCACATGGAAGATCTGGAAGGTCTCCTCCAGCTCTAAGATTCCCTGTTTATTCTTTAATGCTTCTGGAACTTTCCTGGGGGCTAGGAATATGTGCATGGAAGATGGCCTGATTTTCAGCTGTCTTCTCTTTCAAAGGAAAAAAAAAATAGCTGTTTCCTCCAGGGGCCTCTGAAAAAGCAAATGATACTCCATTGTTTCCTTGAATGCAAATTGCCTATGACAGTATAAACACACCCAGAACTAAGTAGAGGACTGGTGTTTCCTCTTTCAGGAAATTAAATTTTCATAACTTATTATGAAGAGTTTTATTGAGGGAGTCTTCGGATTGTCTCCCTGTGGCACTCCCTCGATGCTAGCCTTTGTCAGCTTACTTTGCTAGTTGTCTATTAATAATGGAACTAAGTGATTACACATGAGAAAAGCCTTTTGCTACAGAGAGCTGGCATACCCTTCTGACTGTGTTTGTGCCCAGGGTTTGAGAATCCCAGGTTTGAGGGACAGTGGGGATGGAGGTGAGAGGGGAGGAGGAAAGAGCACACTCATATCAACTTGTGCAAGCTATGCTGGAGACATAGCAGAGGGAAAACACAGAGGTTCTAAATGCTCACTGCGTCAACCTTGTAAATATTTCATATTGTCCTTGTGGGGGTGGGTCCAGGTGGGAGAGGGGTAAGACAGGTTGGGGAAGGGGAGAAGAGAACTCTATTTTCAAGTTTGTAAGTACCTACCTTATAAATGGCTAATTAAGGAATTACAATAAAATGTCAGCATTACTGATTGGGGTAGCAAAGTAGGGAGAGTGATGGATGGGAAGAAAGTGTCATTCATCTTAAAGCTGTTCAAAGTCACTTAAATAAATATTGTAAAATGCCCTTGCAGCCAAGGAATTGGGATTCATGGATACTGACTCCAGCTGGTCCATGGAAAACTGTTCATTCCTGTTCTATTTTACTGCTTTCCAGAATGGCACAAAGACCAAAAAGGAGGCCTACTGGAAAGGAGTTGACTCAGGCTGTCTCTTCTGGGATGATAATTCAATATTTCTAGGATCATAGGTATGTATAGATCATGGGATTGTAGATTTACAGCTAGAAGGGGTCTTTGAGGCCATATGGTTCAACTCCCTTATTTTACAGAAGGGGAAACTGACTTTTAGAGAGAGAGAGATCGAGTGATTTGCCCAGGATCTCACAGCTATTAAGTGCCTGTTAGAGGCATTAGAGTTCTCCATGTAAAACACTGGTTCTCAAGTGGCATGCACACATTTGGGGGGCACATTATTGACTTATTGAAATTAAAGTCCATTAAAGCTGGAGAGATCTCTTTTACATGAACTGTTCTCTAGCCATGCCACCTTCATCCTATATATGTACAATTGATTTCTAAAACTCGTGTAGAACTTTACATTTATCACAATTAGATGTCTTTTTGTTAGAATGAGCCCATTGTGCTGGCCTGTCAATATATTTTTTGAGCCTGTTTCCATTTTCCAACCCCTTCACTCTCACTTCCAGCTTTTCCTAAGATCATCTATGCCTTCAATCTTGTCATTGGTAAAAATGCTGAGCATCATTAGATGAAGGACAAATCTCTGGTGAACTCCAGTAGAGCCCTCTGTTCAGTTGAACATTGGTCCATTAATGGCAATACTTTGGGACCAATTTCTCAAGCAGATTTGGGAAATGCCTGATTGTACCATTGACTAAATCCACATCTTTCAGTCTCATTTGCATTAGAGACTTTGTTAAATGGTTAGTCAGAAAACTACATATACTATTTCTGTAACATTCCCCTCTAATCTGTTGCTTATGTCGGAGTGCAGGAAGAAGGGGGTTTAGTGTAAACCCTGGTAAGTAACAGAGCTGCCTCTGTAGAGCTAGTGGAAGCCAATTACTGGGCTGCTGATTTCTACTTGACACCATAAATGTTCCTAACTTTACAACAATAATTCTTTCTTAAGCAGTCATTTCTATTACCTTGTAATTCAGACCTGACCATTGATTAGCCGGTCTATCAGGCAAACACAGAGGCTATGGATTTTATTGTTGTCCTTCACTGTTGTCCATAAATTACTAATCCTCTCCAGTGATACTCTTCTTGATAAATAAGGTGTCTGTCCCAAACATCCTACTACAGGTTTAAGCCATTAAAGTTTAAAATTGCACTAAGACTTTTGGGATACCCTGTATTCTCTGTGGTGACTGGCTTAGTAGATCTATTTAGATAGTTTTCATTCCTTCATTCCATTTCCAGGAAAAAATAAACTTAAAAAGATTAGTAAGTTCCTAAGTAAATAGATATTTTATTAGCCCTCATTCAGTAGCCTCCATTCCTGGTCATAACACTATCATTCTGAAATCTCAAGTTAAGGTCCAGAAATTTAAATGTTATTCTCACAGCATGTCCTTAATCAACTACTCACTTCTTGTATTTTGTGTACACATGCCTGTTAACTGGCTTTCATGGAGGCAAAAATACAATCATTGTTAAATTCCTTTTGTTTTCTGTACTTGGAACTGATAGCCTTACTTGATTGTCATTCTTTGTGCTAGTTGTTATGGCTACCTCTTACGGCTAAATGCCAAGGCAAGCTTCTGATATCTAATCTCAGTGGTAATGTTCCTGACTGAAGCTTTATCTATAATAGGCTTTTCTGCCTTTCTCCAGAGTTTTCTCTCACCTTTTTTTCCCCCTTCAGTTAGCTTGTTCAGCTGCTTTTGATTGGCAATTACCAGCTTGTCTAATCCCTAATGTACACAAGAAGCTCTACTTAATTACTGTTTATGAGAAAATTTTAAGAAGAAATTGAACTTTCAGCTATTTCTGGTTCTTTTCTTTCTTTTTTTAGCCTCTACTTTCTGATCAGACTTTGGACAACTACCCCTGCTTTGCTTTTCATTGATTCAGCATCTTCAGACAAGTAAATTAGAGAGGTGACATGATTCAATGAAAATCCTATAGCTAATTAGTAGCAGAACCTGGATTAGAAATCAAGTTCCCTAAATCTGAAACAAGTGACTTATGCATAGTGCCATACAGAAAGGAAGTAAGCAATATAAATTTTATTAGTCTATTTTGAGGCAGACATCTTTTTCATTTTCTCTTGAGATGATTTGTGTGTGTGTGTGTGTGTGTGTGTGTGTGTGTGTGTGTGTTCCCTCTAGATTTATATTGTAATAGGAATTTTGTCTTTGATGGTAATATCATTCCTAGGGACTATAGGTGACTTAGATTTGGATCCCTGGACCTCCCTTTGACATTTCTAAAATGGGAATGATTCACTTTACTTCAGACCTCCACAGGCACTACATAAGTAAACCTAAAGTTTATTGATAAATAATATATATGCACACACTTATACAAGTTAATGAACAAAATTGCATGTTGCATCAACTTTTAAACATGCCATGTAACTAAGAACTATTGTTTTAATTTTCCAAAAATTAGCAAAAAAAGTGTGATATAAGGGTGAAAGTAGTGAACTAGGACTCAGGAACCTTGGGTTTGAGTGCTGTCCTAGCCATATATGACCTTAATCAAATCATCTTCTATCTGGACCTCAGTTTCTTCATCTGTAAAATAAGGAGACTGACATTCTCGAAAGCAATTTAGAACTATAATCCCAAAGTAACTAAACGGTATATACCCTATGACCGAACAATACTGCTACTAGGTCTATACCCAGAAAACATCAAAGAAAGATGAAAAAGACTAAAATGCACAAAAATATTTATAGCAACATTTTTTCTTGTAATAAAGAACTGGAAATAAAGTAGGTGACCATCAGTGAAGCAACAGATGAACAAATTATAGTCTATGAATGTAATGGATATCAATGTAATATTATCACATCATAAGATATGATTTAGAGAAACCTGGAAGAACTGTATGAATGAATGTAGAGTGAAGTGAGAAGAACCAGAACAATTTACAGTGTGACCATAACATTGTGAAAGAAAACAACTGTGATCAGTCATAACTCAGAAGACTGATGAAAAATCATGTCCAGGAGATTCTGCAGTATTAAGGGGTTTGAGACAATCAACACAAAGTCATCTATAAATGACAACCTTGGAAGGTCTTACCATCTCTAGGGAATTCATCTTCATTTTGGGCTTCATGCTGCATATCCTCCACCATAATGGCAGAGATATTTGTAAAACACGTTTTAAGCTTTCTCTGGTTTGACCAGAGGTTTAAACATAAACACAGATTCTGACTTTGGTGCTCCATTATGTCATAGAGTGACCATGGGTTCTCAAACTCTAGCACTTTCTACCATGCTGGAAAAAAAATATACATATATATAAAATAGGGTTGACCAGCAGTTGGCTTTCTGAGGTCTAGGTCAACTAAGACTTATCATCAGCATCTTGGTCAGTTGGGAATAAATTTTTTGGCTATGACAACCCATAAAGGTAACAAAAATGCAAAATGACCCCCAGTCTTATGCAACCCATTTCTGTTTCTGCAGTGACAGTGGTAGTGCTAATATGTTGGAAAAGTACTTTATTTCACCACATAATTGGCACAGATTTTATGCCAAGTTTTTTGCAAAATAGTGCAGTGCAACCATTATTTGAAGCTTTTAAAAACTGTGCCAGTATTACTTAAAAATCATATATTATTAAACTGTCTTTGATGCAAGATTAGGATGCATGGAATACTCATGAATATACGTTAAAATTGAATACTGACCATCTGCATGCACTGAGAATTCTAGGCTCCCAACTCGAAATGTGCAAGAGACAAATAGTATCCATATGCCACTGGTGAATACATTGCTGCTCTGTTTACCTTTTATGTGGCCGTGGTGAACAGAATTATACCGTGTGGTGATTACTCATGTATGTTATAAATGTTATAAACAAGTTTTTAGACTGAGAAAACCCCATAACGATTATGTGGTGAAATACCATAGGCAGAGGCTGCTAAGAATCATACAATTTTTAGATCATCTCTAAATTTTAACTTGCCTATAGAACACAGATTAAATTCTTTTTTTTCTTCTCCACTGGTTATACTCCTTTGAATGTCTCCATCATGCTAGCAGGAAGTTCATCATTAGGAAGTTCATCATCCTATAAGATGGAATCAGCCTTTGTACTCATACCTCATGAGTACCTTTTGCCCCTCTGATTAGAGGGTGGAGCAATGAGCTCCTCCCAAAATCTCCATTTCAGGAGGAGTTGAAGGCAGCCATTTCTTCATTTCCTATCCAACTATACTCTTTTGGATTTCTCTATCAGCTCCCTGGCCAGGTTCTTCTTGTTTTCCCCTACCTTTTCGGCTTCCTTTTGAGTATCATCTTTCCCCATTAGATTGTAAGCTCCTTGAAGGCAAGGACTATCTTTCTTTTTTGTGTTTGTATCTCCAGCTCTTAACACAGTGCCTGGTACCCAATAGGTTACTAATAAATATTTGGCTGACTGATTTTGCCTGGCCTTTTAGACCCTCCTCAGTTTGGCACTGTCCTTTCTTTCCAACCTATTATATTATTCCCCACCTTGAACACTTCAGCCAAATGACCAGTCTCTACTCACTGAACATACCCTATGTTCTCTTACTTTCTTGCTCATGTCATTCTTTATGCTTAGGATATCCTCCCTCTCCCCACCAACTCAAATAACACCTCTTTCATTATACTTTCTGTCTTTACTCTGTTAATAATGAGTTCTTCCCTTGAAACTCACAAAACACTTTATTTGGTCCCTCTTTAATGTACTTTTTTTCAGTATTGTAATTATCTCTTTATATCTCTCCACTAGAATTTAGAAACAATCCTTATTGTTTTTTTTTTAATCATACCTTATACTTTGGACAGTGTTCTACACACAATGGGAACTTAACAAATGTTGATTTGGATATAGTTATGTATGGAAATCTAACTTTGTCCTTTGCTAATGTTACATGTGTCAAATAGCCTTGCAAAGATCATTAAAAATGTTTTTTGCTGTGAACTTCATCATTGACACAAATATTTCTATAGTCGAAAAAAGAATAAAAATATACTGGAATAAGAAACTATGAAGTTGTTACATTTTTTGTATTTAAGAACTATTGTTATATATAAAAATTTTAACAGGATAGTAAAAATTCTTTTTTCTATTCTCTTTTGTACTTTTTTTTGGGTTTTCTTCTCTTCACTAAAATGTTTACTAATGCTCCCCCCCTCTGCCTTTCTCTCTCTCTCTCTCTCTCTCTCTCTCTCTCTCTCTCTCTCTCTCTCTCTCTCCTCCTCTCCTCTCTCTCTCTCTCCTCTCTCTCTCTCTCTCTCTCTCTCTCTCTTCTGTCTCTCTCTCTCTCTCTCTCTCTCTCTCTCTCTCCATTGCTGCCTACTAGCCTACTACCTTCCTGAATAGACGCCTTCCCTTGTAACAAATGCATATGATCTAGCAAAATAAATCAATACATTGCCCATGTCTGAGAATCCATCCCTATCTTATTCCCACCTTGAGTTCATTTTGGTCTGTCAAGAGATGTGTTATATGTTTCATCATAAGTCTTTTGAAGTCATTATTGTTTGCTTGCTGCTTTGATCAGAGTTCTAAAGTCTTTCAAAGTTGCTTCTTCATATTATTTTTATTATCATATACATTGTTCTTGTGGTCATGCTCATTTCAGTCTATATCAGTTTTTATATTTCTTATATTCCTTTGAATCTGGGGTATTTATAATTTCTTATGGTATAATTATATTCAATTAGATTGACATACCATAATTTGTTTAGCAATCCCCTAGTTGACAGACACCTAATTTTGTTTCCAGTTCTTTGTTACTACAGAAAGCACTGCAGTAAATACTCTTGTGCATATGGGTCCTTTCCCACTGTACATAATTCACATGGGATATTTTCCTGATAGTATTATCTCTGGGTCAAAGAGTATATAAAGTTTAGTGAATTGAGGAGTATAGTTACAAATTGTTTTCCCAAATGGTTGAACTAATTCATAGCTCCATTAACAGTGCCTTAATGGATCTAATTTCTCATAACTCCTCCAATAATTGGCATTTTCTTCTTTTATCATCTTTGCCAATATGAAACATGTGAGGTGGGATCTCAGTGTTATTTTGGTATGCAGTTTTCTAATTATTAGGGATCTGAAACATTTTTTTCATGGACTTGTTGATAGTTTTCATTTTTCATTTTATAACTGCCTATTCATGTTCCTTGACCATTTATCTTTTGAGAATAGCTTTTAAAATATTTTATATCAGTTCTTTATATATCTGGAATATCAGACCTTTATAAGATAAATTTGCTGTGATGGTTTTTTTTCCCTAATAATAATAGTAATAACTGACATATACATAGGGCTTTAAGGTTTGCAAAGTGATTTACATGCCATCTCATTTGATCCTACAACAGCCTCGTTAAGTATTTTCTATTATATCACACTGTGTTATGTTATATTATCTCCTGAGGCTAAGAGAGATTAAGTGACTTCTTTAGAGTCATGTAGGTGGTAATGGCTATGGTAGGATTCAAACTTTGGTCTTCCTTACTCTAACCCTCTGCTTGCTATACCACCTAGCTTTCTATGAATGCCAATGACATATTTCCTTTCTAATTTAATGACATTTATCTTGCTTGTATAATATCTTTTAAAATTTTAAATAATTAAACTTTTCTATCTTTTATAATATTTTCTATCTTTTGTTAAGAATACCCAATCCAAAACTGTAAAAGCTATCTTCTTCCCTTCTCCCCACATTTTCTAGGACCTTTTATATTTAGGTTACATCCACAAGATTTTTTTTAATGGTAAAACAGCATAAGATGTTGATCTAAAGTCTAAACCTAATTTTGGCCAGACTGCTTTCTAGTTTTGCCAAATAGCCTCATTACTGCAATAGTTGACATCCTTTCATTTATCAAATAAGATGCTACTGTGTTCATTATGTTTGGGTTTTGTTTGGTCTGTTCCATTGACTAATTTTTCTGTTTTTTGATAATTTTTAATAGTTTGGTTAATTTTGTGTTTGTTAATTGTTAATGCAAGTTTTGCTAATTATTGCTTTGTACTATATTTTGAAATCTGGTACTTCCAGAGCCCTTTGTCAATAACTTCCTTCAGTTTCCGTTCCAGATGAATTTTCCCATTATTTTGTCTTGCTTTCTAAAATAGAGACAGTGTGATGTAGTAGTGAATAGAGAACTGGCAAAGACACCAAGAAGACCAGGGTTCCTGTTCTGCCTCTGACACATACTGGCTGAGGGACCCAAGGAATGTCACTTACCCTTTCAATACTCTGAGCAACTCTGCAAGAGTACATTGTAGAGAAGGTGCCAATTTGCATTGGAAAAAGGAATTTCCTAATCCAAGGAGCTCCTTATACCAAAGAAATTAGAATTCCAGCCCTTATCTCCATAAAATAACCTTTTGATATTTAAATTGGTGTGACACAAAAAAATCACTGAATTAATTTAAGTAGCATCATTTTAAAATTTTTAGTTGCACAACCCAAGCATGATAAAATAATATTTTTTCAGTTTTTTCTATCTTCCTTTATTTCTATACATAGTGCTTTATAGTCATAAGTCCTGAGTATATTTCCAGGTAGTTTATATATTTTATAGTTACATTGAATGGTCTTTCTTTTTTAATTTTTTGCCTTGGGCTCTTGTTAGTAATATACCACAGCACTAATGATTTTTGTGGGTTTATTTTATATACTGTTACTTTACTGAAGTTATTCATTAATTCAATTAATTTTGCATTTGAATCTTGTGCTCTGTAAATAAACTATTATATCATCTAATGATAATGATAATACCAATAATAATTTTGCATCCTGTTTGCCCATGTTTGTTCCCACATTTTTTTTGTTTTATTGATATAGCTAGAATTTCTAGAATTTGTAAAATAACAGTAGTGACAATGTACATCCTTGCTTTTACCTCTCATCTTTTGCAAAGACTTGTAATGTTTCTTTATTACAGATAATGCAATTTCATGGTTTTCCTACCAGCTTTATTTCCTAACTGCTCTGCTTGATTTTGATCCTCCCATCATCACCTGCACACCTATAAGCTCATCATCAGGAAACTCATCATTATAGAAATTCTTTTTTACTCAAACCTCATCCACATCCTTAGTTGTTTCTGCTCCACTCTCTCATTGGAGGGCTGGAAGGCAGAGCAAAAAACTCTTCCCATTCTTCTATTTATAGAATCTCAGTCAACTTTTCATTTCCAAACAGGTGTTCTGTTTGATTTCAAGTCCACATTTATTATTGTGCCCCCACATATGTCCCTCATTTTGCATCTCCTTTCAGCTTCTTGTTCTTTTTTTTTTGTATTATTTTCTCCCATTAGATTGTAAACTCTGTGGGGGTAGGAACTACCTTTCTTTCTTTCTTTTTTTTATTATTTGTGTCCCCATTGCTTAATACAGTGCCTGGCATGTAGTAGGAGATGCTTCATAAATGTTTATTATGTTGTATTTTCAATGGATACTGTTCTATTGAGGAAAATTCCACTTATTTTTTATTGTTGAACAAAAAATTTATTAATATTATTCTCTATAATTTAGGCACAAGCCTGCCAGAAACAATTTTTATTTAATTTAACATTAATATATAAGCTATTTCTGCCTTAGAGATATCCTAAATGGCATTGTTCTATCATGCCCTACCACCTATCTGCCCCAAGACAATTTTAGGTGACATTTATAAGAATCTTGAAGAGAGGGAAGGGGAAAGAAATAAGCATTTCTATAGCTCCTGTTATTAGTAGCAAGTGCTTTGCGAAGAGCTCATTTGATCCTCACCACAACCTTGCAAGGCAGGTGCTGTTATTTTACAGTTTTACATTTGAGAAAACTGAGGCAAACCAAAGTTAACTGACTTGCCCAAGGTCAATTGGTTGCTGTCCTTCATTCTGGAAGAGGACCAAAATGACATCACAATGATAGAGTCAAGTTGCAGTGTGTTGGATTGTGGTTGATCAAACCATATGAGCTTGGAATGTTTTACCACAGGTTGGGCACAAATAGTCCATGTGAACATTTGGGGTGGATTCTCTAGATTTGCTCATCTCACATTTCTTTGGAGCTACTTCAATTCTACTTTGCTTATGGAGCACAGCATCTTCTCTGATGAGGGCATGCCATGCTGGGCAGTCCTGTGCTACTGTCTCCCATGTCACACAATCAATTCCAAAGTTCTTAAGAGAGTCTTTGAGAAGAGTGTCCTTGTACTGCTTTTTCTGACCACTATGTGAACCCTTGTCCTGTGTGAGATCCCCATAAAATAGTCTTTTGGGAAAGTGTATATTTGGCATTCCAACAATGTGACCAGCCCATCCAAGTTGCACTCTTTTTTTTTTAATATAAATTTATTAATTTTTAGGTTTCAACATTTACTTCCACAAGATTTTGAGTTCAAAATTTTCACTCCATCTCACCCCTCCTCCCACCCCAAGATGGCATGCATTCTGAATACCCCTTCCCCTAGTCTGCCCTCTCTTCTATCTCTCCCCCCACTTCCCTTATCCCCTTCCCCTTCTTTTTTCCTAGGGCAGGATAGACTTCGGCACCCCATTTCCTGTATTTCTTATTTCCCAGCTTCATGTGAAAATGTTTTTTTAAACATATGTTTTTAAAACTTTGGGTTCCAAATTTTCTCCCTTCCTCCTTCCCCACCCACCCTCATTGAAAAGGCAAGCAACTCAATACAGGTTATACCTGTGCAGTTATGTAAAACATAGTAGTCATGTTGTGAAAAACTAACTCTATTTCCCTTAATCCTATCCTGCCTCCCCCATTTATTCTATTCTTTTTTTTGACCCTGTCTCTCCTCAGAAGTATTTATTTCAGATTACTCCCTTTCCCAATCTGCCCTCCCCTCTATCATCCCCCTGCTCTCTTGTCCTCTTCTCCCCCTATTTTCCTGTGGGGTAAGACAGATTTCCATACTCAATTGAATGTGTATGTTATTCCCTCCTTAAGCCAAATCCTATGAGAATAAGATTCACTCATTCCCTCTCACCTTCCCCCATTGCCACTGCAAGAGCCTTTTCTTTTATGTTTTTTTTGAGATAATTTACCCCATTCTACCTCTCCCTTTCTTCTTCTCCTAGTATAATCCTCTCTCATCCCTTAATGTTATTCTCCAGATATTACCATTCATTTTCAACTCACCCTGTGCCATCTATCTATCTGTCTATCTATCTATCTATCTATCTATCTATCTATCTATCTATCTATCTATCTATCTATCTATCCATCTACCTACCTACCTACATACATATAATTTTTTTCCCTCCAACTACCCTAATACTGACAAAGGTCTCATGAGTTATAAATATCATCTTTCCATGAAGGAAAGTAAACAGTTCAACCTTAATAAGTCTCTTATGATTTCTCTTTCCTATTTACTGTTTCCTGTTTACCTCTTCCACTTGAGTCTTGTATTGTAAAGTCAAATTTTCTATTCAGATCTGGGCTTTTCATCAAGAATGCTTGAAAGTCCTCTATTTCACTGAATAACCATTTTTTCCCTTGAAGGATTATACTCAGTTTTGCTGGGTAGGTGATTCTTGGTTGTAATCCTATCTCCTTTGCCCTCCGGAATATTATATTCTATGCCCTGCAGTCCTTTAATGTAGAAGCTGCTAAATCTTGTGTTATCCTGATTGTGTTTCCACAATACTTGACTTGTTTCTTTCTGACAGCTTGTCATATTTTCTCCTTGACCTGGGAACTCTCAAATTTGGCTACAAAGGAGTTTGTTTTCCTTTGGGGATCTCTTTCTGGAGGTGATCAGTGGATTCTTTCAATTTGTATTTTGCCCTCTAGTCCTAAAATATCAGGGCAATTTTCCTTGATAATTTCTTGAAAGGTGATATCTAGGCTTCTTTTTTTTTTATCATGGCTTTCAGATAGTCCAATATTTTTTTAAATTCTCTCTCCTGGATCTATTTTCCAGGTCAGTTGTTTTTCCAATGAGATATTTCACGTTGTCTTCTATTTTTTCATTCTTTTGGATTTGTTTTACAGTGTCTTGATTTCTTATAAAGTCACTAGCTTCCAATTGCTCTATTCTAATTTTTAAGGAAGTTTTTTCTTCAGTAATCTTTTGGACTTCCTTTTCCATTTGACCAATTTTTCTTTTTAGGGCATTCTTCTCCTCATTGGCTTTTTGGACCTCTTTTGCCATTTGGATTAGACTATCTTTTAAAGTGTTATTTTCTTCAGTATTTTTTTGGGTCTCCTTTAGCAAACTGTTGACTTGTTTTTCATGATTTTGTTGCATCACTCTCATTTCTCTTCCCAGTTTTTCCTCTACTTCTCTTACTTGCTTCTCAAAATCCCTTTTGAGCTCTTCCAAGGCCTGGGACTGATTCATATTTTTCTTGGAGGCTTTGGATGTAGGAGCTTTGACTTTGTTGTCTTCTTCTGGTTGTATGTTTTGATCTTCTTTGTCACCAAAGTAAGATTCTATGGTCTGACTTTTTTTTGTGCTGTTTGCTCATGTTCCTGTCCAATTACTTGAGTTTTAAACGCTTTATTAAGGTAAGAGTCTGCTTCCAATGTGGAGAATATACTGTCCCAAGCTTTAGGAGTTTGTACAGCTGTTTTCAGAGCTACTTGTAAAGACCTGTAAATTTTCAGTTCTTCCAAGGCGGTATGATAAGGGGCGAGGTGTTAACTCCTTTCCTGGCCTGTGCTCTGCTCTATTAGTGACCACAAGCATTCCTTTCTGTCCTAGAACTGTGAGGAGGGTTTTCTCCTCACAGCCACTACAACCTCACCATGCCAGCACTCCTCCTTGCCCCAGGGTTGCCACCCAGAAATGTGACCCAGATCCAAGCATGGGAAAAGCAAGAGATTCCTGCCTCAGCACTGGCAAAGAGATCCCTGCAATCCCCCTCTGATCAGTCACCTGATTCCCCCTCAGTCTGTAGGCCAGAAGCTCAGGAAGCAGCCCCCACCCCCACCCTGGGCCATGCTTGGAGAATGGAGCTCAGACCACTTTACTTCTCTTTCAGCACCACAGAAACAGACTTTTCCCACTGACCTGCTAAGTTGTCTTTGATGTTTGTGGGTTGAGAAGTCTGGAAACTGCCACAGCTACCTGCGATTCAGTCCTCTGAGGCCTGCTCCAAGTTTGCTACGGCCTGCATGCCCACACTGAACTGTGCTCTTTTCCCAGCCTGGCACAATAGACCTTTCCAATCAACTTGGGCTGGAAATTTGCTTCACTCTGTCTTTTTGTGGGTTCTGCTGCTTTATAATTTGTTTAGAGCCATTTTTTATAGGCATTTGGAGAGTTTTTGCAGTAGAGTTTGAATGCTTGGCAGTTTAGTTCGAGAAAGGATCTCAGTGTCTGGTATCTTTTCATGGCAGGTGATCTTCAGAATCTTCCTAAGACAATTCACTTTCCTGTTATGGCGTTGGGTACTGTTCAGGTTTCACAGGCATATCCAGGATGACACAGCTAGTAAGTGTCTGAGACTGAAATTGAACACAAGTCTCCTTGACCCCAGAGCCAGAAATCTCTCCATTGTGCCACCTAGCTATTTTCCTATTGTGTTACAAAAGTACAACATATAAAAATATACATTTGTTTTAACATTCCAGAATAATTGAGTAACAATGTCACCATCCAATTCCATGTGTTCAACCACTCTCTTCAAGGAAACATCTGGACTCCTTCCAGACAGATCAATATCAAGAATCTCTTCTGAATAAAAGTGGGCAACTATCTCCTGAATAATGGAAGATGGTGCTTCCCTTTGAACAGAAAAGAGAACACTTCCCTAGGGCAAGTCTTAGGCTAATCCTTTCAGGGGATAAAGATGACAAGAGGATCTCTTTGTTGAACTTCAATTTTTATCCTTAATCCATTTCCTTATGAAAGATATTTTCCTCCTTAACCTATCCCCCACCTTTCTGAGGGACCTTTCTAAAGAGTCTGCAAAAAGGGCCTTTTTAGATCAGAAAAAAATATTATTGCTTAATATTTTCAGTTTCACAAACCATAAGGTTGTAAAAACATGTTTCTATACCATACTTTCTGGTGGTATGAAAAAAATTTGACTAAATATTGTATTTTTTCAAAAGCATTTTATGCATCTATTGACATAATCAATAAAGTGTGATTTTTATTGTTTTTCTTATTATTATGGTCTACTATGTTTTTGGTTTTACTAATGTTGAACAAACATTGTATTCCTGGCATAAGTCCAAATTGATTGTGTCTTTTCAATAATTTACTGTAGTTTCTTTGACAATATTTTATTCAGTATTTTTGCATGAACATTCATTAAAATAATTTTCTTTTTTTTGTTTTTTCCTTCCCCTCTGCAATTTAGGTATCAGCACCATAATTGTTTCAAAAAGAATTTAGTATAATTCCTTCTTTCTGTTTTTGAAAGTAATTTATACAGTATTGAATTTAGTTGTTCTTTGAATGTGTGGTATCATTCTCTTACAAACACATCTGCTTGGATTTTCCTCCCCTTTTGGAGTTCATTTATGGCTTGTTTCTCTATTTCTTGTTCTGTTAATTTGCGTATCTTACATTTTTATAAGTATTCATCTATTTCATGTAAGCTATCTGTTTTGATAGCATACAATTAGGAAAACTAGTTTCAAGCAATTTGTTTTATTTCCCTTTTATCTGTTGTGGTTTCTCCTTTTCTATGTTTTGATTCCAGTAATACAGTTTTCTTCTATATTAAAAAAAAACAGCCCACAAATTAGCTAAAGATTTTGCTATTTGGTTAGCCTTTTAAAAAACTCAACTCCTCATTCTATTATTTCTGGGTTTTTGTTGTTGTTGTTGTTTTCAAGTTTGTTTTTCATCCAGGATTTTTCAGAGTTTGTTTCCCCTTCTCTCCTCTTACCCAAATCCTGTCCATTTTTCATGGCCTACCTCAAGATCCTTCACAAAATCTATTTTGACCACTCCATCCCATAATGCCTTCTTTCTTCTCCCAAATGGTAAAGTTTATTTTTCACCCTCTAACTTATGTACTACATTGTCACATTGTTTTGATTTTGTTTTGCATTACCAAACTCAGATAACATTAACTTCCATTTATTTATATAGTGATTTGATGTTACAAAGTGCTTTCCTGGGCTTTGACTATCTTTTTCTCTCTAAAGTATAAGCTTCCTCAAACTCAACTCAGTTCACCAAACATTTATTAAGTACCTCCTAAACATACTTAGGAGGTAACTAATGAAGCAGGTGATAGAACATTGGATCAGAAATTAGGAAGACTGGAGTTCAGATTTGACCTCTGTCATTTACTAACTTACTAACTGTGTGGCTCTGGGCAAAACTCTTAACCTCTGTTCCAGTTATTCTACCCCATCTGTAAAATGGGGATAATAATAACACCTACCTTCCAGTGCTACTGCGAGAAAAAAAGAAATAGTATCTGTAAAGTGCTTTGTAGACCTTAAAATATTCTATAAATGCTATTATTATTATTATTATTATTATTATTATTATTATTATTATTATTGTCATCAAGACATCATGCTAGGTACTGGGAATATAATTATGAAATATCTTAAAACTCCTAGCCTCAAAGAAATTATGATCCAATTATTATTGAGTCCATGTGAACAAATAAATTATAATGTGGAGTGGGGGGAAGGGGAGGTGCTGTATAAGTTGTGAAAAATGACTTTACTAACTTCTCTGATTTGCTTGAGCTTCGTTACTATCCAGAGGAGACTTGGGATCAGAATCAGCTTATCAGGAGGAAGACTGAGCATCCCTTAAGGTTGACATACCAGAGATCCTTTGCAGTGTTTGCTTGCTGAACCCAGAAATCCCTCCCCCTGCTGTGCTGGCAACCACAGTACTGACAAAAGCTGGTTCATACCAGCTCTAACAGAACTAGCACAAGCATCTAGGGGTCCTCAAAATTTTTCAGCCTGACCCTCTTCCTTGTTCCATGTAGGCGTCTCATGATCTCTGTGAAATGGCCTCTCCCTGGGAAACAGAAACTGAGACCAAGGGATGTCTTTATAATCTGTGCAGCCTAATCCCAAAGGGAGCTTCAGTTCTGACTGCAACTCCACATGCATGCATGCCCGCCACTTTGATAGAAAATAAACATGCATACAACCTAATTCTGTTTGTCTTTTTCAGACTGAACTCCAGAGGTGGACAAAGTGCAGAGGAGGGATCTTGACAAAAGGCTACAAGAGGTCATTTTCCACTGGGCATGGGTATTAGCTTAGTGGTAGTTTTTAAGTGGGCCTTGAAGGAAGAAAACAATTTTAATAAATACAAAGATGTTTGAGGGATGAATATTGGCCTGTATGAATGTAAAAAAAAATGGGAAAGGGCAACATGAAACTGGGAAAGCTTGGTTGAAACAGAATATGGGACAAGGGATAGGGATTAGGGACTAGGCTTGTGATTCCATGAAAACAGGGACCTCTTAAATGAGGAAACTCCCTCTACTGATGCAGGTTGGGAACATATCTGTAAATTGTAGGCTGAGAGAGATATGTAGAATGCTGACAAGTTATGTGACTTATGTCAAGCCACACAGATGGTATGTCTTAGAGGGGGAATTTGAAACCAGGTCTTCCTTGGAGCTAGGTAGGCTCTCTCTCTTTGCTACCTCTCTTGTTGACTGGAAAATAGTGTGTAAAATCATGAAAGGAACCATATTACCCTTGAGTACTGAGAGGATAAGTGGCTTGCTCTGAGTCATATTGCTAGTATCAGAGCTGAGCATGAACCCATCAACTTCTTGGCTTTGAGACATATTCTCTCTTCCTTATGCCAAAATGCTTATCTCATGATACATATCATTAACCAGTTTTGCAGACTTAAGGCTGCCATTCTTTGATCTCTACTGATAAGTCATAAGAACCCTAAAAACTTTGTATGATAACCAGCGTAAGACAATGTAAAGAGACTGAATGGAAAGAGAAATTAGCAGCTGGCTCCTTGTCAAAAAAGCTCCAGAGTTTTTCACGAAAACTCATGATATCCCAGATTGTACATTGTGTGCCTGAATTAAACACATTTCCTAAAAAAGCTCCAATACCAAATCATCTTAATTTTCGTGATTTGTCTTTTTTTTTTAATTTTTCCGTATAGAAAGGCCGATAGAGAGAGACTGAATGATGGTGTGAAGTGGAAGAGGTGCTTTAAAGCATCCTAAAAGCCCACTAAAAGTTCCATCAGCATTTTGTAAAATGAAAGGTGTGAACTGGAACTTAGTTCCGAAGAAGAAGACTATGCTTAAACTAAAGTGTCTGAACCCAAGGGGATTTAGGCTTTGGCAGATCATCCCAAACTAAGGCTCAAATATTTAAAGAGGTCAAAGCATATTTTGCCAAGGATTTTTTCCCCCCTTGATGTGCAAAACTGTGTACGTTTCAAGAGGAATGAAATCCATGTGTTTCTGGTTCACTTTCATGTAACTCTCTAAAACCTCTCTGGGCAAAGTGCTCGTCAATGTCCAAGAATTCTTAAGAACTTTTAAAAAATGACTATCTTCTCTATTAAACAGAAAGTTATAATTTGTTCTTGGTGAAAGATACTTGAATTCAGAGAGGTGTGAGTCAGGATAAACTAAACTCAAGTAGATTTAGAATTTTGCAAGATGGATTCCTTGGCTCCTTTGTGGAAAGATGTGCTCTTCAAGGCTATGGAACACAAGTACACACCAGCATCTAATATAAAGCCCTGGTTTTCTATGGCTATGTCATCAAGTTGATTGCATAACCAGGAGTATGGATGAAAAAGATGCAAGCCAGCTTAGAGTTATGTAGAGCTGGAAAGGGCCTTAAAGATTATTTACCTACCATCTCTGTTTTACAGAAGGGTGAAATGAGGCCCAGAAAGGTTAAGGGGACATGTCCATTATCACACAGCTAGCAAATGACAGAGCCAAGTGCTAGAACATAGGGCTTCTGATGTCCAGTCTCTTGGCTTGTCCATTACATCATACTGCTCATCTTCAAACCAGTCAAAGGTAATTGAGCAAAGGAAAAATCATCTTCTATGTGCCAGGCACTGTGCTAAGCACTTCACAAATGTTATGTTATTTGATCCTCAGGACAACCCTGTCAAGTAGGTGCTATTGTTATTCCCATTCTATAGCTGAGGAAACTGAGGTTGAGTGACTTGCCTGAGGCCACACAGTTAATGTGTCTGAGGCTGGATTTAGGTCTTCTTGATTAAAGGCCCAGGCTATATCTACTGGACCACCTGGCTGCTCACTATGTCCCTGGTTCCATGCTAGGCAATATAAGTAAGACTGAAACACGCTCTCTCTCGCTCTCTCTCTCTCTCTCTCTCTCTCTCTCTCTCTCTCTCTCACACCACACACACACACACACACACACACACACACACACACATGTTATGGTTTTTTATCTCAGGGCACTTAATCAGTCTTTTTAGCCAGACTCAAGAGACTGCCTTGTTAGAAGAATGACTTGGCTTATTATTATTATAGCAAGAGCTATGTTAACCCAGCCTTTCAGTTTAGATTAGTAATGCTCAGACCAGTGGACCCAGGAATTTGGCTAAGGGATCATGAAGTTGAAGTGCCATAATGCCAAGGTATTTGTGCTAAGTACTGCTAACTCCCAGAGCCCTTTGTTTTCCTCTGTCTCTGATGTACTGATAATGTTATTTTGTATTAGAGCTATTAGGTATAAGCACCATTAAGACGATGACCTCCTCCTATTCAAACTTTGTTTCCCTAGCACCTAGCACAGTGCTCTGTCTGTACACATTAGATACCTAATTAAGATTGAATTGAATTGAATTGAGTGATCTAAGGATTAGAGTCTTCAGATATGAATTTATAGGAATTTTACCTAGTTGGGACTTAACAAGTGAGTCTTAACAAGTTAGTGTAAGAGGCCTTTAGGACATCGCTTATCATGGAAGCATTCACTCTGTGTTACCTGCCCCTTACCGCGGGTGGGGGTAGACTCCTTTGACCGGCTGCCTTGTCTATCAAACTGGCAAGAACATACAGACTTTGCTAAATGGCACTGCAGAAGCAAGTGAACGGAAATTGCTTATACCTCCCTAGAGACCACAGAGAACTGTTTCGAATTTAGGAAGAGGACTGTTGTAAAAAATGCACCCCTGCCCATTTGGTGGGGACTAAAAACTTCAGACAGGGAGAAATATGTAACAGGGCCTTTGGACATGCCCACATTTCCTAACAACGGGGTGCTCTGTGTCCCCTACCATATCAGGGGGGTAACCTCCTTTGACTGGCTACCTGCCTTGTGAGAACATGCTTCCTCTTTACTGTGAAGAGGATAAAGATCACAGTTCACTCACTGCAGGATGGAGTGGAGAAGGAAGTCTTCCCCTTCTCTCCCTCTTTTATCCTCCCTTGACAAATAAGCCCAGCGGTGTTTCTGTTCTGTGTCCTTTGTTTTTGGTTTCGGGGGCAGCAGTGATACCGGACCAGTACTGGAAGCTGGAGCCATGGTGAATGTGGAACAGGTATTCCAGGCAAGATGGTGCAGCCAGCCAGTCCAGCTAGGAAGCCCTGAAAAGCCAGGGTGCCTGGGACTCAAACCTAATGGGGAAGGGGAAGAGTTTGGACTTGGAACTAGAAGAGGGCTCTATAGGAACTGAACTAACCTAGGGAACTAGTAATCCCTCCTCTCTCCCCAGAGACTGAGGTGGTAGTGGTAGAAGGCAATGGGGATCTTGCCTTCCATGTATAGGGGGTGTAAATTCGTATAGTTGTGATTATACTTTTGAAGTCAATATTTCTTTGTAAAAGCTTATCAGACTGCTAGTGGCTAAATGGAACTAGAGTGCAGTTACACTTGGGAGACCTGTGGGTAAAGTTTGGAATCATTTGTAGAGAGCCCAGGTGCCCCCCTCCAAAAAAAAAAGCTACAAGAGAACACTAGGGGTTGGTGAAAAACAAGCAAATGCAAGAAAAGCCCGACCTGGGGATGTGATGAAATGTGGCATACCTGGCCTTCTGGCTGTGGGTGCCAGGGAAGTCAGTGTTATACATGGGTGCCAAGCACTGGAATGCAAAAGAGCAAAAAACCCTCAGTAATAAAAACAAAAATGGGCATTTCCTACTTATTTCTCCTCTGAGATTTAGTAGTAATTACATATGGCATATGATTCCTTTTTTTTTTTTTGAAGAACTGGAGAGTTGAAGAGGTTTGGAGAAATTTTTTATCTGCTGGTTACCTGAATTGTAAATGAATTGACTTGAGCTGCTATCAGAGTTTTATCAGGTATTGGGATCTAAACCTCTTGATAGTTTTAGAAAAAAAGTCAAAAGAACAGTCCAGGGACATCATGAAATAGTTTCAGAAGCTGAAGAAGGACAGTTGTCAGTCTCTCTCATACAGTTGTGTAAATCAGTCCTTACCTCTAGCTTACTTGGATCTACTCCTCAGCATCTGGGGCTTGGGAATGCCTTGTTTGATCTCTGCACACCTTGGCTTCTCCTGAAGCTTAGATCTCTGAAGTCATGTGGCCTCTCTGCCATACCAGCATCCAGAGCCTTAAGTAGAAATTCTGGTGTCAGAGGCAAATTCAGTTGAGCAATGTGTGGTGTGGGGAAGATGCAGAAGTGACTCTGTGAAGACAGACTGGCTCCAGCTTCCATCAAACTGGGGTAATCTCATCACTAGACAATCTAATTTATGGGATTGGAAGGGAAGGAGGTGCTGAGAGGAGTCATGTTGAGGCAATCCTAAGGGTTATGATGCTGTGTTGTGATGTGGGCTTCTGGAAGATCACCCTGGGAAGTGTGGGAATAACCATCTTTATGAGGAGGAAGTAAATCTCCTCCAAATGAAAGAAGGACACATGTTGACTAACTCAGGCCCATTTACCTTGTACTTGCTACAACTCTGCCCACCTTGAGTAATCAGCCTTTTGTCATGCCACCTGTCCTTGAAGGGCTAGTCCTAATGGGGGAAGTCATCTGAAGCAGGCCTTTATATTTTTTATCTTTCACTGAGCATGAATGAACATGCAGTTATCAAAGAATACTTCCAAGGATGTTATTGTGAGCTGGACCTTGGTGTCACATGAGTTCTGACATAGGTCCACCAGATACCTTGAGTGAGAACAAACACAGTACTTAGCTACTTTCCTGGAAGCATTGAGGGATGGGCCAGAGATGAAAGAGAAATGCCCAGGAACCCAGACCCCTACAACCACACTGCCCAGCTGCACACCTAATCCTACCTGCCTCTTCAGTCCTTTGCTCTCTTCACTTCAGATTCTGAATTTGCACCATCCAAAGGACTGAGATGCCAGTTTTTGCTAGCAAATGACTTCCTTGCTTCTGCCACTTAAAAACTACATACAAGACGCATCTACCAGAACAAAATGCCAGCACTTGCCTAGCACACCTGGCCATATATGATTTCTTTGGCCTTCCACAGTTCTGTTATACTGTTCTCTCTCTCTCTCTCTTTTTTTTTTTATCATAAATCTTTAATTAGAACCTGAAAATTTGAACCACTTACCTTTTAATCAGAAAGAAAGAACATAAAATCAGTATTTGGTATACAAAGACAGAAATGACCCTTCCTGCTTTCAAGGAATTTCTTTTGTTAAATTAATTAATTTATTTTTTGTTTCCTACATTCCTTCCACAAGATTTTGCGTATCAAATTTTCTCCCCATCTCGTCCCTCCCCCACCCCAAGATGGCATGTATTCTGAATACCCTTTCCCCTAATCTGCCCTCCCTTCTATCTCTCCCCCTGCCTTCTCTTTTCCCCTTCCCCTTCAATTTTCCTGTAGGGCAGGATAGATTTCTATACCCCATTTCCTGTGTATCTTATTTCCCAGGTACATGTGAAAATAATTTTTTTTAAACTTTTGTTTTTAAAGCTTTGGGTTCCAAATTTTCTCCCTTCCTCCCTCCCCACCCACCCTCATTGAGAAGGTAAGCAACTAAATATAGGTTATACATGTATAGTCATGCAAAACACTTCCATAGTAGTCATGTTGTGAAAAACTAAATATATTTCCCTTAATCCTATCCTGCCCCCCATTTATTCTATTCTTTCTTTTGACCCTGTCTTTCCTGTGAAGTGTTTGCTTCTGATTACCCCCTCCCCCAATTTGCCCTCCTCTCTATCCTCTTCCTGCTCTCTTATCCCCTTACCCTCTATTTTCCTGTAGGGTAAGATAGATTTCCATAGGCAATTGAATGTGTATGTTAATCCCTCCTTAAGCCAAATTGTATGAGAATAAGATTCACTCATTCTCTCTCGCCTTCCCATTTCCCCTCCACATAAAAGCCTTTTCTTGTCTTTTTTACTAGAGATAATTTACCCCATTCTACCTCTGCCTTTCTCCTTCTCCCAGTATAATCCTCTCACCCCTTAATTTTATTCTCCAGATATGACCTCTTAATCTTCAACTCACCCTGTGCCCTCTATTTATCTATGTATCTATCTATTTATCATCTATGTATCTATGTATCTATCTATCCATATACATACATATATTTCTTTTCCCTCCAACTACTCTAATACTGACAAAGGACTCATGCGTTACAAATATTATCTTTCCATGCAGAATGTAAGCAGTTCAGCATCAATAAGTCTCTTATGATTTCTCTTTCCTGTTTACCTCTTCATGTTTCACTTGAGTCTTATATCTGAAAGTCAAATTTTCTATTCAGCTTGGTCTTTTCATCAAGAGTGCTTGAAAGTCCTCTATTTCACTGAATATTGATTTTTTCCCCTGAAGGATTATACTCAGTTTTGCTGGATAGGTGATTCTTGGTTATAATCTTATCTCCTTTGCCCTCTGGAATATTCTATTCTAAGTCCTCCAGTCCCTTAATGTAGAAGCTGCTAAATCTTGTGTTATCCTGATTGTGTTTCCACAATACTTGAAATGTTTCTTTCTAGCTGCTGGCAGTATTTTCTCCTTGACCTGGGAATTCCAGAATTTGGCTAAAATATTCCTAGGAGTTTTCCTTTGGGGATCTTTTTCAGGAGGTGATCAGTGGATTCTTTCAATTTCTATTTTACCCTCTGGTTCTAGAATATCAGGGCAGTTTTCTTTGATAATTTCTTTTTTTTTCTTTTATAAAAATTTTATTAATTTATTTTGATTTATCAATAATCACTTCCATATGCTTTTGAGTTTAAAATTTTTCTCCCCCTTCCTCCCCACCACCCTCCCAAGATGGTGCACAATCTGATATAGGCTATAGATTTACATTCCTATTAAACATATTTTCACATTAGTGGTGTTGTAAGTAAAAATTAAAACCAATAGGAGGAACCATCAGAAGGAGGAAACAAAACTCAACAGAAGAGAAAAAAAGTAGCAATTCAACTTTCATAGTTCATTCTTTTCATGTGGATAGCATTTTCCATCACTAGGCCTCTGGAGATGTCTTATATCCTTGTATTGCTGAAAGGGTTAAGTTTATCAATATTAGTCATCGCACAATGTACCTGTTATTGTGTACAACATTCTCTTGGTTCTGCTCATTTCACTCAGAATCAGACCATACAAGTCTTTCCAGGTTTTTTTTGAAGTCAGCCTGTTCATCATTTCTTATAGCACAATAGTATTCTATTACATTCATATACCACAACTTGCTCAGCCATTCCCCAATTGATGGGTACCCTCTCAATTTCCAATTCTTTGCCACCACAAAAAGAGCTGCTATGAATATTTTTGTACATGTGGGTCCTTTTCCCATTTGTATGATCTCTTTGGGATATAGCCCTAGAAGTGCTATTGCTGGATCAAAGGGTATGCACATTTTTATAGGCCTTTGGGCATAGTTCCAAATTGTTCTCCAAAATGGTTGGATCATTTCACAACTCCACCAACAATGCATTAGTGTTCCAATTTTCCCACATCTTCTCCAACATTTATCATTTTCCTGTTTTGTCATGTTGGCCAATCTGATAGGTGTGATGTGGTACCTCAGAGTTGTTTTGATTTGCATTTTTCTAATCAATAATGATTTAGAGCATTTTTTCATATGACTATAGATGGCTTTAATTTCTTCATCTGAGAACTGTCTGTTCATATCCTTTGACCATTTATCAATTGGGGAATGGCTTGTATTCTTATAAATTTGTCTTAATTCTCTATATATTTTAGAAATGAGGCCTTATCAGAGAAACTGGTTATAAAAATTCTTTCCCAATTTTCTACCTTCCTTCTAATCTTAGCATTGGCTTTGTTTGTGCAAAAACTTTTCAATTTAATGTAATCAAAATTATCCATTTTGCTTTTCATAATGTTCTCTATCTCCTGTTTGGTCATGAATTCTTCTGTTCTCCATAGATCTGATAGGTAAACTATTCCTTGTTCTCCCAGTTTACTTAGTATCAGCCTTTATATCTAAGTCATGAACCCATTTTGACTTTATTTTGGTATGGTGTGAGATTTGGTCTATGCCTAGTTTCTGCCATACTCTTTTCCAGTTTTCCCAGCAGTTTTTTTCAAAGAGTGGGTTCTTATCCAGAAGCTGGGGTCTTTGGGTTTATCAAATAATAGATTACTATAGTCATTGACTACTGTGTCTTGCATATTTAACCTATTCCACTGATCCACCACTCTATTTCTTAGCCAGTACCAAGCAGTTTTGATGATTGCTGCTTTATAATACAATTTAAGATCTGGAATTGCTAGGCCACCTTCCCCTGCATTTCTTTTCATTAGTTCCTTTGATATTCTGGACCTTTTGTTTTCCAAATGAATCTTGTTATTATTTTTCTAACTCTATAAAATAATTTTTGGTAGTTTGATTGGTATGGCACTGAATAAGTAAATTAGCTTAGGTAGGATTGTCATTTTTATTATATTAGCTCGCCTACCCATGAGCAACTGATGTTTTTCCAATTATTTAGATCTGATTTTATTTGTGTGAAAAGTGTTTTGTAATTGTGTTCATAGAGTTCCTGGGTTTGTTTCAGGAGGTAGACTCCTAAATATTTTATAATGTCTACAGTAAGTTTAAATGGATTTCTCTTTCTATCTCTTGCTGTTGGGCTTTGTTGGTAATATATAGAAATGCTGATGATTTATGTGGGTTTATTTTATAGCCTGCAACTTTGCTAAAGTTGTTTATTATTTCAAGTAGTTTTTTACTTGATTCTCTAGGATTCTCTAAGTATATCATCATGTCATCTGCAAAGAGTGATAGCTTTGTTTCTTCTTTGCCTATTCTAATACCTTCAATTTCTTTTTCTTCTCTTATTGCTAAAGCTAAGTTTCCAGTACATATTGAATAACAGTGGTGATAATGGACATCCTTGTTTCACCCCGATCTTATTGGAAATGCTTCTAGTGTCCCCATTACATATAATGCTTGCTGAAGGTTTTAGATAGATGCTATTTATTATTTTAAGGAAGACTCCATTTATACCTATGCTTTCTAGTGTTTTTAATAGGAATGGGTGTTGTATTTTGTCAAAAGCTTTTTCTGCATCTATTGAGATGATCATGTGGTTTCTGTTGGTTTTGGTGTTGATATGCTCAATTATGCTGATAGTTTTCCTAATATTGAACCAACCCTGCATTCCTGGTATAAATCCTACCTGGTCATAGTGTATTATTCTTGTGATAAGTTGCTGTAATCTATTTGCTAGTATTTTGTTTAAAATTTTGCATCTATATTCATTAGAGAAATTGGTCTATAATTTTCTTTCTCTATTTTGACTCTTCCTGGTTTAGGTATCAACACCATATTTGTATCATAAAAAGAATTTGGTAAGACTCCTTCTTCACCTATTTTCCCAAATAGTCTTTATAGTATTGGAATTAATTGTTCTTTAAATGTTTGATAG
Organism: Phascolarctos cinereus; assembly: GCF_003287225.1. Classification (NCBI taxonomy): domain Eukaryota; kingdom Metazoa; phylum Chordata; class Mammalia; order Diprotodontia; family Phascolarctidae; genus Phascolarctos; species Phascolarctos cinereus. The sequence goes on along the minus strand of NW_027556402.1, from coordinate 183,369,806 downwards.
AATTCATGTAAATCCATCTGGCCCTGGAGATTTTTTCCTAGGGAGTTCATCAATGGCTTGTTCAATTTCTTTTTCTGAGATGGGGTTATTTAAGTATTTTACTTCCTCTTCTGTTAATCTGGGCAATTTATATTTTTGTAAATATGTATCCATTTCACTAAGATTGTCAAATTTGTTGGCATATAGTTGGGCAAAATAATTCCTAATTATTGTTTTAATTTCCTCTTCCTTGGTGGTAGCTTCACCCTTTTCATTCTTGATACTAGTAATTTGGTTTTCTTCTTTCTTTTTTTTAAATTAACCAAAGGTTTATCTATTTTATTGGTTTTTTCATAAAACCAGCTCTTAGTTTTATTTATTAGTTCAATAGTTTTCTTAATTTCAATTTTATTAATTTTTCCTCTGGTTTTCAATATTTCTAATTTGGTGTTTAATTTTTCTTTTTCTAGTTTTTTTAGTTGTATGTCCAATTCATTGATCTCCTATTTTTCTATTTTCTTTATGTAAGCATTTAGAGATATAAAACTTCCCCTAAGAACTGCTTTGCTGCATCCCATAAGTTTTGGTATGTTGTCTCATTATTGTCATTCTCTTGAATGAAATTATTGATTGTTTCTATGATTTGTTGTTTGACCCAATCATTTTTTAGGATTAGATTATTTAGTTTCCAATTATTTTTTGTATCTTTCCATGGCCCTTTATTACATATAATTTTTATTGCATCATGATCTGAAAAGGATGCATTTAATATTTCTGCCTTTCTGCATTGGATTGTGAGGTTTTTATGCCCTAGTACATGGTCAATTTTTGTGTATGTGCCATGTACTGAGAAAAAAGTATATTCCTTTCTATCCCCATTCAGTTTTCTCCAGAGGTCTATCATACCTAACTTTTCTAATGTTCTATTCACCTCCTTAACTTCTTTCTTGTTTATTTTGTGGTTAGATTTATCTATGCAGAGAGGGGGAGGTTGAGGTCCCCACTAGTATAGTTTTGCTGTCTATTTCTTCCTGTAACTCCACTGAACTTCTCTTCTAAGAATTTGGGTGCTATACCATTTGGTGCATATATGTTTAGTAATGATATTACTTCATTGTCTATGGTGCCTTTTAGCAGGATGTAGTTTCCTTCCTTATCTCTTTTGATTAGATCTATTTTTGCTTTTGCTTTGTCTGAGATCAGGATTGCTACCCCTGCTTTTTTTACTTCAGCTGACGCATAATATATTCTGCTCCAGCCTTTTACCTTTACCCTGTATGTGTCACTCTTTTTCAAATGTGTTTCTTGTAAACAACATATTGTAGGATTATGTTTTTTAATCCATTCTGCTATCCATTTCCATTTTATGGAAGAGTTCATCCCATTCACATTCACAGTTATGATTACTATCTGTGTCTTTTTCTCCATCCTTTTTTCCTCCTGTTTATGCTTTTATTTCCCCTTTCTCCTTTCCACACCCTCACTAGTGTTTTGCTTTTGACCACTACCTCCTTCAGTTCCTCCTCCCTTGAATTAGCCCTTTCCCTTTTCTTCCCATTTACCCTTACTGCTTCTTCCCTCCCTTTTATCCCCCCTCCCTTTTCTTTCCCATTTTCCCTCCTACTGCCTATAGGGCAAGTTAGATTTCTATACCTAACTGATTATGTTATTCCCTTCTTGAGCCAAATCTGATGAGAGTAAGGTTCAAACAATGCTCACCCCTCTCCCTTCTTTCCCTCTGCTATAATAGGTTTTTGCATCTTTTCCTATAATGTAATTTACCCTTGTCTGCCTCCTTCTTTCTCAGTACATTTTCTTAGATCAGACTAATCCACTTACTTGGATCCATTTAACCCAATTGATTAGATTTTTTTTTTATCACTACATCAAAGTCAACTAATATCCACTCCCTTTATGTGTACTCCTTTAACATGGTGTAATAACAATACAGTTCTCAAGAGTTGCAAGTGTCATCTTTCCTTCTAGGGATGTAAACAATTTGCCCTTATTAACAACATATTGTATCTTTCTGTCCCATTTACATTTTTATGTCTCTCTTGAATCTTGTACTTGAAGATCAAATTTTTTGTTGAGCTCTGGTATTTCGTTGAATATCCATCTCCTCCCTTAAAATATCATGCTTATTTTGACTAGGTAGTTGATCCTTGGCTGCAATCCAGGCTCCTTTGCCTTACGGAACACCATGTTCCTCGTCCTACAGTCTTTTAATGTAGAAGCTGCAAGGTCGTGTGTAATCCTGACTGTGGTTCCACGATATTTAAATTGCTTTTTTTTCTGGCTGCTTGCAGTATTTTCTCTTTCACCTGGTAATTTTGGAATTTAGCTATTATATTTCTTGGCTTTTTCAATTTGGGATCACTTTCAGGTGGTGAGTGGTGGATTCTTTCTATGGTTATGTTACCTTCTTGTTCCAGGACTTCAGGTCAGTTTTCCTTTATGATTTCCTGAAAGATACTGTCCAGGCTCTTTTTTTCATCATGATTTTCAGGCAGTCCAATAATTTTTAAGTTGTCTCTCCTGGATTGATTTTCCGGGTCCATTGTTTTACCAATGAGGTATTTTACATTTTCATTTATTTTTTCATTTTTTGGTTTCTGTTTGACTGATTCTTGCTCTCTCATAGAGTCATAAGTTTCCATTTGTCCAATTCTAATTTTTTAACAGATTGTTTTCTTCTGTTAGTTTTTTTACTTCCTTCTCCAATTGGCCAATTGTATTTTTAAGGGATTTGTTTTCTTCAGTGTACTGGTTTTTTTTCCAATTGGCCAATTGTGTTTTTTAGGGACTCTTCTACCTCTCTCATTTGACTTTTAAAATCCTTCTTGAGCTCTTCTAAGAAGGATTTTGGGGCTTCAGACCAGTTCATAGTCCCTTTTGATGTTGCAGATGTGGGTTTGTTGACAATGTTGTCCTCTTCAGAATTTCTGTCTTGATCTTCCCTCTTCTCATAATATGAATCTATGGTGCATTTCTTTTTACTCATAGTGTTTCTTTATTCCTTGGCCCTTAAAGAGATTGAGCTCTCCTGCTGGGGAGCAGAGGGCACTAACCCAAGCTTCTTGTGTTCGGAGGCTAGGTCTTGGTCACTGGCTTTTAGTGCCGGGGCCTCTTATGTTGGCAATTGTAGGCTGTAGGATTCTGGCAGTTTACCTGGTGTTGGGCTGGAATCAGCAAGGCTGCAACTTCCAGGCAGTTCTAGGTTGCCTGCTTTCCTTTCCTTTAGCTTTCTTCAGCTCCTTTTAGATAGGCGATGCAGGGTGTTTATCTGCCTGGGGCCCCTTGCAGTGCTGCCTCCCTTAGATCTGCTGAGGCACTAGGAGACTCCTTTGCTGAAGAATGCTGAGGCACCTGGTGGTTTTCTGAGGTGGTTTCCACCAGTTCCGCTGCCCTCACTGAGGCACTCGGAGGTCCAGGTGTTGGTGTTTGCCTGCTCTACCACCTGGGTTTCAGGATCTCCTCCTGGTTGGCATTTGGAGGCTGTAGGGTTCTGACAGCTTACCTGGTGTTGGTCTGGAATCAGCAAGGCTGGAACTTTAGTAGAACTCTAGGTTGTTTTCTTCAGCTCCTTTCAGGTGAATCCTGCAGGATGTTTATCTGCCTGGGGCCCTTTGTTGTGCTGCTTCCCTTATTTCTGCTGAGGCACTGGGAGACTGGTTTTCTGTGGAATGTCGAGTCACTGGAATCTCTTCCTCGTGTGCTGAAGTGAGGCTAGGCTACTGCTCTGCTGCTCCCCATCTTTCTTCTGGGGTGATATTTTCTGGGTTTTCAGAGGTTGATCGGGGGGTAAGAGCGACTACCTTTTTACTCTGCCATCTTGGCTCCTGGAAGTGGAACCCAAAAAACCCAATGATTTCTTGAAAGATGGTGTCTAGGCTCTTTTGTTGATGATGGTTTTCAGATAATTTCAAAAGACTCATGCTGGAAAATGCTGTCCACATCCAAAGAAAGAGTTTGAATGCTGATTGAAGCATACTATTTTACTTTATTTTTTCTTTATCATAGTTTCTGCCTTTCATTCTGATTCTTCTCTCACAACATGACTAATGGGGAAGTGTGTTTAACATGATTGTACATGTATAACCTATATCAAATTGCTTGCTGTCTTGGGGAGGAGGAGGGGGGAAGAGAGGGGTGAAGAGAAGGGGGAAGGAGAAAAATTTGGAACTCAAAATCTTATAACAATGAATGTTGAAAGCCATCTTTACATTTAATCAGGGAAAAAATAAAATACTATTAAGTGGGGAGAAAAAAAGAAGTTTGCCTTGCTGCATTGAGGATTCAGTGGAGGCTGCATAACTTTCTTAATGCAATTGATCAATAAAGTTGTGGGATGCTGTATCAGCTCATGCAAATCACAACCCATGAATGGCAGCCCTTGTTGTATAACTTTTATCAATGGACTCCTTTAAGTTCAGCATAGGTACTAGACTCAGTACCTGAGTATTTCACTCACTTTCTCTTGTTGTAGAGCTGATACCTGTGGAGCACAGTCTTGTCAGTCTGTTAGTCCCTCCTTTTCACCTGGTAATAATATCTCAATTTACTTTGCATATGCTTTGTATTTATTCATCTGTGAATGTTGTTTTCCCAGATAAAATGTAAACTCCTTGAGGACAGGGATTATTTCTTTTTTGTCTTTGTATCAGCAGCATAGTACCTTGCATATAGTAGGCTCTCAATAAAGGCTTACTGAATTGAATTGAATTGAATAAATTATTTTCAGAAAGCTTTCCAAGAAGAGCCCTGGATAAATATCTGTAAGTGGGCTTCCCACAGGGTCTCATCATTCCAAGCAAAATGAATACTAAGGTATATTTTTCAAAGTCCTAAGTTGTGATAGGGATCATATGTCACATGGCAGAATAATAAGTAATTTCATCTCAACAATAAAATATGGCCTGACAAGCAATAAAAATAATTTGTTATCCTGGAAAGGTTGGAAAAAATTTAAACATCTCTTCAATAGTGTGAATTTTTTTTGGCATAAATTATAAAATATATTTATCTCTAAGTCCCAAGTTCTTATTACCCATGGGATAAAATAAATTTATTCTGCCAAATTGAAATAATTCAAACTTATTTAGTACTTTGCAGCTCACAAATTGTCTTCATATACAATAGCTCTTCTGTTCTTCATGATTGTGTTGGGAGGTGTGTTGGAAGAGTATTTTATGGTCTTTTTACAGACAAGGAAATTTGGGCTCTGGGAAGTAAGACAACTTGCCCAAGATCACATAGTTGGTAAGTCATAGGGCCAATAGTGAAACCTACCTGTTTTAATTCCAAATGAGATGTTCTCTCTGTTACTTCACATTAGAAAACAAAGTTGCTTTTTTTCAACCTCTTCCTTGCCCCAACATTTCTGGTTATTATTAAAATGTACAAAATTTAAATGATTTCAGTAGATTGCAAGTTCCGTGAGGGTAGGGGCTGTCTAATTTATTGTTTTTATATTTCCAGATTCTAGCACAGTGCCTTGAAAAATACTAAGTGCCTAATAAATGTTTGTTGACTTAAATGATGCTGGATATTGGAGACATTTGCCTTCTTTCTCATTTCTCTTCCCTCAAAGAGATCCATCAGAAGTTCTAATAAATGCTGATGTTGTTAGATCAGAGGAGCTTTATTCAAGGCTTGGCTCAGGCTCTGCATCCTATAGGAAGCTTTTCCTGATCCTCTGGATTGTCAATGCTGTCCTCTTTCAAGTGATCTTGTATTTCCTTCTTCATGTAAATTCTGTATCCTTCAGTAGAATGAAAGATTCTTGAGGATGAGGATCATTTTTCATCTTGTAGTAGGATTCCTGAAGCTAGCACTGTGCCTTGTACATACAGCACTTCGTAAGTGTTTGTTGATTGGTTGAGAAAAAGGAAAAGAAGCATAAATAGGCAGAAAAGAGAACATAAGGAAAAGGTGAGTAAAAAGGAGGAGACTTAGTTTGGTTTAATAATGCTCAACAGTTTTCCTAATGAGGGACTGTGTTAATTTCTCTTAATTCCACAAGCATTAATAAATACCACTTCCAGGGATAGAAAAGACAGACAGTCATTGCAGTTGGACAGATTCTTCAACCTGTTGACTTCCTTGACTGACTGTACCACAAGCTGTCTCTACTTCAATGTTTTCAAAAGAACTAAGTGTCCCCATTGCTGTATGATAATAGGCCATCAGTCTCAGAGAAATTAGAGGAGAAATAAACAAACAAATAAGAATGTACCACCTATGAATTTAGAAACCAGCTATCTTCCTTTTTGAAAAGTGGGCCCTAGCTTGAAATTTTCTTAGATTTAAACACTCTTGAAAAGTAGTAGCATAAGTAATAGCAATAGCAATAGTAATAATGATAATAACAATATGCTATATGATGCTAGCAACTTCTCAAAGCAGAAGATGGGTGATGTTGTGGAAAGAATCATGAGGTCAAAAGAGTTGTTGAATTGACATCACTACTTACTTGCTATGTGATTCTGAACATGCTGCTGGACTTCTTTATGCCTTAGTTTTCACACCTCTAAAATGGGAATAATAATAATACTTGCAAAACTTATTTTTGCAATGATTAGCACAGTACCTGGCACATAGTAGTTGCTATGTTGATTGAATTGAGTTGAACTGAACTGCAGGGTTGTTTTAAAGGAATCTCTTTGTAAACCTTTAAGCTCTATAGCTTATTGAAAGCCTTTTTGAGATTTGATTCTGAAAATTATCATAACAGATTGGTAGAAATCATGTCCTTCCACCTGACTAGACATATCATTGTAAAGATGAGGAAATTGAGATTCAGATTCATTATCTTTAGTCACATGACTAGTTCTTTTCTTTCCTGTGAGGCAATTGGGGTTAAGTGACTTGCCCAGAGTCATACAGCTAGTAAGTGTTATGTGTCTGAGGCCAGATTTGAACTCACGTCCTCCTGACTTCAGGGCTGGTGCTCTAACCACTGCACCACCTAGTTGCCCCGTCCCATGTGATTAGTTCTAATGAGAGTCAGGAAGTCAGGAATGGAATCCAACTCTCCTGACTCCCTTGTCTTTGCTCCTGTCAATGTACCATAGCAACTGGACAGTATTCTTCATATTGTGTTAGCCAGAGGACTGTATCCCTTTCTTTAAAAACAGGTCAAGTATCAACTGTTAAAAATGTCCATGCTGTCATACAGTCTATTAAGTCCATGCAAGGAAGCATCATCATCTGCTGGTATAGTATGGAACACTGGGTGATAGAAGGACTCAGGTGATTGATTAAAGACCAAACTTGAACCACTTGTGACCAAGTGAAATCAGTTACTACAAAGAGATTCTAGACCAAAGGTTCTTAACCTTGGGTCTATGTATTTTTAAGGGATCCATGAATAGATTTAAGGGGGAGAAGTCTGTGAACTTGGGTGGGAAAAACAATTACATCTTTATTTTTATTAGCCTCTAACTAAAATTCAGTATTTTCTTTAAATCTGAATGCAAGCAACAACTATTCACCAAAAGAGTCCCTAATTTCAAAAGGTTAAAAGCCCTTGTTCTAAAATATTTTAGATAAATATTTCATCCATGATGAAAATGCCTTGTATTTGTTTTGTGATTACATGTGTATATACATATATATACATATATATATATACATATATATATACATATATATACATATATATATATGCGTGCAGTGCATATTTATATATGTATACATGGTACACATATACATATATGTATATGCAGATGTATGTGTGTATATATGCACACATGTGTGTACAGACACAGAATAATCAATCACAATGTCAGTTTTCTACCCAGCTATGAACTACAGGGACCCTGAGGCTGCCATTTACAAACAAATATATACAAACATGCACAACATATATATTTAAATATATAGTCTATGTAAACATATGCATACACATACATACACAGATATATGTATATAGACACATATATACATATATACACAGAGAATTATATACTTATATACATATACACATACTTATATATAAATATTCCTTTTACCCTGTTAGAATGTTGCCTTGTTTTTTATCCCTAATGCTTAGCGTCATGTCCTACAACTGCCACATAGGAAGCATTTAATAACTGCTTGTTAATTGGTTGGGTGATTGACAGTCAATCCTCATAGATCTCCCTAAACCACAGTGTGGTTTTGTGGAAAGAGCAACACCTGGGAGTCAGGAAACCTTTGGCAGTTTAGTAGTATCCCAGAGTCTCCACCCATGGGGGCAGTGTCCTGGGGTGGTGACCTGTGGTTCCTAGTTGATTTGAGGGTGACATTTGGGGTGGTTGCCCTTGTTGACAAAATTAGTGGTTACAACTCTGTTCTTGATCAGCACTCCTGCAAGATCTAAAAGAATCTTCATTGGAAAAATGTGCAACGAGTGTCTGGGCCAGGTAGCCCCTTCTAGGGTTATTGACTACAGGGAGAGATAGCAGCTTCAGTATCCCCGTAGTTCATAAGCTAGGTAGAAAGCTGCCATTGTGATTGATTGTTCTATTAAATCAGGTCTTTTAATTGTTTCATGATGTACTTTAATTATATGACCCCTCCAGCTGTTGACAGAAGCCCTGCTCTTAAATGTTCCTTATCAATTCAGCTGGAGAGCTTCCGCAGAGAGCTCGACACCCCTGAACACCCCTTGCTATCACATTACACATGTGGCCCCACCACCAGGAGCGTTGCCTGGCAACAGCCTCAGCCTTTCCACTTACTAGATAGGAGAGAAAAATAGACAACCAGTAAAACCCCAGCACGGTAATTTCTCATCCCAATTGTGGCAGAGAATAAAGTGAATGTTCGGCTTTAATGGTATCTCTAAACTGCAGCCTGAAGATATTTTTGCTACAAAGAGAGAACCATTAGTATCTACAGTACTTCAAGTCACAGGCCTAGTTAGGGCCTCTGGTTGCCCTCCTTTGGATACCATTTCATATTCAGGAGCTAAACAAGTTATCAATAACCCTCATAACAGACTGGCTACTTCAGGAGATGTGAGTTGGAAAAGATCTGATAGCCCCCAAGCTTGTGTGGACTTATGAGTAAGTTATAGATGCTCAGAGTGGTAGATACTTTTTTTTTTTTTGCAGATACAGAAGAAGAGGGACAGACAGAGACAGAGAAACAGAGAGACAAAGAGACAGAGACACAGAAACAGAGACAAAGACACTCAGAGAAAAAGAGAGATAGTGATAGAGAAAGAGTTAAGAAACAGAGAAAGAGAGACACAAAGACAGAGACTGGGAATGGAGGATGATAGTCTTTGGTTAGAGTATTTGCCTCAAATCTCTGTCCTTAACTGTCAAAATCATCTTTCTAAAATCTGTTCTGACTGTGAGTTCCTTTTTTTTTCCTTTTTTTTTTTAATTTTTGGTGAGGCAATTGGAGTTAAGTGACACAAATACTAAGTATCAAGTGTCTGAGACCAGATTTGAACTCAGGTCCTCTTGACTCCAAGGCCAGAGCTTTATCCACTGCCACCTTTCTTATTCAGTAAACTTCAATGGCTCCCCAATACCTCCAAGGTCAAAGATCAAATCCTGCATTTGGCATTCAAAGCCAAAGTAGAAAGTTAGAAAGGGGCTGGGAAGGCTTTGAATAACTTTCTATTATTCTTACATTTTACTCCCCTACATGTATCCTGCTATCCCATGACATTTGTCTTCTTAATGTTTTTTTACAGAAGATGTTTCATCTTCTAAGTCTCTGCATTTCCACTGGTGTCCCCTATGCTGAAAATTCTCTCAATCCTCATCTCCTTTTCCTGGCTTCCCTGGTTTCTCTCAAATCCCAGTTAAAACTCCACCTTGTACAAGAAGCATTTCCTGATTTTGTATATTTTTCATTCGTAAGTAGTTGTTTGCAAGTTGCTCTCCCATTAGGCTGGTTGCTCCTTGAACGCATGGTCTGCTTTTTGCCTTTCTTAGGATCCCTATCACTTAGCATAGGGTTTGGCACCTAGAGGTCTTTAATGAACGCTTGTTGACTGACTAAAAGTATGGTCCTTGAGGTCAGAAGACCCGGATTGAAGTTCCAACTTTGCTGCTTATTAGCTGAGTGACCTTGGGCAAGCCTTTTTATATCCCTGAACTTAAATTGCCCATTTCTAAAATTTCATGAACTACTTCCCAGGGTTTATGAGGAACCAACTTGATAATGCATGCAGATTGCTACAGAAATGTAAATGTTTTCCCCTTACTACATTAATGTATCATACTCAGGGGCCACCACCTCCATGAAGCCTCTTCTTATACTTACCTTCCCAGTTGTGTTTTTTTCCCCTTTTCAAATTACCTTACCTTTAATTATATTTGTATATGTTGTATTTTCTACCCGTTCTCCTACTTCCAACTAATAGAATGAATCATAGGGTGATAAATTTAGAGAAGGAACCTCAGAGGCAAAGGCCACCTCGTTCAGTTCCCTCATTTTACAGATGAGGAAATGAAAAACGAGAGAGGTTGTGACTTGTTCGGGGTCATACAGGTCATCGGTGGCACAGCTGGAACTTGAAGTTAGCTTCTCTGACTTCAAATTCAATGCTTTCTCCAATGCGCCACAAGTGTAAGTTCCTCAAAGGTATAGCTTGGTTGAATTTTTGCCTTGATGTCTCCAGTCCAGAGAAGAGTAGCTCATGACTCAGACATGCTTCATGATTATTTGTTGAATTGTTTCATTGAAAGGGATTTAGAATGGAAAGGAAACTTGCCTCCCAACTCCCCCCCCACCATGTTTTATAGATAAGAATACTGAGGTGAATGAAATAGATTATGCAAGGTCACACAGCACAGAAATGGCAGCACCAGAACTCAAAGCCACGTCCAACCCTCTTTCCGTACTCTGTCATGGTTGTCTCCAAACAACATGTGAGGTAGATAGTATTGCCATTTTTACTCTTAGCTGATCAAATTGAGCTCTCATTAAGTGCTGCCAAAGGTCACACAGCTATAAGTGATAGATTAAGGATTCAAACAGATCTTTTGAATTAAGACCCAATGGTCTTTCCAGTATGTGCTGCTTCATGCTTATGCCAGGGACAGCCCTTTGAGATCCTGCCCATAAAAATGGTAGGAAGGCTGGATTTAGAACACAGGAGGAAATCCACATATGTATAACAAACCTCTCAATCCTATTTGTGAAAAAATAAAGAATAAAATGGGTGTAATTTCCTGCTGGCAGCTAATCTAGGCCAAGAGGCCAGCAAAACCTTACTCTTTTCAGCTGTTAGAGTTTCAGACTGGGCAATAATTCAGTTATGGAATCCCTGAAGGGGGTAGTTGAAACAAATGGAGTGTCAGCAGAGGGCAGCAGAGAGTCACCTGAGCCTGTGACTGGATAGAGGCCAGTTCTTTCCCACCTGTTCACTCTCTGAGTTGTCAGGTTCTTTCCTCTGTAAAATGGGGATAATAATGTCTCTAAATATCTAATTTACAGGGTTATTGTGAAGATCAAATGAGATAATGAATTTAAAGAACTCTTCAAAACTTAAAGCAGGACCAGGATTTCTAACAATAGTATTATCACAAATTCAGAATTTCAGAGCTGGAAGGGACGTTAGAAGCCACATAGGACAAACCATATCTGACCCAACAATTCCTTCTCTGCTATTAGGAAGAAGGGAATAAGCATTTACATAGCACCTGATATGTTCGAGGGACTGTGCTGAATATTTTTACAAATATTACTTCATTTGACCCTCACAATAACCCTGTGAGGTGTGGCCATTGGGAAAAATTGTTCTCATCTACCCATTCTGCTAGGAGAGGTCTTCATACTCTTGCAGTAGACATGCCTCTAACTCACCAATGGTTTTGAGGCCTCTCTGTTACTCTCAGCCTGGTTTAGCCTGCCTACCTACATGGTTTCACCAGGGTGTGGCTATTGCACATGCTGCAGCTTCTTGGAGCCACAGGGAAGTGTTGGGTGATAGGTGGATTCCAAAGGTGGATAAAGAGCCCTGAAAAGGGCTCAGCAAACCCTTACACGAGAGATGCTGGTCCTCCTTGAACACCTCATACACAGACAACATATATACAGACTTGTAGACAGGGATTCCCATTTTATGGTTAAGGAAACTGAGGCAGGCAGAAATTAAGTGACTTACCCAGGCTCACACAATTGGTAAATGTCTGAGGTTGGATTTGAACCCAGGTCTGCCTGACTCTAGGACTAGTGCTCTATCTGCTATAACACTAACTGCCTCTGATATTGCTGGCAAGTGGTCATCTGTTCTATGTTTAAAAGGCTGTACCAAGGAGAAACCTATGACCTCCTAAAGCAGCCCATTCTTTACTAGAGTTTTCTTAACATTGAGCCCAAATGATCACTCTGCAAAGCCCACCAATGGATCTACAAAATCATTTTGCCTTTCTCATCCTGTACTCAGGAAGTTTATTTTTAAGTCCAGTTGTAGAACTTTACATTTATTCCTACTAAATTCTGTCCATCATTCTGGCCTCTTGAGATATTTTTGGATCCCGACTCTATAACCCAAAGTGCTGGCTCTTCTTCCCAGTGCTGAGATGTCTGTTAATCTGAAAAGCAAAAGACAAAAAACAAATAAAGTGAACTGGGGTGCCTCACTGAGACCTTCTTTTACATTGACATCAATCTATTGATGTCTTTAGGTCTGGTTCTGAATCTGCCTAATTTTGTTCCTGGGACTCTAGACTTTGCTAAGTGAGTTTTTACCTTATTTTTCCCAGACACAGGCCCCCACAGCACTTTCTGGTCTTTTTCAAACTGTGTTGATTGCTGACATACTGCTGATTGGCAGTCCTACATTGTTAAGAAATCCTTAGTAGGAATAAATTTACCCAAGTGTCTTCTTCTCATACCCTCCTCACCACTTAATATCTCCTCTTCTAGAAACCACAATCAAGTCAATTCAGTGATTTCTGGAAAGCAAGAGTTAATCAATTTACTTAGGAAACTATTTGCTATGAATTCTCAGACCAAAACACTCTTCCCTGTCTACCACTCCCTGTTCAAGGAGGACCAGCACCTTTTGCCAAGCCCTTTTGAGGGCTGCTCACCCACCTTTGGTGTCTACCTGTCCCTCAACTCTTACCTGTGACTCCAAGAAGCCATAGTGTGTGCAACAGCCACACCCTGGTAAAACCATCTAGGTAGGCAGGCTAAACCAGGTTAAGGGTAACAGACAGGCCTCAAACCTGTTGGTGAGTTAGAGGGATGTCTACTCCAAACATGTGAAGACTTCCCGTAGTGAAATGGGTGGATAGAATAATTTGTTCCAATGTCCATTAAGATTGTTGAAGCAGGCACTGGGGAGTGCTTAGAGCTTGGTCAGACATTCTAGATGCCAAGGATATCCATTGCATCCTGGGTCATTGCCAGTCATCTTGACTTTTGTCTTGCCACTGGACTTTAATGACTCTGGAGGAGACAGTGAAGCTGATGACTTTGTGCAACTCTGCCTCACTTAAATCCAATTCATGAGCAAGTCAAGTCATCACTGGTGAGGTCACTGGTCCTCTTGGCCAATGAAGGATGAACAACAACAATGTGTCTTTCGCTTTTAGAATGTAAACTCCTTGGGAGCAATGACTGTCTTGCTAGCTTCTATTTCTAACTCCAGTGTTTAGTTTTGCATAGAATATTACATTTTGAAAAATTGTAATTAAATAAAATAAACTTAATGCCAAAAACATACTGCAATATTTCAAGGATCCATGGCTTTATCTTGGAGAGAGCACAGTCTCTACTATTATAGATTGTTTCTCTTTAGTAGAAGGTCTTCATGAGTTTTTGTGGCTGTGATAAAGCACTTGGTATGCAGTAAGCAGTTGATAAATGCTTTTGTCATTAATTCTTTAATTCTCATTTAATCTCCACTAAAATTTCTTCATGTAGTTAAGTGGCACAGTGGATAGAGTGCTGGGCCTGGAGTCAGGAAAACCTGAGCTCAAATCTAGCCTCAGGCATTTACTAGCTGTGTGACCCTGGACAAGTCATTTAAACTTGTTTGCCTCATTTTCTTAGTCTTAAGCTGGAAAAGGAAGTGGCAAACCTCTCCAGTGTCTTTGCCAAGAAAATCCCAAATGGGGTCATGAAGAGTCAGACATGACAGAAAAATGACCAAACAACAACAAATTCTCTACTCTCTCTACTACGATGTATAAATCAGACTATTATGTACTACGAATTTCTCCATCATGGCTAGAAGGACAGCATCAAAGATCTTACCAAATGCTTTGATGAAATACAGATATTCTGTGCCAATGGAATTTCTCTGATTTACTGGTCTGTAGTCTTGCCCCCCAAAAAAAAGAAAGAAAGGAAGAAAAAAAAGAAAAGAAATTGAGGTTAGTCTGGCATGACCTGCTCTTGTTGAAGCCATGTTGGCTGTTAGTGATCACTTGGTGATCTTAGCAATAACAGCTTCATGAAAACCATTAGCTTGACTCTCTGTTTATGAACAAAGTAATGTATGAAAAAGCATTTATTAAATCCTTACTATGTGTTGAGCATTCTCCTAAGCAGCAGGAATACATATACAAAATGCAAGACCATCCTTGTTCTTAAGGAATTTGCATTTTAATAAAGGGAAACAACACATATTGGGAATTGATTTAGCCTGGGAGGGAAGAATTTTGGTTTGATAAATCACAGGCTTGGTGACTGGAGTCATAGGGGCACTGATTAAGGTTGATTGCTTGATTGGCATACCCTGTCTAGTAGCAATAGCAATAGCAATAGCAGTATTGGTTTAATTGTAGTTCACAGAGGAAAGGGTGGAAAGTATGTATGTGTGCAAGGATGGAAGCAGTGCAGTATGTAAGGCATTTGGGTGGCACAGTGGATAGCATGCTGGGCCTGGAAGCAGGAAGACCTAAGTTCAAATCTGACTTTCAAGACCTAGTAGTTGGGTGACCCTGGGTAAGCCACTTAACCCTATTTGCCTCAATTTCTTCCTCTGTAAAATGAACTGGAAAAAGAAATTGCAAACCACTCCAGTATCTTTGCTACGAAAACCCTGAATGGGGTCACAAAGAGTCGGATAATGAGCTGGAGAAGGAAATGACAAACCATTCCAGTGTCTTTACTAAGAAAACCTCAAATGAGGTCATGAAGAGTTGGACATAACTGAGGTGACTGAACAAGAGATTGAAGTATGTGGAAGGTGTTATGTACATCAGGTATATAGCTAGAGTATAATGTGGGGTACAGCTAGGGCTTGCCAGATGTTGTGGGTCATCTAGCCATTTGGCCTTGGCTTTCAAACTGCTCTTTGGTAGCTCTGAGTCAGCCCTGGGCACCACTGTGAAGTGCTTGGAACTCAAAGCTTAGCTCATTTGGCATCTCTCTGATGGGGCCTTGCCTGATCTCTCCAGCTGGTGCTAGTGCTTTTTTTTTTTTGTATTTATATGTAAAATAAATCACATTTACTTTGTAAATACTTATATATGTACCTGTTGTCTCCCCTGATAGGATCTAAGTTTCTCAAAGGCAGGAACTACCTTCATTTTGTATTGATATCCATAACACCTAGCACAGTGCCTGGCACATAGTAGAAGCTTAATAAATAAATGTTTGTTGATTGATCTTAGCCATTCAGCCTCCCTTTATCTTCATCTCACCATGGAAATCTCTCCCCAACCCTAGCACCAATTGCTCTCATATTCTCTTTCCTTTTTCAATATAATTAAACTGATCAATTCAACCAGGATATATTAAATATATATATTCCATATCAGAACTCCTTGGTACTGGAATCATAAAATAGAAAGATAGCATATTCCTTATTCTCAAGCAGGGAACAAGGATATGATGTATGACAAAGAAGTATGATGAAAAGTAAAATGTGATGAGGTAGGAGAAATCCAGTAAAAGCGCTAATCTCAGATTCATCATTCACAATATTGTTCTTCGTTTTTGAAGGGGATCAATGACATTGCGGGATGGTATATTGACTTGCTCATGATTTGGATTTAAGTGAGGCAGAGTTACACAAGGTCATCAGCCTTATTCTCTCTTCTAGAGTCATTAAAGTTCAGTGGCAAGACAACAGTTAAGATGACTGGTGATGACTGGCAATGACTCAGAATGCAGTGGGTGACTTTGGCATGTTGCGTGTCTGACCAAGCTGTAAGTACTCCACAGCACCTACTCCACCCTCCTTCATGGCTGTTGGAACAAATTGTTCTCATGTACCCATTACACTGATAGAAGTCTTCACATACATGGAGTAGACATCCCTTTAATTCACTGATGGGTTTGAGGCCTGTTACCCTTAATCTGGTTTAGCCTACTTACCTAGAAGATTTTACTGGGGTGTGGCTACTATACACTTTATAGCTTCTTGGAGCCATGGGTGTGAGTTGAGTGACAAGTGGACACCAAAGGTTGATGAGCAGTCTTGAAAAGAGCTCAGCAAGCCCTCACCCCATATATACTAGTCTTCCCTGAATATCCCATTCACCCCACAATAGTATGCAAAATGACTGAAAAGTCTTGATCCTCCAATTTTCATTGAATTCCTATCAAAGTCCTAAATGGTAGGGATGAATCATTAATGGAGGAACTTCAGGCTTCATTCAGAAGGTGAGGAAGGGAAGATTCTTTTTCAAGTCTTGAAACCTACTCCTGAAATCAAATGCTACAGGCTCATTTTATGTGCTTGGGAGGCCAGGCATGATTCTGGATAACTCAGGCCATCATTTCAGGGAAAGAGACTGAATTGACTTAGAAGAAGAAGATACTTGATGTTAAATGAACCTGCTCCTTCCAGAGACCAGAAAGTAAATGAACTCCTTTTTCTTCAGAGTAGTAATTCTATTGTGCCTAGGGTACCACTTAAGAAGTAATTTACTAAATGGCTTAAAAATAATAAAGTAACAATCTCAAAATGTGTACTGAGTATAGAGATAAATTGATGCTTACCAAATGACCTTGAGAAATGACAGACATCTATTGAGATGGACCAGCCAAAGGCTCAAGAAATAATAACTCAAATTCATATAACACTTTAGATTTTGGCAAATGCCTTCTTCGCTACACCCTGTAGGTGCCAGGATTGTTATCCACATATCACAGATGATCAAAATGAGGCTCAGTGAGGCTAAGCCAGTTGCCCTAGGCCACACAGCGAGTCAGTATCAGAACTGATTTGAACTCAAATTATCTTACTCCCAGTTCATTGCTCTTTCCACTATACTATGCACTGTATCTCTATATTTTTTTTTACAATCAATAAGGAATTTAGTGTCCAAAATTAGGAATGAGGTAATTCAGTTATAGTGGATATATCCAACCACTTTTGGAATATTGTTGTCATTTCTGATTTTTTCATTTTACAAATTGAAGTAGATCCAAAGGATGATGTGTAGAATGGCAAGAGTCCTAGAGGTTCTGACGTATGGGGACTGTTTGGCATAATGGGATTTTTTAGCTGAGAAAAGGAAAGACTTAAAGGGTCAATTGATAGATACCATAATGTATTTGATAGGTTGTCACGTGGAAGAAGAATTTTATTGTATGTCTGGCATCAGAACAGAAAACTAGGCACACTGAGTGGAGAAAAACTTTCTAACACTTAGGGGTGTCCAAAAATGGAATTTGCTGCCTCAGAAGGTAGTTGACTCTTACAATCACACCTCAAAGAGTTTCCTATGTACTATAGAAGAACAAACATTTATGAAAGAATTATAAAATAAGCAAGTGTTGGTTTGCCTGTAAGACACAGAAGTGCTCTAGGACCTCAGGGAAGGGAGAAACAAGGACACTGTCATATAATTGAAAGGAGATTTTGTGGGCTATGTGCATTTTGAGATGAACCTGGAAGCATGAGTGTGGTTTTGTTAAATAGAAGAGATGAAGAAGAAATATTTGGGTGTATATTCTCTGCCATGTAGAGTCTATGGTGGCCATGGCCACCTAGGAAATGAAACGAATTACAAAACGGCTCTCAGTCCTGTTTAAAATCCTATAATTCTACAATGACAGTGTCTCAGAGTAGCAGAAAAAAAGGGCAAAGTGTGACAAATATAGTGAGTTTTTAGACCACCTATAAATTTTGGCGTTTTAAAAGTGAGATTCTTATTCAACCAACCAGCCAATCAATAAGCATTTATTAGGGGCCATTTCTTTAATAAAATATCCCAGATTTTCTTTCGTGAACAGAAGTCAAACTACTAGCTTGTAATTTGCAGACTAAGCCCTCTTCTCTCTTTGGAAAATTGAGATATTTGTCCTCGAGTTCTGAGGAGAACATGGAACCACCATATTATCAGAAATCCCAGACACACCATTCACTTCTCTCTTAGCTCACTGTCCACATTGGCTGACCTGCTCCTATGTAGAAATTTCCCTTTCTCAATTTCCAGCTTCTTCCAACTTCTTCCTCAAAGTGTCTAGCTCTCTGATTTTTAGGGAGAGCCTAACTTTAATTTCATATAATGCAGCTGCCTTTCTCTCTCTTTTTTTTTAAAAACAAATTTCCACACTCTAACATCCTCACAGTGGTCAAATTTCTCCTCATTCTCCCCCTCAAATTCATTTTACCCAATGAAGCTTTACTTTTTTATCCTTTAAGAACACTTTATTGTCTGTAGTAACTTGAACCATCGAAAGACCCTTTATCTTCTACTCCAGGAGGAGATCCACCTGCAACTAGAACACAGAGAGCAGTCACTGAGCTGCGGAAAAAATATAAACTACACATTGACTGGAAGTCACTAAAAAAATTTCTCTACTCTTTTAAAAAAAAGTCTCTACTCTTTTACTCAAACATCTAATAAAAAAGAACACTTGTGCATGAAACCATAGATATCTATTAATATAGTTTGCTTTTCTTTTTAATAACATAATACATTCAGGAGGCCCTGATGAATGCTATAATCAATCATAATTCCAGAAGACTGAGCATGTAACTTTCAAAACTGTTTTGCTTATCTGTACTTCCCCTGGTTTTCGTTCTGTTTACTTGGGTTCATTAAAAAAAAAAAAAGTTTCCATGACTTGCCTTTCCTTTCCTTCCTTTTGGACAAACATATTTACTCTCTCTCTCCCCCACTTCTGAAATTGAAACAAAAACAAAAACAAACCCTTCAAACAAGTATAGTCAGTTAAATTCCCTTATTTACTGTACCTAATGTATGTGTGTATCACACACACACACACACACACATATGGAGTGTGTGTGTGTATATATACACATGCATACATATATGTATTACATACATATACATACATATATATGTACAACACACACACACACACACACACACACACAACACACACATATATATATATATATATATATATATATATAAAATCTGTACCTTGAGTCCATCACTTTTCTGTTAGGAGGTGGTTGGCATGCTTCATCATCAGTCTTAAGATATTATGATGGGTTATTGCATTTTTTTTGTGTGAGGCAGTAGAGGTTAAGTGACTTGCCAAGGGTCACACAGCTAGTGAGTATCATGTATCTGAGGTTGGATTTGAAGTCAAGTCCTCCTGACTCCAGGACTGGTGCTCTATCCACTATGCCACCTAGCTGCCCCTCTTATGTCTTTATGCTCAAAGTGAGAACATGCAATCTGTTTTCTGGGTCCTTCTCACTTCACTATGAATCAATTCATACAATTCTTCCCATGTTTCTCTTCCATAATTTCTTATAATTATTATAATTATAATTTAAAGGTTTTAAGGTTCTATTCCATAGTCCTCCATCCTTTTACATCATTCTTTGTCATCCTTGATATTGCTCCAAATTCAAATGATTAAATTCACCAATTAAAAGTTCTCCAAGTTACCTATGTAAATTTTTTATCCTTTTTATTCAACTAAAGTCTTTTTACTCTCTTTCCTCCAATAAAAAGATAGAAGTAGTATACTAGCCTTTCATTCTAATTTTGGTATACCTTTATATTTTAATGGTGTTTCTTGTATGTAGCAAAATGTTCTCTTTTCTAATCTATTCTGGTTTGTGTCTATTTTATGGGTAACTTTATCCCATTAATATTAAATCAGTATAATCAGTATAAAGCTAAGTATGTTTCTCTCTCCCTCAAATACATTATATTTTATTAAAAAAACTTTACTATATCCCTGTAGTTTTACTCAAGCCCACGCTGTGATACCTAGATTCTACTTTTACTATTATAATCTGTTTTTTATATTTACTTCCATTATCTTGATAAGAATTTGATCCATAAAGTCCCTCTTCTTTCCACTCCTCCATCCCTTTTAAAAAAATAACTTTTATCTATTACCACTTGATTTGCAGAAACACTAAGTCCCTCTATTTTCCTCCCTTTCTCCTTTTGCTCCTTTATTCCTCTAGGATCCTGGTATTTGAATACATTTCATTGAATTCATGTATATCTATTCTCTCTTTGGTCTATCAATAACCTTAAGATAAAGAAGAATTGAGGGTAATTTTGGTCCTTCCTTGAACTTGGTAAAATTTCAATCACTATATAATCTTTTCATAATATATGGGCATTTTAAATATTGATTAAGTTGAGTTTGTCTGCTGAGTTTGCATTTTAAAAACTCCACCGATCTCCAACTTTCTAAAAAAAGCATAAATGAGAAATTAGTGATCCTTTAAAAATTCTATCCTTTTTTATGAAATAGGATCATGGATTTGGAAGTGAAAGGGACCTTGTAGGTCATCAAATTTCTTCATCTTACAGATGAGGAAATCGAAGACCAGGAAGGTTAAGTGACTTGTCCAGATGACACCATTGATATTTGGGGTGGGATTTGGACCTATTGAGTCAAAGTATATGAGCAGTTTAAAAACTTTTCTTACATAACTCAATATTGCCTTGTGGATTGCTTGGATAAACTCCAAATTCTGTCAGCAGTTTATTAATGTTTCTGACTTCTTGCAGCCTTTTAAAAATTGGATAGTTTTGTCTTTTATGCCATTTCTCTTGCTTCATCTTGTATAACTTTAAAGGAGCTGTCGCAACTTGTAGTTGAGACCTAGATGTATAATAAAGACAAAAAGATGGGCCAGAAATTCCAAGAAATTTTTACTCTTCTTCCTCCTCTTCCTCTTCTTTTTCCTTTTCTTCCCCCCCCCCTTTTTTTTCTTTCACCTACCCTTCCTCCAGACTCCACAGCCATCATGAAATTTAAAGAAAGTGTATGTGTAAACATAAAAGGGTATAGTGGAAACTCTTTAATCCTCTCCCCAAGGTGTTTTTGTTTTGCCTATTAAGTGCTAGGACCTGTACTAGGTCCTGGGGATACAAGTTAAGAATGAAACAATCCTTGCCCTCAGGGAGTTTATGATTGGGGAAAAAGAGCACATATACAGATAAGTAGATACAAAATATGCACAAAGTAATGACCATTTTTTTAAAAAGCTGTTTCAGTTTCTAACAGCCATTAGAATAGGTGTGGTGTAGGAAAAGGTACTTGAGCTGACTCTTGAGGAAAGGTAGGAGTGCTATTAGGCAGAGGTGAGGTAGTTCATTTCAGGCATGGCAAGGGTAGCCTATGAAAAAGCGTGAAAGTGGGAGATTAAATGTCATGCATAAGCAATAGCTAATACTCCTATTTGGCTAAAAGTAGAGCTCATTAAAGGGAGTAATAGGTAATCAGCCTATAAAGGTGGGCTTGATCCATCTTTAAATCCCCTTCACCATCTCAAGTTTGTACTTGATTCTAGAGCAAGTATTCTTAGCTATGTGTGTGTGTGTGTGTGTGTGTGTGTGTCTTTGTGTCTGTGTGTGTGATGGACATGTTTGGCAGTCTGATGATGTCTATTAAATTCTTTTTAGAATAATTTTTTAACATGTAAATGAAATACATAAGATTATAAAGCAAATAAAAGGTTACTGAAATAAAGATGTATTTTCTTCTCATCTAAGTTCACAGATGCCCTGAAATCTATTCATAGATTTCATAGATAAGGATCCATGCATCCCAGGTTAAGAATCCTTGTCCTAGAGGCAATGAGAAGTAGTTGTTTTTAAGTGTATGTGAATCCCATTTAAAAAATATACTTTAGACATATTAATTTGGCAGGTGCGTGGTAGTTGGATTAGCAAAATATGAAGATAACCTAACATTTATAGGGGCCCAAAATACTTGAATCACCCCATCCTCACATGCATGCATACATTAAGTTGATTTCTTGACTTTTTCAAAGTAGAAAAATTATATAAATTTTTTGCCATAGCATCCCATCCATAAGAGGTGCTTGATAAATCTTATAGGTTATGATAAAGTCATTTATAATCCTAACGTTGTTATTCCTTGCATCATGAAAAATATAATCATTTGTTATTGTTTCAAGAGTTTCCCTTCCTACTGTATGCTCTGTATCTGGGACACTATTTTTTACTAGTTTGGCTTCCTTTGGAAGTTGTGTCTGGGTGTGCTGCTTCCATGTTCAAGCTAGATTTGAATTCTTTTAACATCAATAGAAAGAAGAAAAGGGCAAAAATCCCATAGATAGACTTGCTTCTTCAGCTACATTGGAACAATGTTGTTAATCTTGCTGCCAAACCCTTCATAATTGGTTCTGGTTGGAGAAACATAGCATAACGATGATATGAGATAATAGTTCTATTATTAGTTGAAATTACTATGTAGGCATTCCTTCTCTCCATAAGTTAAAGTTATTATCATCCATATTTCCAAGTCAGAAAATAGCTTTCTATAATCTGCTTAAATGAAAGAAAGTATATGTGAGTTTGGGCAAAAGTCACATCAACTGTAATTATTCCTTACTACTCACAGATATGGTCATGGTATTTAGAACTAGAAGAGACTTTAGAAACCATTTAGTCCAAGGAGGTTTGTGGACCTCTTCTCAGAATAGGTTTTTAAATTGTATATAATAAAATACATAACTTTACAAAGGAAACAATATTGAGCATAAATTATCACTTTAAAAATTTTTTTTTAAAATTAAACCTTGGTTTTAAAAAGCCCAGTATAATCCAACTCCTCATCTTAAAAATGAGGAAACTGAGATCCAGATCTAGGACTTGGCCAAGGTCACAGAGGTAGTAAATAGTGACAGGTTTTAAGCACTTTTATTTTTTTAAAAGACATGGCACTATCTTATCTATGTAGATTAGAGAGGCACATGGAGCACAGAGCAAGAATAGGATATGGAACATGTAAGTATGAGCTGTAGTTTTGGGATATATTAACCATCTGAATGTCATTTAATCCAATTCTATGCGCTTCAATTTCCTCGTCTCTGAAATGGGGATAGTAGTACCTAAATCGCAGGATTGTTTTAAGGAAAAAAAAACAACTTGTTATGTATAAAGTATGATATAAATAAAAGCTATTATTATTTCCAACTGAAACAATAGTATGAGGAGTGCTAGGTCTGCCCCTACATGTTGTACTTTGACCAAGTAACTTAGTCTCTCTACTCTTTAGTTATGTCAATTTAAAGAATCCTAGAGTTAAGGGAACCTAAAAGATCATCTTGTCCCACCCATACATCATTCCCTTTGCAACATCCTTGACAAGATTGGCCTCAGCTTGAAGACCATTAATGAGGGGAACCTACTGCTTCCCAGGTATCTTTTTCACTTCTGGATAGCTCTAATTTGATGAAGTTATTTTTTTTTTCTTATGTTAGGTCAAAATATTCTTATCTGAATCTTCCATCCATTGCTTTTAGTTTTGACCACAGGGGACATGCAAAATAAGTATAATAGGCCTTTCCTTCAGGCTAAATATCCCCAGTTCTCTAATTTCTCCTTGTATAACCTGATATTGAGACCTTTGACAATTCTTCTTGCTCCTCCTTGCAAGCTGTAAGCTTAGTATGTGGTCATGAACCAGAGTGCCCAGATTTGAACATAATACTCCAGATGTAGTGCAAGAAGCATGAGTACAGTGGGATTATCATCTCCATCAACCAGGTCATTCTGCCTTTTTGATGGATAGCAAGAGAGTTAGGTTTTGTGATTTGCATGGTTGTTAGTCTCATTTTCCCAACAAATTATAATACTCTTGAGGACAAGAAACTTGTACTTCTTTTCTATCCCTGTCAAATACCAATCACAATTCTGGGCATATTCAAGGTTCAAAGAATATTTCTTAGTCAACTGATTCTCAGAAATTATGTTTTACAAGCTTCATTCATTTGCTTTATTAGATCTATAGGGACCATTCTCATTCTTGGGAACATTTTTGCTCTATTGTGCCTCAATAAAAAATGACCATGACATGTGTTTATCTTGCCTCACCTCCCAACCTTGCTCCCAATTCCCACCCTCCACCTTGTGTTCTGTGAAGTTTATTTTCTGTTACAACTTTCTCACATGTTGGGTAGAAAGAACAAATTGATATAACTTATATCATCACCTGTTTGTTATAGAAAGAGCACTGGAATTGGAGCCAGGAGCCTTGGATTAGAGATATAGATCTGATACTCTGTGACTCTTGAAAGGAATGATATTCCTCTCTTTTATTAATAATCAATTATTGAATTAGGACCAGGATTTTTCAGAAGTTTGCAGGGCATTGTTGATGAATGACATTACCCAAATCCCCTGGACACATGCCTATCAATCCTGGGTAAGAGATCCCACCCAACTAGAGAATGTTACAAAGAATTTAATCTGGGAGACTTCTGGGAGCCAAGATGGTGGAGGAAGAAGTAAGTCGCTGTCACCCTCCTTTATTGGCCTCTGAAAACCCAGAAGATATTGCCCCAGGGGGAAAAACATGGAACAGCTGAGCCAACAGGAAGATGGGGTGCAGCAGTCTTGTAGCCAGGGAGCTTGAGGTATTAATGGGAAAAGCTCCTCTTGCTCTTGGGGAGGGGAAGCAGTACAGGAAGGGAGGCATCCTAGCAAGCCCTACCTCAGCAAACCTAGGGGGAGATCCTGAGCCCAGGGTGATGGAACAAGCAAATGCCAACACCAGGACCCCTTGAGTGCCTCAGCACAGGCAGGGGAACCATCACATGCACCAGCATTCTCCCATAGCCAGATCTCTTGGTGCTTCAGCACAACTCCAGGAAACACAACTCCAAGAGGCATACCTCCACACTGACAGACATTCTCTAGCAGCCAAATATTTGAGTGCTTGAAAGATGCCTGGGTGAGCAGGAGTCCTCCAGGGGCCAGATTCCCCACCCCCACCCTGAGAGCTCCAGTGTTGCTGGCCCTAGCTCAGCCCCAGACAAGTTGCCAGACCTCTGCAGCCTCCAGCTGCCAGCACCTGAGGTCCCAGCACACAAAGCCAGTGACCAGCTCCTGGGCTCCCAGCACAAGAAGCTTGAGTCAGTGCCACCTGAGCTCCAGCAAGAGAGCTCAATTTTAAAGTTAGGAAATAGGCAAACACCATGAGCAAAAAGCAGGCACAGACAATGACCAAAGATTCTTGTTATGGGGACAGAAAAGATCAAGGCACAAATTCAGAAGAGGACAACATTGACAATATAACCACATCATCCAACATTGACAATATAACCACATCCAAAACCTCAAAGAGAAATATGACCTGGTCTCATCCAAAAAAACTTCTTGAAAGAGCTCGGGAAGGATTTTTTTTTTTTGTTGTGGCAATTGTGGTTAAGTGACTTGCCCAGGGTCACCCAACTTTAAGTGTCAAGTGTCTGATCAGAGACTGGATTTGAACTCAGGTCCTCCTGACTCTATCCACTGTGTCTCAGGAAGGATTTTAGAAGTCAAATAAGACAGGTAGAAGAAAAATTGGGAAAAGAAATGAGAGGTATGCAAGAGAGAGTCAATAGCTTGGAAAAGGAAGGACAAAAATTGACTATAGAAAACAAGTCCTTAAAAAAATACAATTGGCCAAATGGAAAAAAGCATACTGAAGAAAACTACTCCTTAAAAAGCAGAATTGGCACAGGGAAATGATAAATGAGGGAGAAGATGTGGGAAAATTGGAACATTAATGCAGTGTTGGTGTAGTTGTAAAATTATCCAACCATTTTGGAAAGCAATTTGGAACTAGGCCCAAAGGGCTATAAAAATGTGCATAACCTTTGACTCAGCAATAACACTTCTAGGGCTGTATCCCAAAGAGATTATACAAATGGGAAAAGGACCCACATGTACAAAAATATTTATAGCAGCTCTTTATGTGGTGGCAAAGAATTGAGATTGAGGGGCTGCCCATCAACTGGAGAATGGCTGAACAAGTTGTGATATGTGAATGTAATGGACTACTATTGTGGTATAAGAAATGATGAGCAGGCAGACTTCAGAAAAACTTGGAAAGTCTTGTATGGACTAATGCTGAGTCAAGTGAGCAGAACCAGGAGAATGTTGTACACAGTAACAGCCATGTTGTGCGGTGATTAACTTTGATAATCTTAGCTCTTTTTGGAAATGAAACTATCTAAGACATCTCCAAAAGTCTCATGATGGAAAATGCTATCCACATCCAGAAAAGAAACTATACATTTTGAATGCATATGGAAGCATATTATTTGTTCTTTTTTCTTCTTATGTTTTATTTTGTTTCTTCTTTCTTGTGGTTCCTCCTATTGGTTCTAAATTTTCTTTACAACAAGATTAATGTGAAAATATATTTAATAGGAATGTATATGTAGAGCCTATACCAGACTGAACACCATCTTAGGGAGGAAGGTGGGAAAAAATTCAGAAATCAAAAACTTATGGAAGTGTTTGTTGAAAACTAAAAATAAATAAATTTAAAAAAAATAGAATTGACTAAATTGAAATGGAGCACAAAAACTCACTGAAGAAAACTCCTTAAAAATAAAATGGGCCAAATGAAAAAGGAGATATAAAATCTAATAGAAGAAAACAATGTGTTAAAAATTAGAATTGAGTAAGTGGAAGCTAATGATTCTATGAGATATCAAGAATCAGTCAAACAGAAACAAAATAATAAAAAAATAGAAGAAAATGTAAAATACCTCATTGGCAAAACAAGTGACCTGGAAAATAAATCCAGGAGAGACAATTTAAAAATTGTTGGTTTACCTGAAAACCATGATAAAAAAAAAGCCTGGATAGCATCTTTTAGGAAATCATCAAGGAAAACTGCCCTAAGGTCCTAGAACCAGAAGGTAAAATAGTCATTGAAAGAATCCACCAATCAACCCCTGAAAGAGATCCCAAATTGAAAACAATTCCAAAATTACCAGGACAAAGAGAAAATACTGCAAGCAGCCAGGAAGAAACAATTTAAGCATCAAGGAACCACAGCCGGGATTATGCAAGACCTTGCAGCTTCTATATTGAAAGATCAGAAGGTGGGGAATATGATATTCCATAAAACGAAGCAGCTTGGATTACTACCAAGGATCAACTACCCAGCAAATTGAGCATAATCTTTCAGGGGAGGGGATGGACATTCAATGAAATAGGGGACGTCTAAACTTTCCTGATGAAAAGACCAGAGAAAATTTGATCTTCAAATACAAGACTCAAGAACAGGAAAGAAAACAACAACAACAACAACAACAACATCATGTTATTAATAAGGGGAAACTATTTACATCCCTATATAGGAAGATGATACTTGTAACTCTTGGGAACTGTATTGTTATCATGACATTTAAAAGGGGTATACATAGACAGAGTACGTGGGTATAAGTTGACTTTGATGTGATGATAAAATATCTAATTAAGTGGTGAAAAGGGGTTGTTCTGGGAGAAAGGGAAAGGAGGAGGTAGACAAGGGAAAATTACATGCAAAAACCTATTACAGTAGAGGGAAAGAAGGGAGGGAGATGAGCATTGTTTGAACCTTACTCTCATAAGATTTGGCTGAAAGAGGGTATAATGTAATCAGTTAGGTATAGAAATCTAACTTACCCTATAGGAAATAGGTAGGGAAAGGGGAAAGAAGAGGGAGGGGGTGGATAGAAGAGAAGGTAGACTGAGGGAGAAAGTGGTGAAAAGCAAACTCTAGTGAAGAGGGAAAGGGAGAAAAGAGAGAGAAAAGCATAAACAGAGGAGAAGATAGGATGGAGAGAAAAACACAGATAGTAATCATTACCATGAATGTGTGTGGGATGAATTATCCCATAAAACAGAAATGAATAGCAGAGTGGATTAAGAACCATAATCCTACAATATGTTACTCACAAGAAACATATTTGAAGCAGAGATACACACAGAGTAAAGGTAAAAGGTTGGAGCAGAATATATTATGCGTCAGCTGAAGTTAAAAAATAAAGGCAGGGGTAGCAATCCTGATCTCAGACAAAGCAAAAGCAAAAATAGATCTAAATAAAAGAGTTAAGGAAGAAAACTACGTCCTGCTAAAAGGTACCATAGGCAGTGAAGTAATATCATTACTAAACATATATGCACCAAGTGGTTATAGCATGCAAAATCTTAGAGGAAAAGTTAAGTGAATTACAGGAAGAAATAGACAACAAAACTATACTAGTGGGGGATCTCAATCTCCCCCTCTCAGAACTAGATAAATCTAACCACAAAATAAACAAGAAAGAAGTTAAGGAGATAAATAGAATTTTGGAAAAGTTCGACATGGTTGACCTCTGGAGAAAATTGAATGAGGATAGAAAGGAATATACCTTTTTCTTGGTGGTACATGCAACCTACATAAAAATTAACCATGTACTAAATCATAAAAAACCTCACAATCCAATGCAGAAAGGCAGAAATATTAAATGATACCTTTTCAGATCATGATGTAGTAAAAATTACATGTAATAAAGGGGCGTGGAAAGATAGACTAAAATTAATTAAAAACTAAATAATCTAATCCTAAAGAATGAATGGGTCAAACAACAAATCATCAAAACAATAACATCATACAAGAGAATGACAATAATGAGACAACATACCAAACCCTATGGGATGCAGCAAAAACAGTTCTTAGGGGAAGTTTTATATCTCTAAATGCTTACATGAATAAAAATAGAGAAAGAAGAGATCAATGAATTGGGCATGCAACTAGAAAACTAGAAAAAGAACAAATTAAATATCCCCAAGTAAATGCAAATTAGAAATTCTGAAAACCAGAGGAGAGATTAATAAAATTTAAGTTAAGAAAACTATTGAACTAATAAATAAAACTAAGTTTATTAATAAAACTGGTTTTGTGAAAAAAACAATAAAATAGATAACCTTTGGTTAATCTGATTTTAAAAAAAAGAAAGAAGAAAACCAAATTACCAGCATCAAAAGTGAAAAAAAATTGGAAGCTATTTTGCACAACCGTGTGCCAATAAATTTGACAATTGCCCAGATTAGCAGAAGAGGAAATAAAATACTT
Organism: Phascolarctos cinereus; assembly: GCF_003287225.1. Taxonomy (NCBI): domain Eukaryota; kingdom Metazoa; phylum Chordata; class Mammalia; order Diprotodontia; family Phascolarctidae; genus Phascolarctos; species Phascolarctos cinereus. The sequence goes on along the minus strand of NW_027556402.1, from coordinate 183,340,610 downwards.
AAGTAACCTCATTTCTGAAAAAGAAATTGAACAAGCCATCAATGAACTCGCTATGAAAAACTCTCCAGGGCCACATGGATTTACAAGTGAATTCTGTCAAACATTTAAAGCACATCAATTCAAATACTATATAAACTATTTGGGAAAATAGGAGAAGAAGGGGTCCTACCACATTCTTTTTATGATACAAATAGATAGAAAGTGCTGATACCTAAACTGGGAAGAACCAAAGCAGAGAAGAAAATTATAGACCAATTCCTCTAATGAATATAGATGCAAAAGGTTTAAATAAAATATTAGCAAAGAGGTTACAGCAACTTATCTCAAGGAAAATACACCATGACCAGGTAGGATTTATACCAGGAAAGCAGGGCTGGTTCAATATTAGGAAAACTATCAGCATAATTGACCATATCAATAACAAAACTAACAGAAATCATATGATTATCTCAATAGATGCAGAAAAAGCATTTGAAAAAATGCAACACCCATTCCTATTGAGAACACTGGACAGAATAGGAATAAATGGAGTCTTCCTTAAAATAATAGCTGGCATCTATCTAAAACCATCAGGAAGCATTATATGTAATGGGGATAAACTAGAAGCATTTCCAATAAGATTGGAGGTGAAACAAAGATGTCCATTCTCACCACTGTTGTTCAATATTGTACTGGAAAAGTTTAGCAATAAGAGAAGAAAAAGAAATTGAAGGAATTAGAATAGGCAAAGAAGAAAAAAGAGCTATCACTCTTTGCAGATGATATGATGGTATACTTAGAGAATCTTAGAGACTCAAGTAAAAAATTATTTGAAATAATAAGCAAATTTAGCAAATTTACAGGATATAAAATAAACCTACATAAATCATTAACATTTCTATATATTACTAACAAAGCCTAACAGCAAGGGCTATAAAAGAGAAATTCCATTTAAAGTTACTGCAGACATAATAAAATATTTGGGAATCTACCTGCCAAGACAAAGCCAGGGATTAAATGGGCACAATTACAAAATACTTTTCACAAAAATAAAGTCACATCTAAATAATTGGAAAAATATCAGTTGTTCATGGGTAGGCCTAGCTAATATAATAAAAATGACAATTCTACCTAAATTAAATTACTTATTCAGTGCCATACCAATAAAACTACTAAAAAATATTTTACAGAGCTAGAAAAAATAATAACAAAATTCATCTGGAAGAACAAAAGGTCCAGAAAACCAAGGAAATTAATGAAAAGCAAGGGAAGGTGGCCTAGGTGTACTAGATCTTAAATTGTATTATAAAGCAGTAATCATTAAAACTACTTGATACTGGCTAAAAAATGGAATGGTGGATCACTGGAAAGTTAGGTACACAAGACACAATAGTCAATGACTATAGCAATCTACTATTTGATAAATGCAAAGACTATGGCTTCTGGCATAAGAACTCACTATTTAACAAAAACCGATGGGAAAACTGGAAAATAGTATGGCAGAAATTAGGCATAGAGCAACAAGTTACACTCTGTACCAAGATAAAGTCAAAATGGGCACATGATTTAGACATGAAGGCTGATACTATAAGCAAACTAGGAGAGCAAGAAATAGTTTACCTGTCAGATCTACCAAGAAGAGAAGAATTTGTGACCAAATAAAAGATGGAGAACATTGTGAAATGCAAAATGGACTATTTTGATTACATTAAATTGACAAGTTTGTGCACAAATAAAGCCAATGCAACCAAGATTAAAAGGGAAGCAGAAAGCTGGTAAATACTTTTTACAGCCATTGTCTCTCATAAAGGTCTCTTTTCTCAAATATATAGAGAACTGAGTTGAATTTATAAGAATACTAATCATTCCCCAATTGATAAATGATCAAAACATATAAATAGGTAGTTTTCAAAGGAAGAAATTAAATCTGCTTATAGTCATATGAAAAAATGCTCAAAATCACTATTGATTAGAGAAATGCAAATCAAAATGACTCTGAGGTACCACATCACATCTATCAGATTGGTTAGCATGACAAAACAGGAAAATTATAAATGTTGGAGAAGATGTGGTAAGATTGGAACACTAATGCATTGTTGGTGGAGTTGTGAACTGATCCAACCATTCTGGAGAGCAATTTGAAACTATGCCCAAAGGGCTATAAAAATGCGCATAGCCTTTGATCCAGCAACAGCACTTCTAGGGCTGTATCTCAAAGAGATCATAAAAATGGGAAAAGGACCCATATGTACAAAAATATTTATAGCAGCTCTTTTCATTCTGGCAAAGAATTGGAAACTGAGGGAATGCCCATCAACTGGGAAATGGCTGAACAAATTATGGCATATGAATGTAATGGAATACTATTGTGCTATAAGAAATGATGAGCAGGTGGACTTCAGAAAAACCTGGAAATACTTAAATGAACTGTTGTTGAATGAAATGAGCAGAATCAGGAGAATATTGCATAAAGTAACAGCTACATTATGCAATGACTGACTTTGATAGACTTAGCTCTTCTCAGCAATGCAAGCCTCTAAGACAACTCCAGAAGACTCACGATGGAAAATGCTATCCACATCCAGAGAAAGAACTTTACAGTCTGAATTCCTATGGAAGGATATATTTGTTCTCCTTTTCTTTTGTTGTTTTGTTTCTTCTTTCTTGTCATTCCTCCCATTAGTTCTAATTCTTCTTTACATTATGACTAATGTGAATATAAATGTATAAGTAAAGCCTATATCAGGTTGCATGCCATCTTGGGGAGTGGGGAGGAGACAAAGGGGAGAAAATGTAAAACTCAAAATCTTATGTAAGTAAATGTTGAAAACTAAAAATAAATATATTACTTTTTTTTTTTTTAAAGAATTTAATCTAAGGTGATTCTGGCCCACTGTGTTTTACTCTGGCAGGTTTGGGCAGGGGTGGTAGATCCTTTTGTCTAGATTCCCCAGATGGAGTGAAGTGTTTCTTTGACCAAGTTTCTTTGACCAAGACTGAATGATCAGAATCAGGTCCCCCAGCCCCTCATTAGAATAGGTCCACTTCTAATTATAATATTCATTCTTTTCTTTAATTGTTAATTAATCAGAGTCACTTGCCACCCTTAGGAACACCCACTCTTCCAAAGGCATGTAAGCAGTGAGTGGGTTTCACGAGGGATCTTTGGCATTAGAGAGTGTCACTGACCCCTTTTGTTAATTGTTGTTAGCATGATTAATTACCCAGAAACTCAAACTTTTTATATATCACACCCTGGACACGTCACTTGATCTTTCTGAGGCTCAGCTTCCTCACTGGTAAAATTAAGCTATTTGACCAGGTAATTGGTAAGGTATTTTCTAAGTAAAAATCATATGTTCTTATGACCACTTAAAAAACCCCCAACAACTTTCTTTTTAAGTCTTTTTATTATGAACTTGGTAAATGTCAATAAATATAGATTTTTAATATGCAAAGAACAAAGATTGTCTATAAGTGTGTTACTTTCTATTATACATTTTTTAAAAGTGTATAAAAATTTTGCATGATAGTAACAAAACTTCCCTGCTTGTCTGTGTCCTCTTTTAACTTTCCTTTCTATGTGTGTGTGTGTTAAGTTATGTAGGGGTAGGAGGAACTGAGAGTGCGTCCTCTTGGCACACTCCTTTTACAAGTCATCGTGTTTGTGGGACAAATGCTACCACTCCTCCTTTGGCATCACCAACAACATCCTAACTTTCCACCATTGGCTCTCTTTTTTTTCAGGAAGCTAATTGAATGGATTAATGAATTCCCCATTCTAAGTTAAATTGCTGATGAAGGATAGGTCATGGACCATGCTCATTAAGTTCTGAAAAAAAAAGTCATCAATAAACTGCTGATGAAGATTCAGTTGATGGGAGGCCACGGTGAAAGACAGGAGAAAAAATGTTTATCAGCTGGATAGGAAAGTTCTTTGGAGACTGGGGACAGGGTGCTCACTCCCATGCAAGAGCAATTAAATGCTCACCTATGAGAATCTGATGTAGTTCATTTGCCAGGAACTCTCCTGAAACCATTGGAACTGGGGATAAGTAAAATGGAATGATAGTTTCTTAATGTGACAGTGACAAGCCAGTGACAAAGGTGATTTGTGATAGGTGAGGACAAGAATGCCTTGAGAAGACATTTTGGTGTTTTACTAAAAAGAAAAAAAAAACCAAAGACCTACTCCTTTAGTCAGCTTATCTTGCAATTTTTTCCAAAGGCAATAATGTTAATGAAAGAGGGGTGTGGCTTGCTTCTTCTGCCAGTAACTGACATTTATGGAACACTATATATTTAGCAAAATGCTCCATCCTACTTGTTCAACATCTCTATGAAGTAGATATAATAGGTTTTATTATTTCCATTTTGAGGATCAGGAAACTGAGCCTTAGAGAATTTGAAGGATTTGCCCATGGTTATGTAGTCGATAAATGTTAGAAGTAGGATTAGAACCTAGGTCTTCCTGCCTTATTGATAACAGGCCTGGATTGCCCTCTTTTCTCATCTCCCTAGCTTGGAAATTCTTATTCTTCTCAAGACTCAGCTCAGAGATCTTTTCTCATTCTCTTAATTGTTAGTTCTGTCCCCTCTTCTATCACTTTGTATTTACATTTGGTATCTCTCATATTTATTCCCTTGTGTGCATTATCATATTGCCCTAGGGCTTGTAGAATATTAGCTCCTTTAGGGCAAGGGCCATCTCATTTTTATTTTAGATCTGCAGTGCTGGGCACAGTGCCTGGCAAACAGTAGGCCATAAATGGTTGTTGAATAATAGACTTACTTCAAGTCTTGTCTGAACATGGTCATGTTGTGAAATGACACCAAGTGGCAGTCGAGGCTACACTACATCAATTCCCTAATTGATTTTTTTTTTCAGTGCAGTTCTTTTCAGGCAGATGAGATTATCTTTCAAGTCCTTTCCAAGCAGACTTTATGAAGTTATACAGCTGTTTATTAACAGAAGCCAGACTTCTGGCCAAGCATTCTTATTCTAGGTTCAGTGCTCTTTCTTATGTAAACTCTATGATCCTATGACCTGGGTTTGAATATCCTCTCCAACACTTTCTAGCTGTGTAGCCAAAGGTCTTTCTCTGTAAAATGGAGATAATTATTTCATTAAATAACTCATACACATGTTGTGAAGAAGGCAATTAGTGATATATCAGTACTTTCCTTTTCCTTCTATTTTTACAATGGGTATGATTTTCATAAATTAAGTTAAAAATCATAAGTTTTATAAATCATAGCTGTTAAACAGCTCTGGTATCAGTGACACTCTTTATCTGCCCCAATTCTCATAAATATTGAGAATGAGAAGGGAATTTAGAAAAGCCCACAACGTCTAAGGACTAAGGCTTTGATTTCCATTTGATGTTGAGGTGAAGAGAAATAATATATTTATACCTTATCCCAAGAGACGTCTGGTCATTGTTCCATCTGGAAGCAGTATTCCATTAGTTGACCTTGACTGTCTCTCTACTTCCTCATCACTCAGTTGATTTTCTATCAGCTGGAATAAAATGACTGGGCTTTTGCTTACCATAGTGAGGACCACATTCTTGCCTCCCATTCCCTGAAGGGACCTTGGAAGGACGTCTGAAAATGGAGAGGCACATAGTGTTCCCACTCCTAAAGCACCAAAGAGTTTGCAGTATTCCCTGTGTGACCTCGTTGCATTTCAATGTGTTAACTTCATCCTCTGCAGAATCTACTGCATGACAAATAGTCAAGGACTTCATGGATAATTCAAGTACTAGCAGCTTTTCAGCTCCAATGAAACAAGGAAAGCTTAGTTAGGAAGGGAAACAAATTGTGAAATGAAGGTTTATTCTTTCCTGGAATTGTATAGCATTCTAGACCTGGAATGTATCTTTCATATGCTTTAGTTCCACCTTCTCACTTGATAGGTGAAAAAGCTGAGACCCACGAAGGGGACACCTCAGGCCTTCCTGCATCCACTTAGACTATCCTCCATTCTTGGAATGTAGTTCCTCTTGCTAAAGGAAGGGCAGGGAAGCCTGGATCCTCAGGGCAATTCAATTTAATCAGCATTTTAAAAGCACCAAGTGCCAGACACTGTGGGAAGCTCTGGGAATGCTATGGCAAAAATGAAGGCAATGCTTGACCTCAAGGAGTTTGAGTATGCCAAGGAGACAATGATCCTGGCAGGACTCTGAGAACAGAAAGAAAACCATGCAATTCATCAACAGCCATAGGATCAGAGATGTAAAGATGAGAGGGATAGCAAAGATCATCAAGTTGAACCCCCTCATTTTACAGATGAGGAACCTGAGGCCCAGAGAAGTACAAGTGACTTGCCCAAAGTTACATAGGGAATATAAAGTAGAAGAGCCAGAATCAGATACCACATTTCAACAAATGCTCATTTGTTTACAAATTTTTTGTGTGTAATTCTCTTCATTTTCATAAGGATTCTAATGTTGGATTCTTTCTCCTTTGGCAGTATGGAAATTGAGAAATATCATGCTTGCTTATGGACTGAGGAAGTCTAATTATGATCACACTTACATACCCTAAATGAAATGACCCCCAATGCAACTAAGCCATTGACCTATAATGATGATTGAGAAGGATTCCCAGGTAGTCAATTGGCTATTGATCAGAACTGTCAGAAATGAATAGACCAGTTATCTCAAGGTCTGGTTTACCTTCTGAATATAGACATAAACTTAGGATAGATAGAGACTCTAGATTGATATTCAATATATTTCTCCTTGATTCTTGCCCTCATCATTGATTTCTATTTATAAATTGGAGGGCGGTCCTGACCCTTACCTCAGTGGCCTAACAAGGCCACACAGTGAAAAGTGTGTTCTACTATAGCAATTAATTAAACTCTAAGCCCCTTTATCAAGTTTCAAGGCAGTCTCATTTTGTTTCTCCCACAATACCTTGGCACATCATAGGTGCTCAGTAGATTTTTATAGAAATGAATTGTAGATAATTAGATAGTAAGTGACAAGGAGAAGTTGTGTCCAAAGCAGGAAGCAAAAATGAAATGTATATTACTATTGTATGATGATTGTTAATTATTTGATTATGATAGCACTTATGTTGTAGCAGAAAGAACATCAGTTGATGACAGAAGATCTAAAATATAGTCCCTGCTCTGAAACTAGCTAGGTGTCTGACTATGGAAAAATTATCATTTCTCTTACTACAAGTTACCACATCTATAAAATGAGGACTATAATATAGTTCGCAAGATTTTTGTTTTATGTTTGTTTTTAAACAAACAGAGTTGGTCAGGGTAGAATCTGATCAACTTGGTAAGCTTGGATATATGGATCTTTGTTTGGAGGCCTCTGAGGGGCACCTTGACCAGGAGAACATGAATATACCCAATAATAGAGGACACAGAAAACCCCTAAAACTTGGGCAGCCTCCATGTTGATTGAATTACTGGGATTCAGAAAGATATTCTTGTTGAATGAACTGCCCTTCTCTATGGTCTACAAAAGCAAGCTAACAGACCATCTTGGACTATTTTTAAATTTTTATTCCCTACTTTTCCTCCCTAAAGATATCTTGGTGCAGCGGATAGAGCCTTGGATATGGAATTAAGAAGACCTGAATTCAAATTTAGCTTCAGATACTTATTAGCTGTAGAACCCTGGGGAAGTCACTTAGCCTCTGGTTGCCTCAGTTTCCTTAACTGTAAAATGGGTATAACAACAGCATCTTCAGAGTTGTTGTGAGGATCAAATGCAATAATATTTGTAAAGTGCTTAGCACTGTGCCTAATACATAGTAGGTACTATATAAATGCTTATTCCCATGCATTCCCCTCCCTCCCTTTCCTTGTCAAAAGACTGACCAATTTGCATAGGGCAGGCCTGGATTTAGGGGAAAGAAAGACTGTGCCTATGAAGGCACAGTTTTTTCCCACGGGAGCTAATAGTGGCTGCCTTAGGGCAAAAGCCCATGGGAACTGCATATGAGTGCCCATTTGGTTTGACAGGAAAAAGCCTAAGTATGGGAAAATGCTTTGTAAATCTGAAAGCACATTGGAAATATTAGTTATTATCACTTGCCACTTGTTAAGTATCTAAGTACTCTTGGGATCTGAAATTGATAACAGCTATTAAATTTAACCACTTCAGAATCATATCAGATGGCAGTGTAGCCTAGCAAATAGAGTGCTGGTCTTAGCTAAGTCAGGAAGGCAATAAAAGTCCTGTCTCTCATATATTAGCTATGTGATCATGGGCAAGTCACTTAAACTATCTATGTCTCAGGAAGCTCCCTGAGACTTGAAGTTATGGATGAGTTGCAACTCTGCATCAATAGAATTCCCACATGGGGAATTTCTCATCCTAATGAAATCACAAATCACAAGTTCTAACCATTTATCTGTCTGTCTATCTATTTATCCATCTGTCTGTCTGTCTGTGTTTTTCTACACACACACATATAATTTTAGAGCTGTAAGCATCATCAAAGACCATTTTCTTTACACTCTTTCATTTTATAGCAAAGGAAGCAGAGCCTTGGACAGATGACATTCGTCATGGTCACATACGTAGTAAATTGATGGCAGAGCCACATGTAGAGGAAAGGTCTTCTGATGTCTAATTCAATGAATTCAATTTATTTCAACACAAAATTGCATGTGCTTTACTATAGTCAATGTACTGTATTTGGCATGGTAAAATTAGTACCCTTTGCATACAAATAGCTTACAATCTAAAGGAGGCAGAGAAATAAAACATGTCCAGGTATAGGAATGACGCCAAGTCAAGTACCTTTCAAACTTGGCCCCAGTTTGACTTTCCAGCCTCATTATGTACTATTCTCCTTCCTGACTTAATCAGTTCCAGCCAAACTAACTACCCTTCTGTTTTGTACATGCAGAATTCTATCTTTAATGTTTGTACCTTTATACTGGCTTTCTCTAATAGCTGAAATGCACTCTCCCCTCAATGCTACCTTAGAGAAACCCTTTCCTTCTTTAAGATACAGGTCAAAAACCAGGACCTAATTGAAACCTTTCCTGACTCCTATATACTTCTATTGTACCCCTCCCTAAATATCCTCTATTTATTCTTTATATATTTATTTTATCTATTTATATCTATTTCTCACCTACTAGACACTTAATAAATGTTTATTTCTTGATTTATTGGTATTTATCTACTCACTTGACTTTCCTGAGCATCAGTTTCCTCATCTGTTAAATGGGGATAATAATACTATCATTACTTCTCTCACAGAGCTGGTGTAAGGAAAGCAGTTAGTAAACTCTAGCCTCTACATGGTGTGTCACAGCAGCTTTAAGATTTAATACCTTCCCTAAGATTAAACTGTTTCCTAGTTGTTGTTCAGTCATTCAGTAAAATCTGACTGTTTGTGACCCTGTGGACCATAGCACACCAATATGATGCATGAGGTTTTCCTGTCAAAGATACGGGAGTGGTTTTCCATTTCCTTCTCCAGTGGATTAAGGCAAATAGACATTAAGTGACTTCTGCAGAGTCAGATAGCTAGTAATGTCTGAGGTCAAATTTGAACTCAGGTCTTTCTGATTCCAGACCCAGAGCTCTATCTACTGAGCCACCTAGCTGCTTCCCTAATATTAAGGCTTAATACTTTCCCTAGTTTAATACTTTCCTAGTCCTAGACTTTTGAAACAGCCTATATAAATATTGATCATTATTATAATTTTTCAGTTCTCACATGTTCAGAGACTAATCCTTTGAAATTGCATTTGTTCCAGGAACTATAAGGTTGGCAAGTCTAGTGAAATAAAAAACAAAACAAACTTTAATTTCCTGTAGAATAATTCATGTTCATCATTAAACAGTCTAGTTTCCAGGAGCTTTTTGGAAAGTAGCTTGATGCATACATCCACACAGTGGAAATTTGATCATTCTTTAATAATTTGATGAGTTGGATCATGAAAATTTTAATTATTTTCGGTAAGTGTTTATTGACCACTTACTATGCACCAGAGCCTATGCCATGTGAAATAAAGGATTCAAAGAAGCTTAAGACATCAGCTCTGCCCTTAGGGAGGTTATAACCTAAGTGGTCAGATTGAATGTTCTTTCAGGAAATAGATAACCTTAGTGGCACATTCTTCAGGAATATTCCCTGATCCTCACAGTTGCTAATGAACTTTCCACCTCTTATAGCATGATCTACTTTTCTGATACACTTAGATACTACTATATGTCAGTTAACTGTGTATATGCCCCCACTAGAGTATATGTTTTATGAGATCAAGGGATTATGTCACTTAAACTTTTTTTATTTCTCTATTATGATGTTCTGCCCATGATGGGTTTTTAAAAGTTCAATTGAATTGGTATGCCAGTATATGATTCAATACCTAAGATAATGCTTTCAAATAATATGGATAAAACAATAAATCTTTCAGATAAAGAAGACTAATGTGGACCTGAAGGCTTCAAACAAGAGTTTTAAGACTTGAGCAGGGCCATGTCAAATATGGAGGATTTGGATTTGCAGCGAGATGGTGAGCAAAATATTTAAAACGCAGGAAAGTACAAAAAAAAAAAGTAGGAATGAGCAGGGTTGAGAATGAATTTCTCTGTGAGGAAACAGGCATAGCTAGAACAGACAGCATGTGCTAGGAAAGAGTACATCAGAAGGCTGGGTGGGTAGAATGAGGTTGTATTGAGGAGGACCTTGAATGCTAGGCTGAAAAGTTTGAGATCTAGCCTGAGGATTGTGGGGAACCATTAGATGTTTTTCAGAAGGGGAATGAAGTAATGAAATGGATGATACTTTGAGGCCAGATTGGAGCAGGAGTAGACAGTATCATAATATCTTATGACTGAGGAATGGAAAGCATTCTGGAGATATTCTGGTGCAAAGCTCCTCATTTTCAGATGTGAAAGCTGAGGACACAGAGGCATAAATTAGTCCTAGATCAAAAGCAAGGAGTAATGCTGGAACTCAAACTCTACTGCTCTTTTCACTACACAGCATTATCTTAACTGGAGACAAGGTGACCAGGTAGAAAGTCATCATATTATTTTAACTTTTAAAATTTAAGTATTTCAAGTGACAAGCCATATTTGTGGCTCTAAGAGAGTGGCTATTTTTTTGTCAGCTTTCCATTTCTGCCTTCATTATGTTTACCTCAACTTAAAGTAAAAAGTAAAGTAACCTCGTCTCTAATCTTTTTCAAGGCTAGACTCCTATCACAAACCAGTTTCAGTGGACAAGGCAGTAAATTTCTAGTCAGGAAAGCCTGGATTCAAATCTTGCTTCAATCAGTTAATAGCTACATGACCCTCAGTAAAGTACTTAATATTTTGTCTTAGTTTAAAAAATGTATAAAATGAAGTGCTTGCACTTAATAGCCTCTAAGATCTATTCTGGCTCTTAATCTATGACCCTACGATCTTTCTTGGTCCATAAGGAAATCCAAGATTGCAAGAGGTAGAATCCTGGAAATTATTTCTTGTCTATGAGTCTTATCTACATAGGTTTGATCTCAATGCCCAGAGTATCATCATCTCTCATTTTGCTTCATTAACAAAACCTAGTACAGTGGCAGGCACATAAGAGAGACTCAGGGAAAAAATTGCTAAATTCAAATGAATGGAAATTGCCAACTGCTATGTCAAATTATACTGTTAAGAGGTAAATATCAAAGTGAAATGGTTGGTACTGGATAATTCAAAAGAAGTACAGATTGATGGAAAAGAATAGACTACATACTTAAAATCAAAAACATTGATGAACAGTTGATAACCCCCAAATTACAAAATACTGTGGAAATGAAAATTATTCAGAAAATGGAATAGCAATATGGAAAAAAAAAACTGGATTGGACCAACATTTCGCAAGAAATCATAGACTCTCAGAGTTGGAAAGATTCTCAGAGATTTTTAGTCCTACTTTCTGTGCAAAGAAAATCTCTTTATAACACCCCTGAGAACTGATCATCAAATCCCTGCTTGAAGACCTCTGGTAAAGGTCTTTAGAGGCAGTCATTCTACTTTTTTATAACTAATTGCTAAGGTTTTTTCCCTTTGATCAACCTAAATTTATTTCTCTGCAACTTCCACCCACTGGTCCTAATTTTTTATGGTACAGTGAAAAGCTCAATGGACAGATAGTCAGATGACCAGAGTTCAATTCCTATCTTGGCTATTAATCCGCCCTGAAATCCTGAAAAAAATCATTTGACCTTCTTGTACATTAATATTCTCATTTGTAAAGTTGATAAAAAATATGTACACAACTGACTTCACAGCATTATTGTAGGAAAAGGGTTTTATAGTGATTTAGAAATTATAAGTTTGGTAATATGGGGAACTGGATCAACTCTCTCTGGCCACTAAGGAGCCAACAGTGTTTAAAGGCTGACTTTTACTCCTGGTCTTGTAAACTGTTTTAAAGCCAGATGTCTTCATCAGGAAGTTTTTCTTTTGTGAAGGGTTACAATTTGCTTTGTGATAAATTAGCAGAGTGTCCTCTCATTTGAAGGCTCTTTTTCTAACTCATGAAAGGATGTTTCTCCCCTCCCAGATGGCAAAGATATATACTTAGAGAAACTGAAGTGCGTCTCCCACAGTGAAGCTCTGTCCAAGGTACTGGAGCAAAAAAAAAAGTCACCTGAATACATAGGCCTGGAAATGCCTACATTGGCTGTACGCTTTAGAACATCAGCTTATTATGCCTTTAGCATTTTCTATTTAAGCTTTATTGGCTGCCTGAAAGTCAGCACATTTTATTATGGCTTATAATAGTCATAATAACAATAATATCTCCACTTTGTACAACACTGTATAACCTTTTTTAAAGTAATATACAGTATGTCTCCCATGTTAGAAACCTTGGGCTATCTTTGACTCTTTCTTCTCCCCCATCTCTAATATCCAATCAGTTACCAAGGTTCTTAATTACATGTCTTCAATATCTTTCACATCTTTCCCTTCCTTTATTCCCACTTCTGTCACCCATGCTTAGGATCTCATTGCCATCTGCCTGAACTACTGTTAATAGCTTCTTATCAGGTCACATGTCCACTTTCTCTCATCTCCAATTCATAACTTTATGAATACAAATCTTCCTTATCCATAAATATGATGATGCTTTTTCTCTGCTCAAAAGTCTTCAATGGTTCCCTACAAATTCTTGACTAAAATTAAAACTCCTTTGCTTGTACAGATCTGACCATGATATTCCAGATATAGTTTGACTAGGGCAAAGACAGTGGAACCATCACATCCCTAGTCCTAAACTCCATGCTTCTCTTCACGAAGCTTAACATTGCACTACCTTTTTTGGACCTATATAACACTGTTAACACAATTAAAAGCCCAGATATTTTTTGAGATGAACTTCCATACATCTAGTCTAATTTCTATCTAGTTTAGTCTTCCATCATCTTGTGCAGTTCATTTTAGAACCCAATCAGTTCAGTTCAACAAGCATTTTCTTAAATATTGTCTTTTTAATTTTTTAGTTATTTAACTTAATTTTTTATTTTTTAAATAATGTATTAGTTGCTTGTTATGTGCTTAATACTGCGCTAAGTGTTGAGAATACAAATATATAGTTAGGCAGTCCCTGCATTCAAAGAGCACACATTCCTTTTTCTATTGTAATTACGCTTGGAAAATTTGGAAAAATTGGAAAAACACACACACACATACGCACCTATATATACATACATATATATATATATATACATATACATACACATGTATGTATGTGTATGTATATGTGCATCATATACAAATACATATAATATGCACATATACATACATATAAGAATAGTTATATATGTGTACACACATACATATATGCTGCATGCATGCATATTTGAGAACATCTTTTCCCAATTTTTGAGCACTGATTTTTTTTTTATCCCTTCTACAACACTCCCTCTCTGGGGGAAAAAAAATTCAAAACACTTGTAACCAATAAGTATAGTCAAGGAAAAAAAATTCCCACATTGACCATGTCCAAAAATATGTTGCTCATTCTGCATGTTTCTCCCTCACCTTTCTGTCGTGAGGTGGGTGACATTCCTCATCATCATTCCTCTGTAATCATAGTTGAGCATTGCTTTTGTCAGAGCTCTTATCTTTCAATGCTGGTCAATTTTTATAATATTAGTGTTACAGCATAAATTGTTCTTTTGTTCACTTCAGTCTGTATTGGAATACTAACTATTTTTAAAGTATGGTGCTAGGAGCTGAGCAACTTTACATTTTCCTGATTAAATTTTATCATGTCAAATTAGGCAAAGTAGTCTAAGCTATCTAGATCTTTGCCAATCCTGACTGTCACCCAATGTATGAGATATCTCTCTTCACTTTGTATCAGCTGTAATTTTATAAGCACACTTTGATAATCTATGCCTTTATCTAAACCATTGATAAAAATGTTAAGCCATGCAAAGCCAAGCACATATCCCTAGGACTTTGCAACATAGAGCTTCCAAATTGATACCTATCCATAATGACTATATCCAACCATCCAACAAATTCTGAATTAACTTACTTGTTCTGTTACCTAGTTCATATCTTTTCTAAATTACCTCTAAGAATGCCATGAGAAGCATTGTCAAACTCTTTACTAGAGCTAAGTAAATTATATCTCTAACAGTGTTCTGATCCACTGATTTAGTACTCTTCAGAAGAGAAACTGTTCTTGATGAAGCTATGTTTGCTTTTTTCTGATTAATGCTTTCCCCTGCCCAAGATAATCCTGAATGATCCTTTTATAAAATATTCTAGCACTTTGCCCTCATTACCTCCTGGCTAGATTATTGCAATGGTCTTCTAATTAATTTTGAAGCATTTGGTCTCTCTTTTCTCCAATCTATCTTCCATATAACTACTCAATTGATATGCCTAAATTCCAGGCCTGATAATGTCACTCCAGCCCTAAGAAGTCCAGTGACTCTTCCTTACTCTTAAAATAAAATACAACTTCTTCTGTTTGGCATTTAAAGCTTTTTGTAATATGGCTCCAGCCCTATGTTTCTAGGTTGATTGATTGAATATATTGTCCCCCACGTGCATTTTATAACTGCTTTCAGTTCTTTCTATATAGGATTCCCTCTCTCTCTCTTTGCATAGACTATTTCTCATTTTTGAAATTCTCTCTCTCTTCACTTCTGGTTCTTGGAACCACTAGCTCCCTTCAAACATTATCTCAAGGGATACATCCTTCAAGAGGCTGTTCATGATCCTCCCAGGTTCTACTTCCTCATTCAACTACTGTGCACTTTTTTTTGTAGATACCTTGTATGTACTTAATTCTGCACATTTTGTATACCTGTAGTATAATATAAGTTCCTTGAAATTAGGGACTGTATTACTTATGTATCTCTATCTCCAATACCTAGTATAGTATCTAGAACATTGTAACTTACCTACTGTGATTTCAGGGGCACAAATAAAGTCATTCTGTCCCCAAACACCTCCTGCTCGCTGATGATTGAAATTCACGATTAAAGTTTCATTGCTTTGATTAAAAGTGTCTTTCTTCCTGTTAAAATGCAAATATTCCTTAAAGACTAACACCACTTAAGTCTTATTAGTCATTTATATCTCTTTGTGAATAAATTTATTAGATCCTTTCCTGAGAGAAGGGTATAGAGAATGCAGGCTGGAGAGAGGAGGGCATTGGGTGTATCTGAGTGGACAAAGGGAAGGGTTAGCACCAAAGCAGTGAAATATTAGGAAGCAGAGAAGGAAGGCTGTAGCTGCTGGAAGACAAACTTTGTCTCCGCAATTTGCTAAGGTTCTCCCTGACTCTTTCTCTTGATTTCAGAACTTACCCTTTTAGAGCTATGTAAGTTCTTTCTCTCCTTGATAGTTTCTATTGTTTTTAAGATTATTTTTTTTTCTCCATCTGCAACCAAAGTCTTATTTACCTCCAGACCAGGCACCTGAACTTCTGGGATCTAGATCTGCTTAGTTTTTCCTGGAAGAAAACAGAGATTCAACTTACATTTATCTAAAATACAAACAACAACAAAAACTCAGTCAATTCCTATTTCAGTCCTTTCACATAAAAGGCAACAAACATCAGCAGACATAATGATTTCTGTTAGTCATAATCATTTGCATTAATAGTCCCTACAGTATCTTGTTAGGTCCTTACACTAACCTTATTATTGGGTTTGAACCCAGCTCTTCAAACTGCAGTTTGAGGGCTGTGACTCCACCCATTACATCCCCTACTAAACAAGCAATAGGATTGGTTTAGAACATTTTGAATAATCACTAGACAAACTAAATCTAAGTGAGCTTTTCAGTACCTTTCTAAAGGAAATAGGCCTAGCAATTAACATGCACAAATTAATCTAGATGAAGAATACATATAGCCTATTATAACATGCAATTAGATATGTAGCCTGCTGAGTTAGGAGGAGTGGATTTAGGAGGGAAAGAATAGGAAGAGGAAATTGGGATAGATCACATTAGGACAACTATACAGTACCTTCAATAACTTTAAGCTAATCCCTGCTGCAAAATCTCATCTTTTTTTAACACCAGTTTTCTTATAATTATATTACATGGTGGTAGATCAGAGAAGAGAATGATCTTTGAAGAATCAAATTGCAAGTGACTTAAAGCACAATGGAAATATGCATATGGGTGTAAATAACTTATGACACATATGGTGATTCATATACAAGTAGTGACATAAAAGGTATTTTTAAGGATATATAGGATTGGAAAATGAAGTCGTTCAGTAATGCAGTAAGAGGGAGGGCTAACAGATTGGCAGGCCAGGTGATGTTCTCATATTTGTAAAATGTTAAAAGAGAATGAATGGTAGAAGTACTGCTGCCTGCAGTGTTGGAGGAAGAACTGA
Source organism: Phascolarctos cinereus (assembly GCF_003287225.1). NCBI lineage: Eukaryota > Metazoa > Chordata > Mammalia > Diprotodontia > Phascolarctidae > Phascolarctos > Phascolarctos cinereus. The sequence goes on along the minus strand of NW_027556402.1, from coordinate 183,323,783 downwards.
AATTCATGTGGCTATAGACCCATTAAGAAATCAATGTACGTTTAGACAAATACCTTTTTTTGTCCTCCAGGTTAAGATTCAAATGGCTAGTTATGTCCAATTTCTTCTTTGAGTGTGTTTTTCGATATGGAAAATGACTATGGTTTAACTCGAAGGCTTTTAAGGATCAGGGAACATAGCTTCTATTTTTCTTTTGAATTAGTACCCATTGTTCACAGAGAGTATCTCTTTCTAGGCAAAATGTTTGCTTTGTTTTCCTTTAGTCTTTTTACAGAATCATAGACTATCCGAACTAGAAGAACATAGAACATAGGAAATCAGAATGAAAGAGAATGAATAGCATAAAATATGAAATAATATTTGGAAGAGGGCATAAAAATATGGGACATGAAATCTATGACTGAGAGAAAGCTTGCCAAATTGAACATAAAATTTGAGAGTTAGGAGGCAACCTAGGACATAGAATTCCTACATTCAGTTCAATTAATGTTTATTTATTAAGCATATACTGTGCATAAAATCCTGTGCTAGGCCTTAGATATGTAAAGGAGTTATGATATGTACCATGCTTTCAAGAAATTTACAATAAAGGTACAGCTATTTTGGACTTGATTCATAGCATTAATTAATCTATAAGAATTCAGTAAGTGCTACAATGTTGTAGATACTGTGCTAGGCATTGGAGATATAGATACATAAGTAATACAGTCCCTAATTTCAAGGAACTTATACTGGAGGGATATAAAATGTGCAGAATTAAGTACATACAAGGTATCTACAAAAGAAGTGCACAGTAGTTGAGTGAGGAAGTAGAACCTGGGAGGGTAATGAACAGCCTCTTGAAGGATGTATCCCTTGAGATAATCTTTGAAGGGAAGCTAGTGGTTACAAGAACCAGAGGTGAGGAGGGAGAGAATTTCAAAAATGGGGAAGATACTATGCAAAGAGAGAGAGGGAATCCTGTATAGAAAGAACTGAAAGCAATTATAAAATGCATGTGGGGGACAATATATTCAATCAATCAACCTAGAAACATAGGGCTGGAGCCATATTACAAAAAGCTTTAAATGCCAAACCGAATGAGATGTATTTTACTTTAAGAGTAAGGAAGAGTAACTGGGCTTCTTAGGGCTGGAGTGACATTATCAGGCCTGTAATTTAGGCATATCAATTGAGTAGCTATATGGAAGATAGATTGGAGAAAAGAGAGACCAAAAGCTTCAAAATTAATTAGATGACCATTGCAGTAATCCAGCCAGAAGGTAATGAGGGCAAAACACTAGGATATTTTATAAAAGGATTACTCAGGATTATCTTGGGCAGGGGGAAGCATTAATCAGAGAAAGCAAATGTTTCTCATGATATTCTTAGAGGTAATTTGGAGATGATATGAACTAGGTAACAGTACAGGTAAGTGAATTCAGAATTTGTTGGATGGCTGGATACAGTCATTACGGATCCGTATCAGTTTGGAAGTTCTATGTTGCAAAGTCCTAGGGATATGTGCTTGGCTTTGCATGGCTTAACATTTTTATCAATGGTTTAGATAAAGGCATAGATTATCAAAAGTGTGCTTATAAAATTACAGCTGACACGAAGTGAAGAGAGATATCTCATACGTTGGGTGACAGTGAGGATTGGGAAAGATCTAGATAGCTTAGACTACTTTGCCTAATTTGACATGATAAAATTTAATCAGGAAAATGTAAAGTTGCTCAGCTTCTAGCACCATACTTTAAAAGTAGTCAATATTCTAATGCAGACTGAAGTGAGCAAAAGAACAATTTATACTGTAGCATCAATATCATTAAAATGAACAGTTTGGAAAGATAAGAGCTCTGACAAATGCAACGCTCAACTATGATTTCAGAGGAATGATAATGAGGAATGCCACCTAACTCACGACAGAGAGAGAAACATGCAGAATGAGCAACATGTTTTTGGACGTGGTTAATGTGGGAATTTTTTTTCCTTGACTATGCTTATTGGCCACAAGTGTTTTGAATTTCTTTGTTTTCCCCAGAGAGGGAGGGTTGTATAAGTAGTAAGTAGCAGAGTAGAGGTTTAATCTTAAGTGCTTTAACTCTAAATCCAGCACTCTTTCCACCATGCTACGTTGCCTCCCTTATGGGAAGAGTTGAAGATGACACTGAGATTGTAAACCTTCTTGATGAGAAAAATGATAATACCTTCAAAAGGAACAGGAAAGTCAAGAAAAGTGGAAGAATTACCAAGAGAGGAAACCAGTTCTGCTTTGGACACATTTGTTTGAAGTGTGTGTGGGACATCAAGTTCAAAATGTCCAATGGTCAGTTAGTTGTATGAGATTGCTGCTTAGGAGAGAGAGTAGGAATGAATGTGCAGATTTGAGAGTTGAATTAAGTGAAATTAAGTCCATGGGAGCTGGTGAAACCACTAAGTGAGAGAGCATAGAATGAAGAAAAGAGGGAACAATAGAGGTGAGTGAGTATGTTTGTATGTGCTTCGTGTGAGAAGGGTATTGATGTTCTTACATTCTTGAAGTTATAGCCACAGAAGAAAGTTCCAAGGTTCTGGGTGGTGGGAACAAAATTGAGAAGCTAGTGGCTACCTGGCTACCATGCTGACATGATTATGGATGTAGAACTCGAAAAATAATAGTAAATACAGTATATGTTTCTATAAGCCTTTATAGTTTTAGAAATGCTTTCTTTACAATAATTCTGTAAGTAAGTAGTGTGAGTGATGTTATCTCAATTTTGAAGGTGGGGAAACTGAAATGAGTATAGGTGAGGTGATCTTCATGGTCACTGAGTTCACAAGTGTCAGACCTGGAACCCAATCCCAGGCTTTCTGATTTCTCAGCCTGGCATTCAGATCTCTCTACAACATGGATCTCACCTGCATTTCTAATCTCATTTCTCATTATTCCCTTTAATTCAGCACTGGCCCAAAGGTGAATATTCACATCAGAGTCTTACTTTGTTTTGATATCGAAAAGGCTTAGTAGGTCATGATGTTTCATATGATTACTGTACTGCTCAAAAGCCTCCTACGACTTCCACCTGACTGGATGATGAAGTCCAATGTTCTTTGTCTTTCATTCAAAGTCCTGTGCAGTCTAGCCCCAATCCACCTTTCCAAATTTATTTGTCACATATGCAACCACAGTGATCCCACTGTTTTCCCAAAATTCATTGCATATTACTATCATTTAGCTTTTCTTAGTACTATTCCTTCTTCTTAAATACTCATTCTGTCTTATCAAATTCCTAACTATCCTTGGAGGTTCAGATTAAGTCCAAGAAACCTTCCCTAAGCATTCCTAATCAACAGGGAGCTCTCTTTCCTCCCCTTTATTATACATAATACTTACTTAGTGCTTAGTATGGTTTGTCTGCTATTATTATTAATTAATTCACTTAACTTCACATTTATTGATGCTGCTACAATACATAATACTTTGCTTGGTACAAAATATATATGTCTTATAGCCATGAAAGTGCTGGTAAATATTTAACAAGTAGCTCTCTGAAAAAAAATATGTGCACAAGAAACACTTTTAAGTTTAATCTACATTATTAGCATTTTCACCATTATTTTGTTAATCTAGACAATGAACAAAACAATGAATCAATCCCTGAATTGTAGCTAATTTCCAAGGTGTAAATGCTCTCACTAAAAATTTAACAAGCAGCTCAAGGAACCTGGTATTAAATGGCTGCAGCACCCCCTGATTGTATCCCTGGTATAATTTTATAAATTCCTTGAGGGCAGAGACTTATACTTCCTGTAATTACTCTATGTGCCTAGTGTGCTATTTTATACATAGTAAGTATGCTGTAAATATTTGATCACTATTCAAATATTTCAAGAAAATTAACTGCAGCTCAGGTTCCAACTTACCTAAGAAACCTTCTTAGATTCTCCCCAGCTGGTAGTGCCTTTTAAAAATTTTCCTAAAATCCTTTAGATCTCTTCTTTGCTTCTGTCACATCTTTCCTTTTAGCACACTAAATTAAATAAGTAGTGTATTCCCCACGTCACCGTGAGTATTGTAAGATACTTGAGTGCAAGGATTGTGCATTTTTTAAAATGATTGTATCTTAAGAAAAAACACAGAACCTTCCACATAGGTTCTTAATAAATACATAATTAAGTTGAATATGAAGTTTCAATTTTCTGTTTTAAAAGAATAGTTTTGCTTTTTAGAAGCACAGTGTATAAAACATTGACCTGGAAAGCATATTAGAAATTGCTGTGTCCAACCCTCTCATTTTACAGATAAGGAAATTGAGGCTCCAAATGAAACTTACCCAAGGTAATTCAGCCCATAAGTGCCATAGACAAGATCTCAATCTAGGTCTTTTGATTCTCCACCTAGTGCTCTTCCTTTACATCAATAGTTTATAGAATGAAGGTCCCATGATGTTTTCACTGATAAGTGAAATGAAACATCTATTTATTTTATTCAATTTTTCATTAAGCAAATACTGATTGGGGATTATTTCATTTTTGTCTTTTTATCTCCAGCATTTAAATGGTGCCTGGAGCACCTAATAAATGTCTGTTGATTGTTGGATTGATTAATATATGCAAGTCAATGTACCCTATAGGCTCTGAGGAGAAAGACTAAAACTTGGAAGACGCCAGCCTTCATAGAGTTTATAGTCTGGTAGTGGGAAGAGAATAGGTTTAAAAACACTGTCAGGTCCACTAAGCTGTCTGTCCCATGTTCTATCCTTGTCTTTCCTTTTAGGATTTGGAACTTTGATTGCCTCATAGCCTGGTGGCATCGTATTCTCAGAAAGCATTGTGACCCTTCTATAGCTTCAGTAGACTAAGAAAGGTCCCTGGGAAATCATAGTCTGTCCTACTGAAAAGACCCCACACTTAAACATTTGGGACCAATTTCCCACTTTGTTCTGTCACTTTTGAAAGCAAAATTATTGCCCTTCTTATATAACTCAGAACATAAGCCTCCTCTAGAGGGAAGGATTGAGAAATGAAAAGACAAAAAATCTTCATTTGCTATGAGAGGCAATGTCTAGCCATTGCATTACAGAAATATTAAACCTTTAAAAATCCCAGAATAGAGTAATAGAGTAGTAATAGAGATAATCTAATATAATACCTTTGAAGTTTACTTCTCCCATAACCATCAATTCACTTTAATAAGGCAATCAACAAACATTTATTAAGTGACAGGCATGGCTCTAGTTGTGGTCTTTTTAATCCTCATCTCTGTCACCTTATCTGCTGCATCTGAGGCAGTTCACAACTGTCTCTTCCTGAATACTCTCTATCCTATGAGTTTTCATGTTACTACTCTCTCCTGGTTTTCTTATTTTTCTAACAATTTTTTCCGATCCTATTACTGGTTCATAATCTATATAAAGCCACTAACTGTGGGTTGTTCCCAAGGTTCTACTCTAGTCCTTCCTTCCTTCCTTCCTTCCTTCCTTCCTTCCTTCCTTTTCCTTCCTTCCTTCCTTCCTTCCTTTTCTTCCTTCCTTTTATTCTTTCTTTTTTCTTATCCTCCTCCTCCTCCTCTTCTCTTCTTCTTCTTCTTCTTCTTCTTCTTCTTCTTCTTCTTCTTCTTCTTCTTCTTCTCTCTCTCCTCTCTCTCTCTCTCTCTCTCTCTCTCGCTCTCTCTCTCTCTCTCTCTCTCCTTCTCTCATTACTCTGGAGGATTAACTATCATCTCCATGCAGATGGCTAAAAAATCTATGTATCTATCTCCAGGCTTCCCCCACACACCTTAAGCTTTAGTCCTTAATGACCTATTTTAGACTGCATATCCTGGAAACCCCTTTCTCATTAAACCATCTTCTTTTCCATTTTTCTCTACTACTGTTGAAGGTACTATCATCATTCCCTCATGCCAAGTTCCTAAAACCTCAGCATTATTTTTGACTCCTCACTCTTTCACACCTTAAAATCCAATCAAGGGCTAAATCTTTCTACTTCTATCTCCCCAACAACTCTTGTATTTGACACCTCTCTATTCACACAACTACCAGGTCCATATTCCTTTTTTTCCTGCATTATTTCAACAGCTTCCTAATTGGCCTCTCTACTTCAATCATTTCACCACTCCCATCAATCCTGCATACAGTACCAGAGTAATTTTCCTTAAACACATATCTGACCAGATATCTCCCCTTCTCAATAATCTCTAGTTGCTCCCTATTACTTGTAGAATGAATTATAACCTCCTCTATTCATCTGTGAGGCCCTATACAACCTGACTTCAACTCATCTTTCCAGACTCATTGGACATTACTTCCCTTCTTGTACTCTGTGATCCAGCCAAACTCACCTTCTTTCTATTCCTTAGTAATGACTCCATCACTCTGTGTCTGTACCTTTGCATTGGCCATACCTTATCTCAGGGATGTATTCCTAACTCACTTCTTCCTCAAGAAATCATTCTCTTACTTGTAGACATAGTTTGTGCCCTGTCTTCAACATTAAGCCTTTCCCAATGCCCCCATTTTTAATGTCCTCTCTCCCAAACTACATTTGTGTTTAATTATTGTATTTATTTCCATTTATCCTCTTTATATTCATTCTGCATATGTTAATATATGTTCTTGTTGTCTTCCCCATTAGCATGCAAGCTCCTTGAAAGTAAGGATTTTTTTTTAGGCAGTTGGGGTTAAGTGACTTGCCCAGGGTCACACAGCTAGTAAGTGTCATGTATTTGGTCTGAGGCCGGATTTGAACTCAGGTACTCCTGACTTCAGGGCCGGTGCTGTATCCACTGAGCCACCTAGCTGCCCCAAGTAAGGATATTTTTGTTGTTTGTATTTGTCTACCCAGCACCTAGTATAGTGCCTGACATATAGTAGGCACTTCATAAATAATTGTTAGTTGATTAATTAATTGCAGAGTATATAATTACAGAAATGAAAGAGTCCTTACACTCAAAAAGCTTACATTAGCCCCATTTTTTTTTTGCTTTTCTTGATTTACCCTGATCCCACAATCACCCTAAACCATACAAATATACACATGGAACACTGGAATATTTCAGCTCATCTTTTGGTTTTAGTCAATAAGAAGTCACATGACTGTTCTGAAACGGTAACAATAATTATGATTTTTTACATTGATATAATGCTTTATAAGTTATAGGTTTGCAGCTGAAAGGTAATTTAGCAATCATTTTACAGATAAAGAAACTGAGGTCCACAGAAGTTAAGATACTACCCAAGTTCACAATCCAAATCTAGTGTTTCTCCCACCCTGCCAAGATATTACCTTAATAGAATCTTGTACTAACAACAACTCTGCAAGGTGGGTAAGCAAACATTTGTATCCTTATTTCATATATGAGGAAACCAAAGTTCAGAAAGATGAATTGATTTTCCTTTGGTCACAGATCAAATAATTCTCTTCAGCATATCATGTTATTGAAAGACCTCTCATTTTAAGAATATTATTTTATCAGAAGAATGACTTGACAGTTACTAAGGCAAAATAATAATCACTATCATCACCCTAGCTAACATTTATATAGCACTTTAAAGTCTGAAAAGTGATTTGCAAGTGATATTTCATTTTATACTTCCAACAGCCTTAGAAAGTAAGTGCTATTATTATTCTTATTTTCCAGATGATGAAGCTGAGGCAGAGATTGACTTACCCAAGGCCTCAGTAAGTAAATATTTCATACTAATTGTTGAATGAATATAATAGACACCTGTAATTACCCTGAAAAATATGTATAAGGTAATATCAATTTTTTGGCTTGGTGAATACATATATATCATTTATTTATTAAAGGAATGAAAATACTCATTAACGCAAGTTGGCCAAGGACATACTGTATAAAATACATTAACTATGCTTATGGCGAGGCCTAATGCTGACTAAAATTTAAGAAGATTTTCTGTTAATGGAAAATTCCATTATTGTGTCCTACAATCTTTTCCACTTGATCAAATGTCTTGGTCTTTTGAATTCAGGGTGCATTTTCTTCATAGCAGAGATAAAATACCTTGTTTAAGGGAATAATGTATCTGCTAATAGAATCACAAAATCTTGGAACTGGAAGGTCCCACAGGGTAATCTAATTCAAATTCCCATTCAATGCCTAGATTTATAAGATCTTCAACAAACAATCATTTATCTTCTGCTTGAATTCCTCCACTTATGAGGAGCTCATTACCTACCAGGGCTGCTCATTTTATTCTCAGACAAATCCAATAATTAGGAAGTATTTCCTTATAGCAAGCCAAAATTATCATATAACTTCACATTTGTAGTAGTTTTACTTCCTAGGCTAAGTTAATATGTGCTCTGTCTTCCATATGGTAGTCTTTCAGATGTTTGAAGAATGCTATCCTGCTCTTCCTCTTAGCTTTTTCCAGGCAAAATAAGTCCAATTCCTTCTATCATCTACATATACAATCCTGATCTCATATGACCTCCATTTTCAACTTTCTGTCTGCTAGACATCTCTAACTCTATGCCCCACTGGCACCACAAACTAAACATGTCAGATACTGAAGTCATCAGCTTCCACTCAATCTGACTCTCCTGCCACCTTCTCTACTCCTGTTGGAAGCACCGATAACCTCCTTGTCACCCACATTTCAAGCCTTGGAATCATCTTCATTTCTTCTCTATCCCTCACTCCCTTCCCCAAACCAATCATTTGCCAAGTCTTGTTAATGTTAATTTCACAGAAACCAAAGTGAAAATAATTGTAAGAGGCAACACTTGCTCCTCAGACCACAATAGCAGACATTACATTCCTAGTTTTCTTGAGTCTCTCCCTTCTTCTCCACTCCTTCTGCCACTGCTTTTGTTCAGGCTCCAATTGCCTCTGGCTTACACTGTTCCCAAAGCTTCTTATCTGGTCTCTTCTCTAGTCCCTTCACCTTTCACACAAAATTCCTTTGCTAAAGTACTCATCTGACCATTTCACTCAGCTGCTCAAACACTTTCAGTGCCTGCTTATCATTTTCAGTTTACAATACAAGCTCATCATCTTTGCCACTGAAGATTCTCCACAATTTGGTTTCTTCTTACCTTCCCAGCTTTATTTCATACTGTGTCCTATCTCACACTCTAAATGAATGCCAACCAAGCTGAACTTGCTATGTCATCTCCCACCTCTAGGTATTTGTTCAGGATGTTCTCAGGCTTGAAATGCACTCATTCCACATCTGACAATCCTTCTCTTCCTTCAGTAGTGAAGGGCAGTACTGGTGCCACTTCATAAAGCCTTCCTTGATTGTCCCTCCCTCTCATTGAAATTGATCTTCCCATCCTTAGATATTTCTAAAGTGTGTACCTAGATCTCTTCCTGGAACTAATTATACCTTGCCTTATGTTATATTTTTAAGTAAATAAATTGTATCTGTCCCTCCACCTTCAAGCTGCTTGAAGGCAGGGGCTATGTCATTTCAAAATATCTTTGAATCCTCAGAACCTAGCACATTGTTTTTCACTTAATAAATGCTTGTTAAATGAATGAATGAATTAATTTCTCATATAGCATCATTTCATGCCCCTCCCCATCCTATGGTCATCATCTGGACTCCCTCTATCCTATTCATGTTCTTTAACATAGCAATACACTAACTTTTCCTGGATCAAACATTTTTTTTTCTTTTGAGATTTTACTGTGTATTCCTCATTACTTTCTGCCTGAAGCTTCTTTGCATGCAATTTTCACCTCTCTGAGATTAAGCTACCAGCATCCATTTACATCCATCTGTTGGTACTTTACAAAACTGCTCCTGCTGTAGAGCTATCATGTTTTTTTTTTTTCTAAAACCCTCCCCAGGCATGTTCAGCCCACTGCTGGAACACAGCCTGCTCCCCTCACAGCCAGTACATTTATCCAGACCCAGCACATTATCTAGTACGATATCCAGGCATCTAATTGTCCTAGCCCATACATCTCTTTGGAGATCATATCATGGAGAGGAGATTTCACAGACCTTATCCATACTCCAGGGTCTATAATGGTGATGTCCACTTGTCCCAGAGGACATCAGTAGAAATATTCATCCCATGTGATTATGATGCTACTACTTATTGCACATAATAAAGAAAATAGAAAATAAATACAACAGGTCTTTGCTGAAAGTGGGCTGTGTGCCCAGCTCTATGTGAAGTAAGGGGATGGAGATTTTAAAAATAGAAATAAAATAGTGTCTATTCTTGAAGACTTATGACCTGATTGGGAGGATAAGGCACACATATATCTATAACTAATCTATACCTCTATCAGTATATATGCACATACAACAAATACTTGAGAAAATTTGACCAACCAACAAATATTTATGGAGCATCATTGTACTATTTGCTTTATAGGATATAAAATGGTCCTAGTCATCAAGGTACTTAAAATGTAACTGGAACAACTAGACTTATAGATTTATACAGAAGCTCAAACAATCAATCAACAAAAAATGTTTTAAGTACATAATATGATCTAGTCACTTTATTACATGGTGGTGATACAGAGACAAACATTTTATCTACGTGGGAAACTCTCTCCTTCAATACAAATCTCAACCTGACAATGACTTGAATATGTTTTAGGGAGCTGATTGAGGAAAATAAAGGCTAAGTGATTTACCCAGGGTCATAAAACTAGTAAATATCAGAGTCAGAATTTGAATCCAGGTCATCTTGATTTCAAGCCTAGAACTCTATGTACTAGATAAGTAGTCAATTTTTGTCTGTTTCCATCTCTGTAATCCATATGTCATTTGGTTCCTGCCCCTTGCCATGATTAACCAAGATCACCTTATGAGTTCCTCTTAATAATGGATCATGCCTCCACCCAGGGTTTCCCCTACAGTCATAAGAATTTAGCTAGACAGTAATTATAGTTAACATTTATACAGCACCTTAAGGTTTGCAAAGCACTTTGTACAGATTCTCATTTGAACCTCACCATAACTCTATGAGGTAGGTAATATTTAAATCTATTTTATAGAAGGGAAAATAGGGGCTCAGAGAAGTTAAATGACTTGTCCAGAGTCCAACAGTTAGTAAGTGTCTGAAGTGGGCTTTTACTTCAGATCTTCTTGACTGCAAGTCTAGTGCTCCATGTCCTACTCTGTCTAGATCAGGAAGGGAGGGGTGGTAAAGAAACTGTGCCCTATGAACAGAGGTTGAAAGAACTGGAAATATTTAACTTCAAGAAGAGAAAACTTAGGGAAGAGAGAAGCACTGTATTTAAATATTTAAAAGACTATCTTGTGCAAGAGGAATTAGATTTATTTTCTTGCTTAAGAGGAAAGAATTACCACTCACGTATAGAAATTAAACTTGACATATTTCATCTCAATATAAGGAAGATGTGTTTAACAATTAAAACTGTCTAGCAATGGAGTTGGTTGACTCATAAGTGAGTTTCTTATCCTTACAGGTTTTCAAATTAAAGTTGGATGGCTGTTTATTGAATGTATTATAACTTCACAGTGGACATAGCCTACAGGAAAACATACATTCATGGGCAAGTTATTCTAACAAACAAAGCACATGAAAGAACAATTTTTGTCCCTTTGCCTTTGGTACTGGAAAAAATGATTAATTTACTAAGAGAATTCAGAGAATTGATCCAAGATACAAAAAAGATGATCTAATCCTTTCTGGGAACTGGCAAATTAGCAGAGAAATAAAAAAAAAACAATAAATTTATATTGCTCATTGGTTCTAGTAACCCCAAAATGATCACTGCTGCAAGAGTTAGTCAACAGTTAACAAAGGTTTTTATGTACCTACTCTGTACCGAGTGCTGTGCTAAGCACTGTCTCCTTCCATTCAACAAAAAGTTAAGTCAAGAAACATTAGGTTCCTACTAGAAGGAAATTTGCCTGGTCTTGCAATATTATGAAAGAATGACTGAAGAAGAGAGAGGAAGAAGGAAGAAGATCTGCTAGAAAGTGACAGCAATATTCCAGGCAGGGGTGGTAGCATTGAGAATAGATAGAGAATGGATGTGAGAGTCGTTAGGAGAAAAGAACTAATGACATTTGTTAATTTATGGAATATGAGAGGTGAGTAAGAGAGATGTAGAGCCCTGAGGTTTCAAACACAAGAGATGAAGGGATCACATAATTAAAGGAAGAGAAACAGATATAAGGGAAACGATGATAAACCCAATTTTGGACCTGTTGAATGTGAGGTGCCAATGGATCATCCAGGCAGAAATATCTTGGGAGAATTTGGAGATGCAGGTCTCAAAGGTAAGATCAGGAAGAGGGGATATGGATTTCAGAGCTTCCTCCATACTGACGGGAATTGAAGCCCTGGGTGTCAATGAGATTGCCAAGGGAGATGATCTAGATAAAGAGAAGAGGATGAAACATAGAACCTTGAGGAATACCCATCACAATGAGTTGGGAAGAGGTCAAGGAAACAGCAAAAGAGAAAGTAGAAAAGTGGTTGGAGAGGTAGGAATAAAACCAAGAGACTATGCTGTCCTTAAACCCAAAAGAAAAAAAAACAAGCAGCTTAAATGTTATGCTACAAAGAAGGGCATTGAATTTAGCAATTATATGATTATTGTTGGCCTTTGAGAGAGAAGTTCCAGTACTGTGGTGAGGTCAGAAGCCAAATTAAAGGGAGTCATGGAGGGAGTAGGTGGTGAAAAAATAGAAGTATCAGTTGTAGAAAACTTTCCCAAGATGTTTAGCAGTAAAAAGGAGCAGAAAAAAATCAGTTAACAATAAATCAGCAATCATTTTTTAAATGCCTACTATTTGTCTTGCTAGATTCTGGGAATAAAAAAATGAAAGAAAATGAAATAATCCTTATTCTGCAGGAGTTTACATTCTATCAGTATAACAGTAGCTGGAATGATAACTCATAATTCTTTTTTCCTTATTTGAAAATATATTTCATTGATATATTTTTAGTGGCCCAATTCCCAACCTTATCCTTTCCTTTCCCCCTTGCAGAAAGCCATCTCATATATGAAAGAGAAAAAAAGAGAGGAAAGAAATCAGCAAAACAAAGCAATATGTATAGGGAAAAATCTGACTATATAGGCAATATTTCACACTCATAGAATTTTCTATATTCCCATTCTGCAAAGCATACATGTTTTTTTGAGAGTCAAGCTTTTTATTTTTTATCATTTTGTAGTATCTACGTTCAATAGTGTTATGATTGCTGTTATTTCTATTTATGCTATTGTGGACATCACATTTATTGGTGTATTGGCTCTGCTTACTTCCTTTTATATCAGTTCATAGAAATCTTTCCATGTTTCTCTGTATTCATCATATTAATTAGTAATGGAATAGTAATATTCATTCCACTATATTTGTGTACCATAATTGTTTAGCTATTTCCCCAATTGAAGAGCACCTACTTTGTTTACAGATTTTTTTTTGGTTATCATAGAAAATACAAGGCTATAAATATTTTCATATGTGAAACCTTTCTTTCATTGACTTCCTTAGGTGTTTATGTTAAGCAGTGAAATCTCTTGTCAAAGAATAAGAACATTTTGATCACTTTATTTGCATAACTTTAAAAGGCTTTCCGGAATGTTTATGCCAATTCACAGCTTCAATAACAATGCATTAGTGTGCCACTCTTTACAAAACTCTTCCGACATTGATTATTCCAGTCTTTTGTCATCTTTGTCAGCCTGCTGGATGTCAGATGAAACCTTGGGATTATTTTGATCTGCATATTTCTTGTTATTAGTGATTTAGAGTATCCTTTCAGATAGTTGCTAATCATTTGCAATTCTTCTTTTGTATGATTATTTCCTTTGACAACATATCTATCAGGAAATGATTTTTGAACTTATGATTTCTGTCAGTTGTCTGTATATTATGGATAACAAACTCTTATCTGAGAAATTTGATACAAAGATTTTTCTCATCATACTGTTTCTCTTGTTATCCTATTGTGCACAAGTCTTTAAATTTAATGTAATCAGAACTATCTATTTTGTTTGTAATTTCCTCTTTCATTTGATGAAGAATACAAGATCTACTTATGACTGTGAAAGATATGTTTGCTTCTCTTCTAATTTTTTAATGGCTCGATCTTTGATATTTGGGTCATTTATTTATTTTGAATTTATCATGAAACATGATATTTTACTCTAAGGCCAACTTTTGCCCAAATTGTTTTTCAGTTTTCTCAGCTGTTTTTTTTTTAAATTTTTTTCAGAATTCAAACAGGGAATTATTTCCTAAGTAATTTAGGTTCAGGGGTTTATTAAACATGGGTTATTAGATAACCTGCTTTTCTATTATGATATAAGCTTTCTAGCTGAAAAAATAGAATGGATTAGAAAATGTGATTTTGTTGTTAAATATTGGGGAGACCTTGGCTGTATTGTAAGGAGCCACCAGAGAAAGAAAGATTGAAGAGTTATGAGATGGGGGTATATGGAGAAGTTGAGAGAGCTCCTGGCCTCTGAGTCTTTCTTAAGGCCTATGTGGCCTTAATCTTCTTTTAAAAAAAAGGAGGCTTAAATTATGCACTGTGTGCATGACAGAGTTCTAGTTAAGGCCTTGAAAAAGAGAGGAAAAAGTTTATAGCAGTTATCATGGATAATGAGATAGAGAATGAATGACAAGGATGGGTAAGATGATTTGTCAATATTGGAACTAATATTTACCAATGAGGCTATATGTTTATGGATGATTATGATAACCACAAAAAAAGTAGCTTCTGAGTTTTTTCTTTTTTGGTGTCATTTTAAGAGGTGCAAAACATTTTCCTCATCAAAACACTTTAATATAGGTAGAACAGATATTATTCCAATTTTACGAATAAGGAGACAGACAATCTTAAAAGAACTATAATCAAATTATATGGTAATTAAAATGCTTTCTTTTGATCTAATTAATCTTCAGCATGACCTGATGGCTGATTTGCACTCAAAAAATGACATAATAGATGGATATGCCATGTAGTAAGTCGGTAACCTGATATAGTAAGAGTGGAAAATCATGGTGGAAAATTTTGGAGTGAAAATTGATTGGGGTGGGAAGGGGGAATAGAAGTAAGGAAAGTGATTTTGCCATCTGAGTTTATTATGGGCCATTTCAACAGAATGACAAAATAAAGTAGGAGTTTGGGAAGAACGTAATAAGCCCAGAACAGAGTTATGGTATAGTAATGAGGATATTTCAATTAGACATTTGCTGTTGCCATCTTTCCCTCCAATATGCAAACTGCTAATGATTTCTTGATTTGAGTTATTGACAAGTTCATCCCTCTTTTGAGGGTATTAAAGTAAAAATCTCTTCTAGATTTGATTCTCACAAGTAAGGAAGAATTGTTTCCTGGGATGAAAACAATGGGAACCTTGAACAGATGTGATTGTTCTTCTCAAATTTGTAATAGGCAAAGAGAAGAAAGCTGGGTGTAATCTCATATGGACCTTAGATTTGGAACAAACAGATTTTAAAAATTCAGATAAAGGTAGGATGGATCCCATGGATTAGAATCCACAAGGTAACATAGACTAAGAGTTATAGGAAACTCTAGTATGAACACATGAAGACAAAAAGGTAAACAATTACAAAAAGAAGGGAAAAGGGGAGTTTTCTACTAAAGAGATTAAAGTGGATGCACAGGAAATTTACATACCAACTTAGATTTAAAAAAAATATGAACAGAAGATGGAAAGAAGGGCAGCTAACAGAGGATAAAAATAAGAACATGACAGTTCTGTAAAAGTGATGTCAAAAGTACTAAGGTTCATAATGAGCTGAGGTTGGCAAGGATACAAAAAAGAGTTTCTTTGCTCTTTTGTTTAGCTATAGTATGTGTGTGTGTGTGTGTGTGTGTGTGTGTGTGTGTGTGTGTGTGTGTGTGTGTAGGGATAGAGAATAAAACTCATGCTTGGTATGGCTAGGAAGATGACAAATTTACAACAAAGGTTAAGACAAAGTTTCTGTGTTTTTTTTTCCTTTTCCTTCTTTTCCTCTTAAGAAGAATGACCTTTTTGGAGAAAGGCTGAACAAGTTGTAGTATATGATTATGAGGGAATACCATTGTGATATAAGAAACAACAAACAGGATGGTTTCAGAAAAACCTGGGAAGACTTATATAACTAATGCAAAATGAAATGAGCAGAACAAGGAGAATGTTGATAGACTTTGGAACTCAAAATAATAAATTTTTTAAATGTGTGTGTGTGTGTGTGTGTGTGTGGGTGTGGGTTTGTGTAAGTGGGGACAAATACAATATTTAAAAATAAATAATAAAATAAGAGAGTTAGACTGGAGAACCTCCAAGGTCTCTTCCAGCTGTAAATCTAACACCCTCATAAAAAAGAAGGAAAGATTATATAGACATAGAGAGGTATCACAGGATTGAGGACGTACAACCAGGGTCTTCAAGATCTTTGAGCTCATGCCATATGAAGACTAGTTGAAGAAACTGTGGATATTTGGCCTGGGTATGAAAAAACTTAGAGAGGAAAGAATATCAGTCTTTAGTATTTAAATGCTTTTCATATCAAAAAAGGATGAGTCATTAAGCTTGACTCCAGAGGAAAGAACCAGGAAAAATTGGTAAAAATGATAAATAAGCAAAAATAGATTTGTTATAAGGGAGGAGGAGTTTCTAATAATTAAAGTTGTCCAAAAGTGGATAGAACTTCTCTGAAGGTAATGAATTCCCCGTCACTGGAGTTCTTCAAGGAGAGGCTCGACGGACCATTTACCAGGCATGTTATAGTGGAGTTTCCCCCACCCTGTATGGGTTAGAGGAGGTAGCTACTGATGTCCCTTAGAATTCTACAAATTGTGATTCCATGAACCAGAATTCTAGGGGCCTCTCCTTCTGTACTGAGGGATCACTGACCCACTTTTCAAAAAATGTCCTGATGGAGAAAAAATTGTTGACATAAATCTAATCTAATCTGGTTGGATTGGGATGGGAATGTGACTGACCTCTCTTGGCCTCAGTTTCTGCATCTATTAGATGATAGATTTGGATTCAATTATCATTCTTGTCCCTTCTTGCACTAAACACATGATCCTATGACTTCTGGCTTTGTTCTTTGATAACTTTCCTAACTTGGGGTGAATCACTTAGCCTCTTTGGTCCTCAATTTCTCCATATGTGGAACTAGTCCATAAGATCATAGATTAAGAGCTAGAAGAAACCTCAAAGTCATCTACTTATCATCATTATCAGTTGATGAAATTCAGGCTCCAAGAGGTTAAATACTTGCCCACAGTCACTTAGGCAGTGACCAGCAGAGCCAAGATTCAACCCCATGTCTTGTGACCCCAAAGCTTCTCACTGCCCCTATGCCTTATGTGCACAGTCTTTGTGTTTATCTTTGTGACAAAATAATCCTTGGGAGGTTTTAGTCTAGATAAGTACATAGAAAACATTATTTACTGGGCAGTTAACCAGTTCATTTGTCTACCACACAATGCAAGTTAAGTGGTATTATTACAAACTCCATGGGGGTAACCAAATTTAGGAAATAGTGGGTTTTGATTGAACATATTGCTTTACACACAATATTAGTTTTTAGGATCTGGGAGATGAAGTTAAGCTGATGGATAGTTTCATAGTTATTTAAGTGACAATTGGTCTGAACCCAGCAGGAGAAAGATGTTGTGCCATGAATTCTTACTCATTGTTACTTAATATTTCCTCATCTAAGCTCCCAGATAATTGTTTTCTTGGAGATACCTGCACACTGAGGTTTTAGTATTTTGTTTGCTTCAGTGGTTTCAGAGATTTGGATTGTTTTGTTGTTTCAGAAGCAACTCTGTTTAAGAAATCTGAGTTGGTGAGGGAAGTTCTTGATGGCTGAACAAAAGAGATGTGAAGAATTAAATTCTTACCCACAACATGTAGTCAACTGTTCTTCCACATAAATGGTGAAAATTATGATTGTCCTACTTACATTTATTTGAAAGAGAAAACAGGCTTGGAGAGGTTGGGAAACTTATTTAAAGTCACAGACCTGGCAAGTAGGAGCTTAAATCAGTTCTGTGAAGCCTTATAAACTAGTGAGAGAGAACAATATTGAAGTTTATGTAGTGAAACCAGTAATCTTTTCATCCAAATACTATGGTATTTTGTATTTATACTTTCTCAGTTGTCATAACCTAACCTCATTCCCACCCCACCCTATGTGGCTGGACTGGGTGAAGTGACCTGGGCATGAGTCTTCTGTCATTAACTCACTGTATGGACACAGGAAAGTCACTTTCCCTCTACAGTTCTCAGTTCCTTCAAGTGAAAATGAAAGGATAGAACTCAGTGATCTCTAAGATCTTCTTAGCCTCAACATTTTGTGTCTAAGGTTCCTTCCGGCTCAAATGTTTTGTGTTTTCTTTTCTATGATCCAGTTTTAATAGACTGTTCTATGTTCTAAAGTCTCTTAGCTCTGGCATTCTCAAAGTTCTCTTTTATCTCTAACATTCTATGTTTTATATTCCTGGGAAGCTTCCAGTTCTTCCGTTCTGTATTCTAAGATCTCTTTTCAGCTGTACCATTTTTGAGTCTCTAGTCCATTTCCCCAAAGCAGAAGGGTACATCTGAAGGGAAGGATTCACTGACTGAGCAACACTACTCTTATTTTTGCCACCATTTTTTTTTCTCCTCTGTGTATGGCCATTGATGCTCATTTCAACTTTGGCCTTAGGATCAGGTAACAATGGAAACTGTACAGTAGAAAGACACATCACAAGTGGGAGTAATGTAAAGATTCTAGCTCCTTCTGAAAAGGGCCAGACTCCAGCTTTTTCCAGATTATCTACTTGGAGTTGAAATTGGCATATGGTGACTGTGACTCATTCCTACTGTTGTGATGTTGGCAAATCACAAGGATTATCATTTCTTCATAAAGCAGCCAAAATTCCCAGCTTGGGTTTCTGCCACTTGAACAACCCTTTGGGTATACTTAGATGAATCACTTTGCCTTTATGCCTCTCAAGTTTGGGCTTCTATAAATACATATGGTTACAAAAATAATACAACACAGATGAGAATCCAGAGCATTGTTCTCTTTTCAGGTATCCCTTGAGAGAAACTCTCAGTGACTCAACAAGGAATAGGATCAACGAGATGCTATTTTCCTTTTTCTCTATGGGAATGAGGGAGAGGTTTAGAGTCTGTGGTATTTGCTGCATCTGTCATGGACGAGGAGATATCTATTTATGCTATTGCCCAGGCAGGTCCTGGGATGCTCTGTGGAGCCAGGAAACCAAGTTCAAATTTATGTCAAATGCAAGTAGTTTATTGTGTTGCGTCTGTCTATCTAACTTTCATCTGATGCTCCTACTTATTCCCTCTTCCACACTGAAGAGGTATTCTCATCTTTAAGTTTCTTTAACCTCAGTTTCTTCATCTGATCCAAATATGACATGTATCTTGAGTACTCTCACAATTCTGGTCACCCTCCTCTAGATATGCTTCAGTTGTCAATGTCCTTTCCAACATGCAGTACCCAGAACAGAAAATATTTACTTAACATGTTGCCTGACCATGGCAGAATATGTGGGGACTAGTATCTTCCTTTTTGCTGGAAATGCTATTAATGTATCTCAGATTACTCTTGATAACATTTCTAACCATCATATAGTAGGCACTTAATAAATGTATTGAAGTGAATTTTGAATTTTCAGTTCACTAAAACCTTTAGATCTCTTTTTTCACATGAACTGTTTTTTGGCTAT
The DNA here is from genome assembly GCF_003287225.1 of Phascolarctos cinereus. NCBI lineage: Eukaryota > Metazoa > Chordata > Mammalia > Diprotodontia > Phascolarctidae > Phascolarctos > Phascolarctos cinereus. Next base: position 183,304,142 of record NW_027556402.1, on the reverse strand, counting down.
GCCTTTTTCACATTGTCTAGCAATAGTAGATGATTAATAAATGCTTATTGATTGATAATGTTCTTGCATAGATATTTTTCAACTTTATATTTATGCCTAATAAGTTCTGTTTTCTTAGGTTGTGAAGGCAACCTTATACACTTAATAAGTACATTTTAATAAGAAGGGGAGAGGGAGGTGAAGAACAGTACCTTTAGGAACACTGGAAGTCAGATATTGACTAGATGACAGTATGGAATAGGCAAGAAGAGGGTAAGACAGATAAAAGGATACAGATTATATAATTCCCATCCTCCTTTTTGACACTATCATATTGTCATTTTAAAAGCATGTGGTATCTTCATAAGACTGAGCACCATTTTGCATTTTGCTTTCTTTCCTGGGTTTCCATTGTCAGGGAATTAAGCATCAGGTGGCCAGCCTACTGGCCTCACTATCCCCAGAAAGCAGACCTAATTTGTCCTTGGAATCATACTGATTTTAATGAAAATGAATTAATTTTTTTCTGATTACTTAAGGTCATCAGTATAAATATCAGTCATTGTACTGTATTATTGCATGATGATGACCTTAGGAGCTTCTGAGATGTTTTAGAGCCCTATACTAAATGAGACTTTCTGGGCTTTTGGAGTTTTGTCTGTTGTTATCATTTAGAGTTTTGCTTCTTGTTATGTGATACTTTCAAATGTAATTTTTTTTTTGCTATATTCATTATATTTGATTTAAAAATTCAGCAGATCAACATCAGATTAATGAACTTGCTATGGGCTTAGAAGCTACATAGCAAAGCCTATTGGATTCATGGATTAAAATAAGTCATTGGGCTCTGAGGGAGAGATTGAGGAGGAATTCTCTTATCTCCTTCTCCCCCTCCTATTAAAATTTACTTATCAAATTATAAGGTTACCTCCACAATCTAAGAAAATAGAACTTGATACTTATAGATGTAAAATTGAAAAAAAAATATTCTCCAATCAATAAGCATTTATTAATCACCAACTATTTCCAGGCATCATGGAAAAGATATGGCTTACAGTAAATGCATATTCACATGTAAACTTTGGCTATGTATTTGTCTACTAAAATACTATATTGTCTTCCTTCCTGGTTTTCAGTCATGGGTAAGGCTGCCAAATAGTTGTGCTCAAGAAAGATGGGGTTTATACTAATGGGAATTGAGGGACAGCATCACCTTCCTAACATAGATTTCATTTTCTAGGGCCTTTGTATGAAGGTTAGAACATTTTTTTCTGGGGAGAGGGTCATATAGATCTGAGCTATCAGTCATCTACCCACCATAGCGATTTTATCAGCTAGTGTGGATTCATCTATCATCTCTGTGAAGGTGATTCTCACATCTACTGATCCAGCTCTCATATTTCTCATTATTACTATGGTATTAGACCCCAAACTCCTCTCATCTGAACTGTTACAATAGTCTCCCAATTGGCATCCCTGCCAGAAACTTCTCCCTTTTCCAAGTCATCCTCTATAGAGCTGCCTAACTGATAATTCTCAAACATAGGTCTCATTATATCAGTCGCTTACTCAAGAAGCTTCACTGGTTCTCTTTCAACTCTAGAATAAAATGTCAACCCCGTGATTTGGGCAGCCACATAGTGTAGTAGATAGAGCACTGGCATTGGAATCAGGAAGATGGAGTTCAAATCCTGCCTCAGACACTTACAAGGTCTGTGGTCTTCAGAAGGTTGCTTAATCTTTCAACCTCAGTTTCTTAACCTGTAAAATGGAGCTTACAGAGTTAGTGTAAGGATAAAATGAGATAATATTGTAAGACACTTTGCAAACCTTAAAGCTCTATATAAACATTAGCTATTATTATTTAAAGCCCTCTATAATCTAGTTCCAACCGATCTGGTTCCATCTTTCCAAGCCTATTATATATTATTCTGCTCACACATTTTGTGTTCCAAAAAACCCAATTTACTTGATGTTCTCTGAATGTGACTTTCCATTCCCTGTTTCTGCGTTTTTGCAAAAGCTGTAGCCCATACATGAGATGTTCTCCTTCCTCCTCTGTCTTTTAGGACCCCTTGTTCCTTTGAAAACTCAACTCAGTGCCACTTCCCAAGAGAGGCACATCCTGATTTACCGGCCCTTTAGTGCTCCATTATCTCTAAATGACTTTACATTCATCTTACATTTCTTTGGCAGAATGGCATGGTGGACAAGCAATTGGCCTAGGTGTCAGTAGACCTGTGTTCAAGTCTCATTTTAGATACACCCTGGCTATATAAGCCCTGGCAAGTTATTTAACCTCTCAGTATTGCTCCCTTCCTCCCAATAACTTTAACTCTAAATTGGAGAACAGTTAATTTTCTACATTGGTAGAGGTAGTTCCCTTACAGGGAGTTTTGTCCAGACAAAAATTTAAAAAATGGAAGATACCTTCTTATCTTTATACATGTAATTTTACCTAAATAGAACATCAGCTCCTTGAGGGCAAGGAGTGATTTGTGTTTTTCTTTGTATTTTCAGGGTCTAATATATAGTCAGTATTTGATTGATGTTTGTCAAACTGAAATACACAGTGGAAAGATCTTAATTTTGGTGTTAGAAGACATTGTTCAAATCCTGCCTCTGTCAATAATACCTAGGTGATTTGAACAAGTTACTTAACCTCTCTGGGCCCTAAGTTTCCACATAAACAAAATGACATGTTGGATTATATACTCTCCACCTTGAATTTATGATCCTCTAATTTCCATGAATTACATCTTTGTGGATGCAAAAAGAGAGGTCAACAACCCATGGAAAGTCCAAGGGCTATTCTGGTATCCACACATTAAAAGGACCTGAAAGTGTCTACTCCATTAGGTGGGTCCTCTGTGAGGATTTTTTTTAAGACAAGAGAGAGAGGCTTCAAGAAGCTGTAGCATGCCCAGAAGCAACACTCCAGTAAAACCATCTTGATAGACAGGTTAAACCAGGTTGAGAGTAACCAATGGACCTCAAACCCATCAGTGAGTAAGGGGTGGGGGTGGGGATAATCTATCCCAAGCACGTGAAAAGTTTCTCCAGTGCAATTGGTGGATGAGAACAATTTTTTCCTAAGTCATGAAGGCAGCTGAAGCAGGTGCTTTGAAGGACTTTGATCTTTGTAAGACATCTAAGATTCAAGGTCATCCACTGCATCCTGGGCTATCACTAGTAGTCTTAACTTTTGTCTTGCCACTGGAGTTGGATGATTCTAGAAGAGAGAGTAAGGCAACTTTGTGCAACTCTGCTTCACTTAAATCCAATTTACATGTAAGTCAAGACATCACCTTGTGATGTCACTGTGCCTCTTTGAAAAGAAAGGATAAACAACGAAAATTTAAAGATATAGTGATAACTATTACAGAATGAAAGAACATTGATGGGTTTTAAGTGGCACTTGTGGATGGAGAACCCATGCTAATGAGGTCATAGATCAATTGAGGTATTCATATCATTACCTGGTAAGGATAATGCATCAAGAGTCTACTATATTGGCATGGGAGCTTATCTTGTGATTACTCTTTTGTCGTAATTGGTAGAGAAGGGCTCTGAAGGGAAGGTACACATTTATTCAACATCTATTAAGTATCTATAATGCACCATGCTAGGCATTGGATGAAGTGGATACAAAGATAAATAAAACATTTCTCTGTCCTCAAAGATCTCACAGATAATTATAAATACAAAATAGAATATATAAGTACTTGAGAGGCACACAATATAATATGATTTTATTAGTGGAAAAGACATTTAAAAAGAGGCATAAACATCTTCTTTGCTAATGAACCCTAAGGACTATGGGAATTTTCTACCTGATTTGTAGCTGAAAATTTCCATGTGCTTTGTCTCCCCCTTTAGAATGTGGGCCCCTTGATAGGAGGGACTGTCTTGCTTTTATATTTGTATCCCCAGGATTTAATAAAATGTTTTGCACGTAGAAAGTGCTTAACAGATACCTTATTTATTCATTCATTCATGTAAGATGCCATGATATCTGATGAGAGAAGGATCACTGCTAGTTGGATCGAATCCAGGGATATTTCATGGAAGATATAATATTTTCACTAGGCCTTAAAGGCTGGTGGGGCATTAGTAGGTAGGGATAGTGGGAAAGGGTAGATGGAAATATCCCAGGTATAGGAAACAGCATGAACTGCTGTGGGTGCAACCTTACACTTGAAATTAATTTGAATGGGAAGAAGGAGAAAGGTAAACAACAATGTCCTTTGAAGGCAAAGGCAGTCCGGGATAGAAAATAGGGTACTAAGTATTTGAAAAGTATAGCAAAAGAGGGATTTAAGGGTGTGGTGGCATGGTCTGAGAATGACTCAGAAGTAATATGGAAATCTGGTTCTAGACAAAATAAAAGAGAAAGCTCACCTCTCACCCAGGGATGGACATGCCTTTGGTGGGAGGGTGAGGAAGAAACTGATGTTCAGTAAATTTGAGTGATAAATAGTAAATATCAGAATCATAACTTGCATCTAAACCCTTAGACTACAAATCCTACATTATTTTGCATGCCCAGGGTTAGATTTGAAAACTGTATCCGCTGTAATTCTCACTATAACACACATGACTTAACTTATTCCACACTTCAACAATTCAAGGAGCTATGTTTTATTTTTAATTGACAACAATATTCCTTCTACTCATGTAGCTCATAACTCCTCTCCCCTTTAAATGTGGATCTTTGTGAGTTTCTGGCCCTCAAGAAATTGCTTCATCATTGGTCTACCTTCTACCAATGAACTTTTCTCCAAAACTGGCTAAGCTCCACCTGGGATGAAAGATAGTTGTTCTGTTGTTGGGACTGCTTCCAGTCTTTCCAGCTTGGTAGGTCCTGTCAAGGCTTGTGCCTTCCTGGCATGGTCTCTGAGAACTCAGTGTTTATTCCATGCCATGATGAGGCAGAGGAATAGAGTTTTTATGGAAGAGACAGTTTTTTATGAAATAAAGCCCTTTGCATCATAGAAAAAAATTTTTCTGCATAAAAAACGTACAGGCATTTTTAATGGATATATTAAAAAGTGTTCCCTGTGAGGCCCTCATGAGACAGCCGCAGTACAGCGGAAATAATAATAACTTTTGAGTCAGAAATTCTGGGCTCCAAGCCTACTTCTGATCTTTGCTACCCCTGTGACCTTGGGCCCTAATAAGAGGACCAGACTACATGTCCTTTGAGGTTTTTTCCAGCTCTAGATCTTCAAGTCTATGTATTTGCCTATCTTGACTATGATCTGTTCAGGACACCTGAAATCATAGAAACACCCTTAAAAGCACCATCAAGCTTATCTAATATAAACTTCTTATTTTATAGATAAGGAAACTGAGACTCAGAGAGGTGAAATAGTAAGTAGTAGAGCCAGCATTTGAACCCAGATCCTCTGACTCCAAATTCAGTGACTTTTTGCTTGTTCAGCCTATGAGGTGGATTAATCTGAAAAGAATGTTTGGGAAGTTGGAAATGTTTTTTTCTGTCTGTTTTGTATTTCCCTCTCTCTTGATTTCTGCAAATTTGCAATTCCCTTGGGGTCCATGCTGTAGAGACAGTACAATGAATTGGATGCATCATGGATCCAGTTCAGTGGGATAATTCCTATTTCTACAAAATTAGAGAATGGTAGTGAACCTGGGAGTTTGGCCTAGATGATCTATTACCTGAGGAGGAAATTGTCTAATTTCATACATGATAGAAAGATAGATGGATAGATAAATAGATAACAGATTGATAGATAATTTATTCAGCACTTACTATGGGCCAGACACTATGCTAAATACTGAGAATACAAATATAAGAAAACAAGACAACCACTGTCCTTATGGAGTTTACATTCTAATATTGGAAGACAATATTGGAAAGGCAACTGGGAAGTAGGGAAGGATGGATATCAGGCATAATGTGAAGATGAAAGTGGTACGGAGCCCTGCTTCCAGGCAAGATAAGGTGAAAGGTCACTTATAAACAAAGAGGCATTCAGCCATTGCTTAAAGACCTTCGGTGAGAGGCAACTCATTACATTATAAGAAAACCTTTTCTCTTTTCTGCCAGCTCTATGTGTTAAATTTTTCTTATACTGAGACAAAACCTATGTCCATGTGGCTTCTGTTGACTGATTCTGGTTCTGCTCAGAATGCTAGGTTTAGAGTCAGAGGAGTTGGGCTTGAATCCCAACTTTGCGACATAGGCAAGTTTGGCCCTCATTTATTCCTCTGGAAAATGAGATGGTTGGGCAAGCTGACCTCACAGGTTCCATGCAGTTCTACATCTTCTATCGTGTGATCCTCTGGAACCATACATAGTAAAGTTAGATCCTTCTTTTACGTGACAGGTCTCCAGGTATTTTAACTCAGTGATCCTGCCTTCTCTGCATTAAATATAAAAAAAAAAAATCCTGCCTCATTCAAATCATGCTCCTCAGACAAGATTTTGAGATACTTCATTTTTCTTGTCTGTCTCCAGCTTGTGAAATGTTCTCTTAAAAGGCATTGCTCAATGTTTAATGAGACAAGTTAGGTATACTCTGACTAGCAGAAAGGACTTTGAGATTATCGCTTTCTTCTTTTGATTGGGATACTGTACATTTTTAGGTAGACTCACATCATGTTCCAGGGATCTTTTCCCCCCACCAAAATCACAATATTAGCTCATGCAGAGCTTTCACTCAAGTCATAGACAGTGTAACAAAGGGAAAAGTCAACTGGCAATAGGAATCAGAAGATCTGGGTTCAAATCCTTGTTCTATGTGACCATAGACAAGCCCTTTAAACTCCTATGTCTATTTCCTCATCTATAAAATGACAATAGTAATACCCTGAAGGATTGTGCCTTGTCAAACGCAAAAGGGTAATGTAAATCTGAGCCACGTAAGAAATGTTGCTCTTTTTTTCTTTTGCAGCTAGGTGCAGTGCTTTATATTTATCTAATTAAATTCCCCCCCCCCAATTAGGTTTGGTTCATCACTCTACCCCAGCATTCCAAATGATCACTGTGACCCAGAAAAGAGCTTAAGTCTGAAAAGCAGGTACCTTCAACCTTCCTATCTCACCTTTCCTTCACTCATTTACACACACACACACACACACACACACACACACACACACACACATTTTATTTAAATTTCTTTGAAATTTGGAAATTTCTGGCCTGGAGACAAGTAAATTTGAGACGAGGAAGCCCTAAGCTACATCTATATGGTTGACTTCAGGATATACCTTAGATATTGTGTTATGACTTTAAAAAATGAATCCCTGACCTCAGCAGGAAGAATAATTGCCTGGGAGTTAAATCAGGGGACCTGGGTTCTAGTTTTGGCTGCAACAAAGTAGCTGCATGATCTCAGACACCTGTTTTCTTGAAATTTAGTGTGCTTTTTGGTAAACTGAGGTGATTTGACTAGATGGACTCTAAGGTCCCTTGTAGCTCTAAGAGTCTAAAAATCAAGGCTTTATAGGAATCTGAGAATGTGCAACTTCTTATTTTTAAATTCCTTGAAAGTAAGTAGGTATCAGAATGATCACTGTATCTTCTATGCCTGATATAATGTCTTACAAAATGAAGGTACTTAATAGGAATTTGTTGAGTTAAATTCAAATTATTGTAAAAGTTGAGCACATTTCATTACAATTTTAAGAATTTGTGATTTCATTGGTACGGATTTTCCTCTTATGGATATATGATATCTCAGTAACTGAGTAGATGGTCCTACATGAGTTATTATAGTTCCAGAGTCATCATCTGGCATCCTATCTCCACATGATAAGTCTCTCTCCATTTAGCAAGGCTGACCCTCAGATGACACATATGCAGTACATGATTCACCAAGCCTCTTCAGCTTGGTAAGATCATGAGATTTAGAGATAAAAAGGAATTTAGCAATTATTTAGTCTTCTCTGTTAGGGCATATAGGTAGTTCAGTAGATGGGGGGTCACCCCTGAAGTCAGAAAGACCTGAGTTCAAATCTGGCCTCAGCACTTACTAGATGTGTAACCCAGGGCAAGTCACTTAACCCTATTTGCCTCAGTTTCCTCATCTGTAAAAGAGAAGGAAATGGCAAACCACTCCAGTATCTTTGCCAAAAGACCCCAAATAGGGGTTGGACATTATTAATCAACAACAACAACAACAACAAGTCTTTTGTGACAGGGCTCATACTGTTAGTGTGGCTTTTGTGACCTCAAGTCTCTTTTACGCAGGAGTGTACTCAAGCTAGGTGCAAGGGTTCCAGAGAGCTAATTGTAAAGTTTCCGGTACAAACATTTTTGCCTGGCTAGGCAAATACTACAAACTGGTGAGTAACTTACTGTTGATTGTCTAGGCTTCAGAAAGTGATAGAGAAAATGATGACTTGTATATTAAGCCTAAAAGTGGGTCCAGCATTACCTCAGAGAGCCAGTTGTCAAACATTCACCGGCATTTGTTGTGGTTCAGTTGTGTCTGACTCTCCGTGACCCAGTTTACAATTTTCTTGGCAAAGATGCCGGAGTGGTTTACCATTTCCTTCTCCAGATCATTTCACCAGATAAGGAAACTGAAGCAAACAGCATCCTGTGACTTGCCCAGAATCACTCAACTAGTAAGTGTCTGAGGCCCGATTTGAACTCAGGTCTTTCTGGCTCCAGGCCCACTGCTCTATCCACTGGACCACCTAACTGCCTTTATGCAACAAGGAGCTCCCACAAAGAAAAGAAAAAAAAATCCACTTAGTTGAGAGCTGGGTATATTTAGCTTTCAGTTATTCAAATATATGTTTACATACTCTTCAGCTCTGCCACAAACTAATCTTCAGGATAAGATGTAAATTCATTCACTTTTGTGCTTTATATTCATAGGCATTCATTTATGCTAATGGAAAAGTAAGATGCTTAATTCCTTCTAATAACCTGAATTTTATGTGACCAAACTTTTGATATTATCCTTGTGTATAGAGAGATTTTAGTCAGATGATAATACAGCTGAGACAATTCAGAACTGGCTGATCAAATAGGGACTGCCTGACCAGACCTGTATTTCAGCCGGGTCCTCAGGCACTGTTCACTAGCAACTTGACCCTCCACACTGCCCCTTCTCCTTGACAGCCAGTGGGTGCTTATATAGATATGTTCCACCTGATTTTGAGCTCCCCATTACATTATCTCTCCCTGCCAGAGTGTAAGCTTCTTGAGGTTGTTAACTTGTATTTGTGTCCCCAGTATTTAGCATTGTGCCTGGCAAATAACAACTATCTATCTGTGTGTCTATTGTCAACGATTCAGAGAGCAAATCTTCAGAAAAGACAGAAAGGGAAGAGAATTAAGAAAGAGAACAAGGCAAAGAAATCTTTCTTAGAAAAAAAAGTATAGAGGAAACTAAAGCAAAGGAAGTTAGAAGGGAAGAAAGGAGATAGAATTTGGAACCCAGTTAACTGAGGAGAAAAAGAAGGGGGAAAATAATTACATAACTAAACAAAAGAAAAGAGAATTGAGTAATTTAAATAAATCTCCAAAACTAGGAAAAGAGTTAATAAAGGGAAGGGGGTGGTATAGGGAAAGAAAATTTAGGAATAGGGCTTTGCTTCTGACTCTCCAGGCTTTGCCACCATGCCTCAGCTGCCTCAGGACATGGGGCCTCCTTATCCTGGAACATCCCTCTGTCGTGTGGGCTTCCTCTTGGAGTCTTCCCTTTGAACAGGTGTCCAAGCCATCCATCTTTAATTCTTCTCTGGGCTTCACTTCTGACTTTCTGGATGTTGTCACCATACTTCAGGTGCCAAAAAACTGGTTTCTCCTCACAATGGAGCATCCGTGGCCTTACTCTGAAACACTCATCTGCCATGCTGGTCCACTTTTCTAATTGATGACTTCCTACTGGGGCCTCCATTTGAGGAGAAATTGTTTGTGACTTTCCAGAATTTCTGCCCCATTCACTAATGTTGACCCCCTCCTTTTAGCTCACTTTGTGTGTTATCTTCATCCATTAGAATGTAAGTTCAAATCTGACAGCAAGAATGGCCCTTTTTCTTCTTTTTTCTCTCAACATTTATCACTGAGCCTGGCATATAAATTAATGCTCGTTTCCTTCCTTTCTTGCCTCAGAAGAGAAAGAACTATGCTGACTAAAAAGAGGGAGAAGAAATTTCACTCCAAACAACTATACAATAGCACCTCAAATCAAATTTTGGAGTGGCAGAACCAACAAAAGGCCAGTGTAAGACATTTTTCTTGATATTGACAACTTAGGAGGTCATCAGGAAAGGTCTGTGATACCAGGGTGGGTACCTGCTGGAGCCCACATGACCAGTTGCTGGCCCTGGAGGCAGTGGCAATAAGTAGTGGCAGCATCAACTTTGGGAGCTTGCAGCCCAGAGACAGTAAAGGCACTTGACAACTGGTCAGAAAGAGATTACAGGGGACCCTTTGCTGGCATTGGGTGTAGCTCTAGTTGGCACCTCTATTGCCTTTATGCAATTCTGGGTCACAGTTCCAGAGTGGAGAGGAGCACTTATGGTGGGTCACAGAGGAGCAAGGGACCTGATCCCAGTTCCAAAGAAGAAACAAGCATCAGAACTTGCAGCTACAGGTGAAGGGGGGACCTGGTTATAATTTCAGGGCTAAGAGGAGTTCTGGTGCTTCTGGCTGCAGGGCATCAGGGGCCTTCCTGAGTAAAGACAAGAGCATAGACCAGGACAGCAGTAACTGCACTTCTCCCATACCACCTTGGGAAGCTCTGAAAGCTTGCAGGACACTAGAACTAGCTCTGAAAACAGAACCATATAAAATCCTGGGGCTTGGGACAGTGCCTCCCTATCCCTAGGTGAGTGGATACCAGCATTAACATAAAGTTCAAAGTCAAGATATGGGTTGGAAAAATGGGCAACCAACAACACAAAAAGGAACTGGACCATAAAATCTAATATGGTGTCAGGGAAGATCAAGACACAAATTTGAAGGAAACCAACAAAGTAAAAACAACTACAACCAGAACCTCAAAAAAAAATACTAATTGTATCCAAGCCCAACAACAATTCCTGGAAGAATTAAAGAAGCAGATAAGAGTGGCAGAGGAAAAATTGGGGAAAAAATGAGAGTGATTCAAGAAAATTCTGAAAAGAGAATTAATAGTTTGGTAAAAGAGGCACAAAAATACTGAAGAAAAGAATTCCCTAACAAGCAGAATTGGCCAATTAGAAAAACATGTACAAAAGTTCACTGAAGAAAATAATTTCTTAAAAATTAGAAATGGGCAAGTGGAAGCTAATGACTCCATGAGATATCAAGAAACAATAAAATGAAATCAAAAGAATGAAAAAAAATAGAAGAAAATGTGAAATATCACATCAGAAAAACTACTGACCTGGAAAAGAGATTGAGAAGAGATCATTTAAAATCTGTCAGGAATCAACATAAAAGGCCTACACATCATATTTCATTACATTATCAAAGAAAACTGCCCCAATATCTTAGATCCAAAGAATAAAATAGAAATTGAAAGAATCCACTGATCACTTCCTGAAAAAATATCTCAAAATGAAATGTCCCAGGAACATTATAGCTAAATTCCGGAGTTCCCAGATCAAAGAGAAAATATTTCAAGCAGCCAGAAAGAAACAATTAACATTGTGTGGAGCCACAGTCAGGATCACATGAGATTTAGCAGCTTCCATGTTACAGAAGTAGAGGACTTGGAATATGATATTCCACAAGGCAAAGGAGCTAGGATTATAACAAAAAATAACTTCCCTAGAAAAACTTAGTAAAATCTTTCAGAGTAAAAAAAAAGACATTTAATAAAATAGAGAAGTTTCAAGCATTCCTGATTAAAAGACAGAGCTAAATAGAAAATGCGATTCAAAGAGAAGACTGAAGAGAAACATAAAAAGGTAAATAAGAAAGAGAAATCATAAGAGACTCAATCAGGTTAAACCATTTACATTCTTATGTAGGAAGATAATAAATGTATCCTAAGAACTTTACCATTATTAGGATAGTTAGAAGGAATCTGCAGAGATAGGGGGCATGTGTATGAATCAATTATTTTGACATGATGTCAAAAAACATAAGGGGTAAGAAAGAGAGAAGCATTGGGAGAAGTGGGAAAGGGAAGGTAGAATGGGAGAAACTACCTCACATAAAAAGTGTGCAAGAAAAAGCTTTCATAGTAGTCAGGAAAATGGAAGGGGGTAATGCTTGAACCTCACTCTCTTTGGAATTGGTTCAAATAGAGAAGAGCACATAGACAAACACACACACACATATATATATATACATATGTATGCACATACATATACACACACACACATGCCCACACTCACACACTTTGTTGGGTATAGAAATCTGTCTTACCCAGCAGTGAAATAGGAGGGGAAGGAGATACGAGAAAGCTGATGGATGATAAAAAGGGAGGAAAGATGAAGGGAATCAGTGTTCAAAAGGAAAATAGATTTTTTGAGGAGGGTAAGGATAAAAAGAGAGAGAGAATGATAAACAGAAGAAAATTGGATGGAGGAAATAGAGAGTTAGTAATCACAACTGTGAATGTGAATGGGATGAGCTCACCCATAAAACAGAAGCAGATAACAGAATGGATTAGAAACTGGAATCCAACAATATGTTGTTTACAAGAGACACACTTAAAATAGAAAGAAGCACAGAGTTAAAATAAGGAAATGGAACAGAATCTATTATGCTTCAGCTGAAGAAAAATAAAGCAGGGATAGCAATTATGATATCAGACAAAGCAAAAGCAAAAACAGACCCAACTAAAAGAGATAATCAAGGAAACTACATTTTTGATAAAAGGTACCATAGACAGTAAAGTAATATCAAACAATTTTACAGCAAGTTTCTCTGTTAAAAAACTCTTTTCTCAAATATTTAGGGAACTGAGTCAAATTTATAAAAATAGCCATTCTCCAATTGATACATTGTCAAGAGATGTGAACAGGCAGTTTTCAGAAGTAGATATCAAAACTATCTGCAGTTATAGGGGGAAAATGCTCTAAATTACTATTGATTTAAGAAATGCAAATTAAAATAATTCTAATATACCTCTTCACCCTTATCAAAAATGACAAATGCTGGAAGGGATGAAGGAAAACGAGTACACTAATAAACTGTTGGTGGAGCTGTGAAATGGTCCAACTATTTTAGAGAACAATTTCTAATTATGTTCAAAGGGCTATAAAACTGTGTATACCATTTGACCCAGCAATACCATCAGTAGGTCTGTACCCAAAGTGATCAAAGATAAAGGAAAAGGACCTATATGTAGCAGCTCTTTTTGTGGTGAGGAAGAATTGGAAAATGAGGGAATGCCCATCACTTGGGGAGAACTGCTGCAAAGTGAAGTGAGCAGAGCCAGGAGATCATTGTACACAGTAAAAACAATATTATAATGATGAACAACTATGAAAGACTTAGCTGCTCTGATTGATACAATGATCCAACAAAATTCCAAAAAACTCATGATTAAAAATGCTATTCATATCTAGAGAAATTACTAATGAACTCTGACTACAAATTGAAGTATCCTTTTCTCACTTTATTTTTCTTGCTTTTTTGTGTGACATAGATAATATGGAAACATATTTTACATAATTTCACATGTATAATTGATATAATATTGCTTGCCTTCTCAGTGGGTGAGGGTGTGATGGGAGGGAGGAAGAGCATTTGCAATTCAAAATTTAAAAATATAATTAAAATAAATATTTTTTAAAAAGGAAGAATACAAAATTATATTAGATTATACAAAATTATACAAATGGGGGAAAATTAAGACTAATTCTCATAACTTTAAATGCAAATGAAGTAAAGAAATCCAATGAAATTAAAGATTGGTAGTATGGAAAAGAAAAAAAAATAATCTCACCACCTTGTCACTTATAAGCACCACATCTAAAAAGCAAAGACATGCATTGATTCAAAATGATAGAAAGGAATATAATTTACTATGTATCATAGAAATGCCCCAAAGCAGGAATTGTAACCATACAATCACATAAAAAAGTAAAAAAAAAATAACAATACAAAGATAGAGCAAAAAACTGCATAATTCTTACAGGAACAATAGACCAAAAAATACCCAGTATCAATGTTAAACTTCTATGCACTAACAAACACTTATCTAAATTTACAAAAGGAAAAATAACAAAATTGCAAAAACATATGTAGATTCAAATATGACAATTACAGGAGACTTTATTGTTCCTTTCAGAGTTGTACAAATCCAGCAGAGAAGTAAATAACAGGAAAAATATAAAATTTGGGGAAAAAAGCTATTTGAGAATTTAGAGGTAAGAGATTTTTGGCATCTTTTGAATGCGACCACTAGAGACTATATCTATTTCTCACCATTACATAGCACTTTCACAAAAATAAATCTTCCATTAGGGCACAGAGAAATTCAGAAATACTGAACACTTCCTTTACTGACTGTAACATGATAAAATAATAATCAATTCAGGAGCACGAATAATTGACGTAGAACTAAATGGAGACCTGATGAAATCTAAATAATGAATAGGTCAAGAACCAATCATATAAACAATTAAAAACCATGTGAATAACAATTTGTATGATAAAATATTATGTCAAAATTTCTGGGATGCAGATAAAGCAATATTCAAAATAAAATGTATATCTTAAAACATATATTAACAAAAGAGGGGAAAACATGATGAATAAACTGAATATGCATTTTTTTTAAAATTAGAAAACACAAAAAAATAAAAAAGGCACAGAAGAAATTTTGACAATCAATCAACAGAACAATACTTAAATTGGAAAAAGAAAAGACTAGAGAATTGGTATACAAAAACTAAAAGACATTTCTTTGCAAAGATTGATAAAACTCATCCTTTGTCCAAGCTAAATAACAAGAAGAAAGCATAAAACAAATAATTTTTAAAAAATTAACAAGTTGAAATCATAGCAAATCCAGAAGAAAAAAGAACTATCATAACTTCTTATCCATAGCTATATGTAAACTGAGAAATCAAAAGTAATAGAGCTTTACTTGCAAAAATACTAAACATATAAACTATCAGAATAGCAAGTAGATATCTTAAATAACCTGATCTCAGAAGAGGAAATTGAGATGGTTATAAAGGAACTATCATGCTGACGGTGAAAAGGGAAACTTCCTGATCTATCTACCTGGATTTATAATTTATCTATCAATTTTTATAGATCAATTAATATTTGTACTATAGAAATTATTACTAAAATCATGAAAGAAAATACTTTACCAAATTCCTTTAATGAGACAAATATAATTCTCATACCCAAACTAGAGAAAAATAAAGCAAAGAGAATTATAGATCAATACCATTAATAAATACATGTCAAAATTAAGAAATTAAATCCCAGCAAAAAGATTCCATTAATTTATTAACAGAAAAAACTATTGATTTTAATCAAGATGGATTCATACCAGGAAAACAAGGATGGTTCAACATTAGGAAAACAAGTACAATAGTCGCAACAAAAAATATATAAAATATAAGATTATCTCAAAAAATACAGAAAAAAGCAAAACACTCATTTAAGGACTCCTTTATTAATATGATTTTAAAAACTATCTAAAACAAATACTATCAAATGCAATGGGAAAGCAATAAAAGCTTTGCCAATAAATAGAGAAGTTAACCAAGGATGTTCTCTTCCCCTTGTCATTATTTTATATAGTTTTGGAATTGCTAGCAATAGCAATAAAATGAGAGAAAGAAATTAAAGATTTAAGGAAAGGCAAAAAAAAAAGGAAGCAAAACTATCTCTATTTGCTTAAGTCATCATATTTTACATACAAAATGCCAGGGAATCGGTGAAGAAAATAAGAAAATTAATGGCTTCATTAAAGTCCTCGTCTACAAAATATACCCACAACACTCAACTGAATTTCTATACAGTGTGTCTCAAAAGTTTAGTGAAGTTTTAAGCTTTGATAGATTAAAATTGCACTGAAAAATTTGACATGCCTTGTATAATTATAAGCAAATCCAAGAAGCAATAATAGATAGGCAAATCCCATTCAAAGTATCTAGAAAATGCACAAAATATCTGGGAATCAATCTACCAAATCACACTCAATTCCTGCATATAAAATCATTCTTAAAACAAACAAACAAAAACCAACCTAAATAGTTGGTGTAATATTCTGGGCTTATTGTTAGGCTCTACCAATATAAACAAATGTCAATACTATCAAAGTTAATTTATATATTTAATGATGTACTCATTAAACTACTGAAATACTTTTGGAGTTATACAAAACATAAAAAAAATGGAATATGAAAGGGAATGAAGAAAAGGAAATAGATAAGCTGAGATTGTTTCTTGTCCAGTTTGTGCCATTTTTTCATCAACTAGAAATAATGGGACTCAAACACACTGTCTGATAAACTGAAAAACATAAATTATTGAGGGAAGAACTCCTTATTTGAAAGGGGAAAAATGGAAAGTAGTTTGACAAGTATTAGGCTTAGAAAAAACATAAAACATTTTATTACACAAAAAATTCAAAATGGACACATCACTAAATATTAAAGATTATGATGTAAAAAATTAGGAGAGAAGCATATTATATAGATTTTTTCCAGCTAGAAGTAGGGAATGAATTCTTAATCAATAAGGAAGGGAAGCAATTACAAAAGAAAGAATATATAATTTTGATTATGTGAAATTTGAAAAATTTTACAGAAACAAAATACATCTCAAATGAGAAAATAATAGGTTAATTGGATATTTGATTTATTGAATATCTCTAATAAGGGAAAACTAACAGAAATATAAAAGACTGAAAGCCAATCCCTGATAGATAAGTGATCAAAGAAGATGAATAAACAGTTCTCAAAAGAATGGTAACAAACTATTAGCATCCATATGAAAAAATGTTTCCAATCACTAATAATAAGAGAAATAAATCAAAAGTAAATCAAAACAATCCTTTCTTTTTACCTTATGCCTAGCAAATTGAAGCAGAAGATAAAAGATAGCAACAAAGAATATTGGAAGAATCACAAAAAAAACATGCACACTAATGCATTGTTGGTGGATCTATGAATCTCAGAACATTCTGGAAAGCAATTTGGAGTTATTAAAATACAGTGATTAAAATATTCTTATTTCTTGAACCAGGGATTCTATTTCTAGGCACATGTCCCAATGAAACCAATGATAAATATAAAGGCCTCATATATACCAATATATTTATAGCTTTGCTTTTCATGTTTGTGTGTGTATTAGAGTGTGTGTGGGTATGTGTTAGCAAATAACTGAAAATAAAGTAACTGTTCATCAATTACAGAATAACTAAACCATAGTTGGTATGTGCTGTAAGAAGTAACAAACATGGTAACTATAGAGAAACATAGAAAAAATTACATGGACATAAAGTACTTGAGAATAACCTTATGTATGTAATCACTGTGTCAATGCTTTCAATCTGATATCTTAATTTACATCAGAGAACTCATATTGGTATGGAACTTTATGCATATAATCAAAGTCATAAGGCCTTCTATCTATAAATCAGTTAATAAATATAGCAGTAAGGTCTTATTAACATAGTTTGGGAAAATCTTCTGCTTTAGAGATCTCCTTATTGTATACCAGAGAATTCATACTGATGAGGAGCCTCATAAAAGTAAGGAATATTGAAAGGCCTTCCATGTGAGGATATAGCTTACCCAGCATTATGGAATTCATATAGGAGAAATTCTACTGAATATATTTAATGTGGGAAAGCTTTCAGTCTGGACACACAGCTAACCAACATCAGTGGTGTCATTTTGGAGAGAAACCTTATAAACATATTTAATGTGAAATTAGAGTGGAAAATAATTTAATGAATGCAACTGAGTGTAACTTCATAAATGACTGTGCTGAAGTGCTTTGTACCTTGAGTTGACACACCATGAATATCACAATGGAGAAAAAACAGTATTTCTGTCAGGAGCAAGGAAAGATCTTTTTTTCAAAATGCAGAGCTTTCTTATCTTCAAGAGTATTCATTTCAGAGAAACCTAATAAATGTAAAAAACTGTGGGCAGGCCTTCTTCTTGAATGTGTAGTGATCTAACAACAGAAAATTTTCTGGAGAGAAATTTTATAAGTGTGGAAAGTCTTCCCTATGGTTGCACTGCTAACTTGATATCCCAGAATTAATACTGAAGGAAATGTCTTGACTATAAGAAATAAGTTAGCAAGTGTAAAACGGCCCTCTTCCAGAATGGAGAGCTTGCCTGAAATCAGTGCATTTATTCTGAATACTCTGTGACTCTAATGAATGTGGGAAGGCCTTCCTTGTGTGTCAGCACACAGCTTATGCAATGTCAGAGAATCCATACTGCAGAGACAATATGAATAGAAATTGTGACAGGCATTCTGCCACAGTAAAAACTGTATGCAACATCAAATAGTTCTTCCTCAAAGGAGAAATGTGGTAAACCCCTCCATTAGAAGTTCTAATTTCTCTGTTAAAAAAAATATATACGATTTTTAGAAATTAAGAAGGGTTGTTGCATTCCAAAAACAAAACAAAACAAAACAAAATTCCAGTAAGCAGTCAAGAAAACATAAACAATGACTACAATGCAAATGGACAGAATGATAACCACAAAACAACAACAAAGTGAATATTGTAAAATTATGAAGAATAAGCTTGACTCTAAAGGTGAGATATAAGAAAATGGAGATACCTCCTTCCTCTCCTATGCTGAGTTGTCCTGGAGGGGATGGGTCTAAAGATGTGGACCATTGCATATAATGTCAAGTTTTTTGATGTATTATTGAATTTTGTTGAATTTTCTCTCTTCCTCCTTTTTTTGTTTCTTTTTATAATCTTCATTTAAGAAATAGCCTGGGGGAAGTCCAGAGGGACAAATATAAGCAATGTAAATGTAAACAATTTCCAAATCTATCAAAAAAGAAACTGAATATTGTCAAAATTAGAATGATCGATGTTGTCCTAACTTGAAATGCTAAATCTCCTTCCACTCATTGCAGAAGATGGGGTCCAAAAGTATATAACATTGCCTATATTAGTTTTTTTTCTTTCTGTTAATTGATTTTGCTGAACTTTCCTTCCCATTTTCTTTAGAATATGGTTCTCTAAGAGAATGTAGGGGAAAAGATACTGGGGAAAATGCAGATGATATAAAAATGCTATAAATAAAGATCTTTTTAAAATATTAAATTGAAGAGGGATAAATATATCTTGAATTTAGTTTTTAAAAAGTATACTTTACCAGCTGTTTTGTGGGAAAGACATTCTAGTAGACAGTAATTTATGTGAAAAAGACTTACAGCTTAACTGAACTGGAGGCTTAAACTGAGTCAACAGTGTGACATGGTCATTTTGTCTATCCTGAGCACATCTGGCAATTACCTGTGTCTTTTTATCAATGTAGCTGAATTATCTAGTCAGGCTGTCTACAAAGTGACCTGAATGAGCAAACTTTGGTTGAGTTGATGGAATCAAATGGATAAATGCCAAATTTCCTTTTCACTCTATATTATAGAGACAAGGCCTCTTCCCTTTCAATTTCAAACAGAAATATAAGTAACTGCCATTTAAATATGCTGAAAGTAAAATGGTTTTCTCTTGCTCCCTTTTGAGTTGCATTTTTTAAAAATTAACATACTTAACTGAAAGTTGATTGTAGGATTAAAAAAACATAGATTGCTACTCATCTAATCATGATGAAATAAATGATTATTCCAATATTTAGTTGTAGCTTTAGGTAACAAATGTTTGGATCCTTTAGAGTTGAAGAAATTAAGGTTGAAAGAGGTCAAGCAATTTGCTCAATGTTACTTTCCTAGTAAGTGGCAAAAACAGAAAATCCCAGTTTACCTAGTCCTCACCCAATCCAGACCTTGTACTCAACATATTTCAATTCTACACACACTTATACAATACCTACTATGTATTAAGCACTGAGACTATACAAAAACAAAAATGAAACCATACTTGCCCTCAAGGGACTGAAGGACTTATGGTTTACTGATAGGATAGAACATGTGTACTGTCCAATACACCAATGTCAATGAAACTGTGATCTCACTGATGTGGAAATTTCCTCAAATGATGAAGGATCACAATGCATCTATGTGTGGCATCTTGTGCATGCTCACTCATTTCTTCCCATAAATTGAGCACAGGGAGGTATTCTGAACATCCTGTCTTTACTTGCTAACTATTGAGATTATGTGAATATAATTGGGACACACAGACTCTCTAGGACTAACTGTTGTTCTGCAACTAGCTCATCTTTTTTCCCCTCCCATCATACCTTTCACTAATAACATCTTTTTTTTTTTTGTTACTTCTGCATATTCTCTTGTTCATCATGTATTTCAACTTGCTCATATCCACCACACACCTTTGCACTGCCCTTTCAGTGATTCTCAACTTCACTTTTTGGAGATTAAAGCCATACGGCCATACAAAATCAATAAAAGGATATTAACATGAAAAAAGATGTGCCCTTGTTTCAGAAAGAAATTTGACATTAATAAAAATAACTGAGCAATTTTCCAAAGGTAATTCAAACTACTGTTTCCCTCCTGTGAAGATGAACCCAGCTCATTCATTTGCATTGTCTGTCTAAGATATATGTACTGATTAATATGATCTATAGACTGTCCATCCAATCCCTTGTCAAAGTGTGTGTAAAAAATATTATCCACTTGATTTTTTTCCCTGTACAGTTTAGGTAAAACCCTTTAGAATGATTTAAAGGGTTCTGCAGTATTCCAGGGCTTACTGTAACTAGCACAATATTATCTACAAACAGGAACACCTAGCAGACTTCCTCCTTTAAAGGGAATCTTTCTTTGACTTAGACTTTGTACTGGACCTTCTCCATGACAGTGGCAAACTCCCTTGAGCAGCATGTACTTCCCAGCTCTGTGTCTTACTGATGGTAAAAATCAGGTGTTTATAGAACAAAGTTACCTCTGTTAGGGATCTTGCATGATTTTTAGAAATGCATGAGACTTTTTTTAAGAAGAGCCTTTCCTTTTAAAACTACATTTTCCCCTGGAGAATCAAATGCCTTTTTATGATCAACAAATAAGTCCAGTGGAATGTGGTGTCATCTATAGCTTTCATTTACTCAGATAATGGTAAAGATGCAGCCTACTGTGGAGTGATCCTTGTGAAAGTCTGCCTGTTCCATTCTAATGTGCTCATTAAGGATTTTCTCTTCCCACATTGCATGTTTATAATATTATCATAAAACTTTAGTGTCAATGAGAAGGTAGGCTTGTGAGTCTATTATTGTTATTCTCTTGGTTACCTTTTGTGGTAATAATAAAGTCTGAGAGTCCTCCATCCCCATAAGTTTGGTATCTTCCCCTCTTTCATATATCTTGAGAATCAATCTGTCAATGTCATCACAAGTGTGTCATCTCATACACTGACCTCCTTCATCTAGAATAAGTCTAACATTTTTGCTTTCTTCCCTGCTGTGTCAGCTTTCTCAAAAGCACACCAAGGACTATAAAACTAGAGTCCAACCACAGCAGTTCCACTCTCCTTGATGACACTAAGAGTTTGTAATTACAAAAACTGGACAGATCTTTTCTCCCTTTCACCTGTTTTACTCCTCTTTCCAGTTTCATCTTTAAGCATCTTTGGGATGGCTTGACTTAGTTAGATCTCTTTTTAGGCCTTTTTTGAACTTGTTTTCCTCTTCATTGTTTCTTTCATGTCTTCTTGGGAGGTGATTCTGCTCATAATTTTCTACTATCTGTGTAAGATTTTAACAAATATATTTTTTATGTTGTATTTGTCTGTTATTACTCAGTCATCCAGCAAGCATCAGGTTACTACTATGTGCAAAACAATGTGCTAAGTTTGGGGGATATAAAGATAAAAGTGAAACATTCCCAGTCTTCAAGTAGCTTGCACTCTATTGAGGAGGAGATAATATTATACACGTGATGTAAGCAACAGCAAGTCAGACAGCATGGTTATCCCCTAGAGGAGGGGAATAATATAGAAGAATGGAAAGGTAGGAATGGTCCAGGATATGAAGAGTTTTGAATTCAAAGCAGAGAAGTTTATATTGTCCTAGAAGTAATTGGGAACCATTAAAGGTTATTAAGAAGAGGAATAACCTGCATTTTGGCAGCTATGTGCAGGATATACTAGAGTGGACAGAGATTTGATGAAGAGAAACCTGATATATCTCTCCATTCTTTTGTTGCTTCAACTGGGCAATTGATTAACATTAGTTAAGCTTCTGTGTGAGTTGCTATAATCTATTCCCAAGTGGCCAGCCTATTGGTAAGGAGGCTTTCTATACTTAATTAGGCTTGTCCTTAGGAAGCAGATTTAGTCTATTGCTAGGATAATACTTCCAACATGGCAGAATCTGTCAGGTCTTTCACTGCACTGACATAGCCTTTGAGGTGCCAGATTTTTCCATTATACCATAATCATGTATTTGAAAAGAACTTTATATAGGAAATGTACACACATAATTAAATACATGGGAAGGAGATCACTGACAACACAGGGGATCATGGCAGGTTTCCCAGAGGAGACAGTACCTGAATTGAGCCTTGAAAGAACCAGGATTTTGTTCATTTGGGTACTCCCACCAAAGGCACAAATTTCAATGTGTCTTCAGTTTGCCATTCAGTGTGATTCCTGCCTAAATCTCATGAATCCTCCTTAGTGGCTCCACCATGCTGAAGGTCTCCTGGCAGATGCTTCCATAATTGCAATATTTGGCCTTTTCTTTTTCCTTAAACCTTGAACATCCTGTATGTCAAGCCCACCTCTCCTTCTAATCATATCTCTCCTGAATGACACCTTTTATCCTTGGTTTCAAGTCATTATTGGTAATATTCTGCTGCCTATTTATACTGACTCCCAAGTCTCCATCTTCCTTTGGGTCAGTCAAGCTGAAAAGTAATAGTGATAAATAGTGTAAATAATGATATAGTCATGGATTTAAGTTCCAAGATCACTAACACAAGTATAAATTTAGGGGGCATGCATAGATAACAATTTTGTGAAAAAAAATATGTTAATATATTAGTGGAATCCAAAGTCAATGTGAGTTAACAATGCTGCATGTTACTTCCCCTGACTCCACTGCCCCACATAAGCTGTTGGGGATACTATAGCAGGATCCCTGTTCAGATAAGACTTAGGTAGGTTACCTATGAGGGACCTTACAGTTCTGGGATTCTGTGAATTTTAAAGATGTCACAATTTGGCAATTACAGTTGTTCCCAAGGTAGAAGGATAACTAGAGGAGGTTTTGAGATTATTCAGAGTATGCAAGAAGAAGAAAGATAACCCTTTGTCAAAGGTATTATGGTTGCATGTCATGTACTATGCAGAAAATTTATCTAGATGACTCTTGTTATTCCCTCCTAGAGCTAAATCTAATGAGAGTAGAGTTCAAACAATGCTCATCTCCCTCCCTTCTTTCCCTCTACCATAATAGGTTTTTGTGCCTTTTCCTATAATGTAATTTACCCTTGTCTGCCTCCTCCTTTCCTTTTCTCTCAGTACATTTTCTTAGTGAGATCAGATTAATCCACTTACTTGGATACATTTAACCCACTTGATTAGATTTTTTTTTTGTCATTAGATCAAAGTCAACTTACATCCACCCTCTTTATCTATACCCCTTTAACATGGTGTATTAACAATACAGTTTTCAAGAGTTACAAGTGTCATCTTTCCTGGTAGAGATGTAAACAGTTTCCCCTTATTAATAACATGTTGTTTCTTTCTGTCCTGTTTACCTTTTTTATGTCTATTTTGAGTCTTATATTTGAAGATCAAATTTTCTGTTCAACTTTGGCCTTTTTTTGAGGAAGGTTTGGAAGTCCCCTATTTTGTTGAATATCCATCTCCTCCCCTGAAAGATCATGCTAATTTTCTCTGGGTAGTTGACCCTTGATTGTAATCCAAGCTCCTTTGCCTTATGAAACATCGTATTCCACACCCCATGGTCTTTTAATGTAGAAGCTGCAAGGTCCTGTGTAATCCTGACTGTGCTTCCATGATATTTGAATTGTTTCTTTCTGGCTGTTGCAGTATTTTCTCTTTGACCGGTAATTTTGGAATTTGGCTACTATATTCCTTGGTGTTTTCAATTTGGGATGTCTTTCAGGAGGCTATTTTACCCTCTGGTTCTAGGGACTCAGGGCAGTTTTCCTTTATGATTTCCTGAAAGATGCTGTCCAGGCTCTTTTTTTTCATCATGATTTTCAGGTAGACCAATAATTTTAAAGTTGTCTCTCTTGGATCTATTTTCCAGGTCAGTTGTTTTACCAATGAGGTATTTTATGTTTTCATCTATTTTTTCATTCTTTTGTTTCTGTCTGACTGATTCTTGCTCTCTTATAGAATCATTAGCTTCTATTTGCCCAATTCTAATTTTTAACAAATTGTTTTCTTCTATTAGATTTTGTACCTCCTTTTCCATTTGGCCTATTTAATTTTTTAAATTCTTCTCAGTGAGTTTTTGTGTCTCCTTTTCCATTTGGCCAGTTCTGCTTTTTAAGGAGTTGTTTTCTTCAATGTACATTTTTTTCCATTTTGCCAATTGTATTTTTAAGGACTTGTTTTCTACAGTTAATTTTTGTCCCTCCTTTTCCAAGCTATTGACTCTCTTGCATACCTCTAATTTCTTTCCCCAATTTTTCCACCTCTCTTATTTGACTTTTAAAATGCTTCTTGAGCTCTTCCAAGAAGGCTTTTTGGGCTTCAGACCAGTTTATATTCCCTTTTGAGGTTCCAGGTGTGGGTTTGTTGCTAATGTTGTCCTCTTCAGAATTTCTGCCTTGATCTTCACTGTTCCCGTAATAAGAATCTATAGTACGTTTCTTTTTGCTTATGGTGTTTGCTTATTTCCTGGCCTTTAAAAAGATTGAGCTCTTCTACTGGGGAGAGAGAAGGGGACACTGACCCAAGCTTCTTCTGCTGGGAGCCTGGGGCCTGGTCACTGGCTTTATGTGCTGGGGCCTCAACTGCTGGCAGTTGGAGGCTGTAGGCTTCTGGCAGCTTACGTGGTGTTGGGCTGGAATCAGCAACACTGGAACTCTAGGGTTAGGATTGGGTAGTCTGGCCCCTGGAGGTTGCCTGATCACCCAGGCCTTTCCTTTCCCTCCTTTCTCTTTCTTTGGCTCCTTTCCGATGGATGTTCCCTGCTGTGGGGTATTCCTCTGCCTGGGGCTTTCCCCCTTGGAGCACTTCCTAGAGTTTTGTTGAGGCAGTGGGAGACTTGACTGCTCAAGAACACCAAGGCATGTGATGATTTTCTGAGCTGGTTTTTACTGGTTCCCCTGCCCTTATTGATACACTTGGGGGTCCTGGTGTTGGTGCTTGCCTGCTCCACCACCTGGGGTTCAGGATCTCTCCCTGGTATGCTGGGGTGGGGCTTTCTAGCTTGCTGAGACACCTCTCATTCTGTACTGCTCCCCTTCCTCTAGGGCAAGAGGGGGCTTTCCCATTAATTCCTTAAGGTACCTGGGCTACTAGACTGCTGCACCCCATCTTTCTTCCAGTTCACTCTTTCGGGGTTTTTCCTGGGGCAATATTTTCTGGGCTTTCAGAGGTTAATAAGGGGAGGTAAGAGCGACTTGCTTCTTACTCCACCATCTTGGCTCTCGGAAGTAGAACTCCTAGATGACCCTTGAAGTTACTTTTAACTTAGAGGCTCTATACTTTCATGAAAATAAGTTATTATCTTGGATTAAAAAAAAACAGTTCATATCTAGTCCATTTTTCTCCTCCTTTTATAGCTATGTGTTTTGGATAAAAATTATCATCAAAGAAAGATTCCGTTATGCCACCAGAATGAACTGTTGAAGGTAGGAAAGTATACTTAGCAGAATTTTGGAGAAAATTCAAAAAAATATGGATTGAAACTTAATTTGGATTCTCCTTCTCTATAGTTAACCAGAGACTTTGATGAGCCCAAATCCCCTCATTTCCCCAACACCCCAATATATCAAAATTTAACTATAATTTGGTGAATAAACCTGGATATTCTAGAAAACAATGATCAAAATCATATTGTGCCACAAGAATCATTAATGTAGAATAAGTGATATTCAAATTTACAAAGACTATGGAGATCCATCAGGAATGATGTTAACAAGTGTCTAGATAAGTGATCTCACTTACCTTATTGACAGTCTGAATAAGAATCCAGGAATCCTGTTCCCAAATTTGAAGTTAGTTTCTTTCTCTAGGCCTCACTTTACTTATTTATTAAATCAGATTATTGAACTAGATAATCATAAACAATCTAAATTCCATGAACAAATCTATTTAGGGTTCATCTAGCCCAACTCCTTTATTTAACAAGAGAGGAAACTGAGAGTCAAGTGATAGGATTCCAAAGAAGATCCTCTGAATCTAAATCCATCTGTTGTGTTAGATACTGTATCATATTTCTTGATCCTGGGTGTCAGCAAACTATATTATAATTATCCATTATAAATATCATAAGCTACACATGTAGATTTTTAATTTTGTGGCCTACTATTGAAAAACACTGAATATCTCAGAATTGTGCATTTCCTACTTTTCAAAGTTGGATCCACCCAATTCCTGGGTTCAGATCTATGAGATGTGGCTTATGTCAACACTCTTCCCTTCCCAATTAGAAAGGGCTCTTCCCAATTAGACTAGGCAGGAGTCACTTACCAGTTAATTTGCTATAGTACAATGGAAATGCTTATATGTTTATGTATTTGTAATCTTGATGGTATGGGTATGTCCTCCATCGGTGGAAATTGTAACCCCAATATGCTTTTTCCTTCTGTACAATTCTTTGATATGTTTCTGTATAGCCTTCAGAGAGGACTTAATCAACTTTTTTTTAAGCTCTTGCTCTGGCTTTTTAAATATGTGAATACCAATACAACATTCAGGATATCCAACATGTCTTTCCCCATTGAATTGCCAACCTAGCTCCTCTTTTGCTTGTCTGTGACTTTGTTTCTATGAGGAGGTTCAATGGAAGTATTTATTGATCACCTACTATAACTTACCTATATCACTATAATATATAATAATAATAATATAATAGCATATCACTACAATAACTTGCCAGTTGGTCTTCCTGCCTCAAGTCTTTCCCCACTATAGTCCATACTTTACTCAGCTTTCAAAGTGATCTTCTAAACTGTAGGTCTGATCATGTAACTCCTTCCATCCATCCAATAAACTCCAATTGCATGGTATATTTTCAGGATGTCATATAAAATCCTATTTGACATTCAAATCCTTTCATAACCTCCCTCCCCACATCTCCAGTCTTTTTTATACTTTAATCCTCCCAACCCTTACCCCAACCACATTCTCTGCAATCTAATGACACTAGCTTCCTTGCTGTTTCTCATTCGAGACACTCCATTCATTTCATTTTTTTTGATACACACTATCCCTGATGCCCTGAATTATCCCCCACCTCATCTCTGCCTCCTACTTTTCATCAAGTCCCAGATAAAATCCTACTTTCTGCAAGAATCCTTCTTTATCCTCGCTGGTACTAATGATTTCCCACTGTTGATTATCTCCAATTTACCCTCTAGGTATCTTATTTGTAAATTGGTTTTTTTGTGTGTTGCCTCCCTCATCAGGGTAGGAGTTCCTTGAAAGCAGAGTCTGTCTTTTGCCTTCCTTTGTATCTCCAGATCTTAGCACAGTACCTAGCACATAGTAGGCACTTACATTTGTATTGACTATCTTGAGTTCCGGGGCTTAGGAAAGGGGGCATGCAAAAGAACCATATTGTAAAGTTCCTGCCCTGGAGGAATTTCCACCCTTGACTGGAATGGGAAGGTTAAGATTGGGTTGGAAAGAAGGAAGCAATTTGTACGAAAGAGCCATGTTATATGGTTCTTGCCTCCAAGAACTTTTACTCTTTTATGAGGGAGGAGTAGAAACAAACCTCACAGGAAGACAATAACTGGAGAATAATCTAAAAGCAGTCAATGATAATGACATAGTAAATGAAATAAAATCAAAGGCCCAATGTGTGGTAGAGACAGTGAGGTGAATGAACAGTGAGCATGGAGGGAGATTAGTACTGGCTGGTGTTATCAGGCACCATAATGGAAGTGGAATTGTGAGATGGGCCTTGAGGTGAGATCTAGAGTCAGTTGCAAAGGCCCAGATGAATGAAAAGAAAGAAAAAAAGTAGTTTTTTTTTTTTTTACCTCTGGGTTCTGGTTCTCTTGATACTGCCCTTCCAATAAGATCATTTGAAACCCACTGTGAAATTTCTGGCTGTCTCAATCAAGTGGAAGGTGGGCCTTTCCATGACAGGTGTCCTGCAACATGCTAATTGGAGTATCTATTAAATACGAAATGTTTGACTTTCAGTAATGCTTTTTTTCCCCCAGCTTCATAAAAAGGATGCCTTTCACCGAACGTCTGACAATGGCAGTCAAGAAATGAGCCCTCTTCCTTTGAGGGAGACTGACTGTAAGGGGAAAGATAATTACTTAGTTCCTTTATCTCTGAATTATTTGTAATGAAATCTGAAATCACACCACAAGGTCTTTCATGAGGATGTCATAAATTAAGATGCATCGATGTATTAGGTGCATCTGTTCGGCTGTATGGCCTTTGTCTTCTGCAAAGAGCACAGCAGTTCCAATACCCAGCAGACAGCATTTACGCAAATGATGCCCTGGTCTATGTCATTAATATTCAGTGATTGTCTGTCATAGACACCTTACTGTACATCTGTTATGCAAATGTATGTTAATGTAGGCTCCCTGACAGCTGCCTCAGTTCCCTCCCTAAAATGATCTTTTTCCATTTTGAAGTTTGCAATCTGTTCCCCAAAATGTTAATCTCACAATTAGCTGAAATTGCTAAACAGAAATTTTACATGTTGGGTCCCAAATAGAAACCAGTGTTTTAAAATAGATGGTGAAGCTTTTCCTCACATCATTTGTTTTAGATGTGAATCAGAAAAGGGTAAACATTGATCTTTGCACAGCCTGTGTTGAGATGAATGGCAACGTTCCCTCCCCAGCAATCAGGTTTACAGGAAATGATGCCATCGCCTTCCCACATGCCCTGCTGGCATTCAAGTGCCTTTGCCCTTCAAGCTGCTGCCAGTGGTAGTTTCTCTCATCCATTGCTGAAAGATTATGAATTTCTCTTTTTTTAACATCTAAAACAATTTCTGAAGCTCTTAGGATATCTGCAAGTGACAGAACTGGAGAACGTATTGATGAGCAGAGGAAGAACCATGGAGGAGAATCTCAGAAGAGCTTACAAAAGCTGCTGCTCCTTTTGCAAGACTATAATTTTGTTGAGGAGGGGTATAAAATACTCTAACTCAGTAGCAGAAATATTTGGCTATATAATCTCTTTAAAGTCATAGATTTTGAATTGGAAGGGACCTTAGACATTTCTTTCTGTCCCAAAATTTTATGCACAGAGAAGCTCGGACTGAGACAGTGGAGATGACTTAAGGTCTTAGATTCAGAGCAGGAGAGACCTTAGAAATCATCACAGTACAGCCCCTCATTTTATGGATGAGGAAACTGAGTCACAGAGAGGCTGTCCATGATCACACAGGTAGAAAATAGCAGATTTAGAATTCGAATCCCGGTCTTCTGATCCCAAATCCAGCACTCATTCCACTGCACCACATTTATCCAAGATCACAAGAGAAGAATGGGAAAGAATTTTAGAGCAGTCTCTGTCCAACCCCAAACTCCTGAAGCAATTGCAGCATCATATGAATGACAACTTTTTGTCCTTTGAGGCTAGATTAGATTTTAGAAATAGCCAGAAGTAATTACTGCCTCCAATTACTACAGTTCAATAACTGCTAGGTGATGTCTTATGGTAGATAGGAAAGTAGTTCCTATTAACAGCAATTGGTAGGCAAGTAAAATAAGGAAAAGTTGAGTACTGTGTTTCCATTTTCATCTGGATTACCATAGACACATTCCACCCAAAACCACTCCAACTCCATTTGGATTTGATTTCCCTGAACACTAATGTGAATGGTATTGTTTCAAAAGTATAAATTACCCAGATAATTGCATGGGCTTGGCCTTATTTTTTGCTGTAATCAGTCAGTTACCTCTGGTACTTTGATTATAGGTACTGACATTTAAAGCCTTTTATAACCCGGCTCCAGCCTACCTTTACAGGCTTATTGCACATCATTCTCTTTCATTCATTATGTGCTTTGGCTGAGCTAGCCTGGTTACCATTGTCAAAATTCAATATTCATTCCCCCACCTTCATGCCTTTGCACAGACACATAAGTAGAATCTACTTCTCATTTAGTACTCCATGCGCTTATCTTTGAAACTGTTGTATTTACCCAGTAGCATGTTTTCAGTTTTGTCTTTGGATTTCCAGTACCCAGTAAAATACACTATGTTTAATGTAAGCAATTATTGCTTAGGATTGGATTGGATTGTGTAACTACTGTATAAAGAGGCTAGAAACTTGGAAATATGTATTTTTTTAAATGAGTTTTCTTGATGCCTTTTCTTTTTCACAATAATTCTATACGTCCTCCCTTCTCCCAATTTATCTCTCTCTTACAACAAAGGAAAACAGTTTAAAAATCAGCAGTCCCAGTGACCACATCTGATGGTGCATATAATATTCTGCACCCATAGTACTCTACATCTCTACCAAAAAGAGAAAGATGAAGAACATCTATTATAGAATCACATGGTATGGAAGGGAAAGGCAACATGGCCTGGTAGGTAAAGCTCCTGCCTCAGACCCAGGAAAACCTGAGTTCAAATCCTGCCTCTGATGTGTACTATCCGACCATTGACAAACCATTTGAGTTCCTAATGCCCCCAAACAAGCAACTTTGAAAGACTTAAGAATTCTGACCAATGTCAATGATCAGTCATGATTCCAGAGGCCCTAGGGAACCATGTGACTCTACATGCTGCAAAAACCGTACTGATCTGCATTGGTAGAGTGAGTCACTGGGAACTCCCTAGATTGATGACATCTTGTCCACCCCCAAAATGTAAACCATATGCTAGACAAACTCTAATGTTCATACAATCACAACATCATAAATTTTGAGCTGGAAGGTATCTGAGAGACGATCTAGTCCAACCCCTTCTTTTTATAGATAAGGAAATTGATACCTAGTAAGGTTAAATGACTTGCCCAAGGTCCCACCTGTATTACAATATGGCAGATTCAAACCTTATTCCTTCTGCTCCGAATCCAACATCCTTTTCAGTGCAACATATTGCCTCCATTTCAGATTGTAATTTCTCAGACACCATGAGTATAAATCATTCTCCTAGGCAATTATTACCTGAGAATTTTTCTCAGTTCTCCAATTTTTTCCTGCTTAAACCCCTTCCTCTTGTATTATCTTCACATCCTATTTTACTCAGAGCAGATTTTTTAAAAAATCTTTCTAAGTTCTGTACGTCACCCCTTCTCCTGAAGGAGGAAGGAAAACTAATCAACAAACATTTAATCAATGAGCAGCCATTTATTAAGCATTTATGTTGTGCCAGGAACTGTAAAAATTCCACATTCTTCTTCAATCCTTTTCCCTTTGAATGAAGAACATTTTTGGGACCTATGGTACAGTCATAGGTGATTATGAGACCTTTCCAGGACCTGGGATTTTATAAACTCATAGAAAGAGATATTGGAATTGTCCAATCTCTTCATTTTATAATTGAGGGAACTGAGACCCAGAGATGGGGAGTAACTTATTTAAGCTTACCTAGCAAATGTATGTATATGTGTGTGAGGGGAAAGGAATAAGCATTTATTAATTACTTACTATGTGCCAGGAATTGTTTGTGTGCTTTATAAATATTATCTCTTTTGATCTTCAAAACAACCTTAGGAAGCAGGTGCTAAAATTATCCCCATTTTTACAGTTGAGGAAACTGAGGCAGACAGGAGTTAAGTGATTTGTCCAGGATCACACAGATAGTAAGTGTATGAGGCTGGATTTTAAACTCAGTGTTCTATCTACTTGGTCAATTAGATAGCAGAGTGGATATTCAAACCCATTATCTCTTCTGAATCAATTCCTATGCTCTTTCTACTACATCCTGATTTCTAGACTGGAAGACTCTATATTAAACGAGCCCCTGCTTCAGTCATTTTACATCATTTTCCCATGTAGTTCTGCAGTGACCTTATATGCCCCAAGTCTTTGTTGGCAGCTGCCACTCCAACTAAGGCCCCTGGGACTACCCTAAGGTACTTCCTCATTTCTCCCTCACAAAATCAGGCCTCAAGGGATGAAGTTACTTCATTTTTTCAGGGAAATCTATCATGTTCTCTAAGAAATACTCTACATTTATGTTCTTCTACCTAATTGTAGTCTCCTGGTATTCTCTAGCAGTCTTTCCTTGGCTGAGTGGTTTGAAACAGCTTCATGCAACAGCTCTGTGACCATGCCAGAGGAGGAGCATAGCCCTTGTAAGACTTATCTTGGGTCAAAAACTCATAAATCAGAAAGTTTCCAATTATAAATGTAGAGCAATAGGTTTTAAAAATGTGCTGCCTCCAAACATGATGCATCCCTGAGCAAAGTGGGGTGAAGAGGTAATCCACATTTTGTGGATTATCTATTAGAGACTCTGAGTGATGTTTTGTCCAGATAGCACAGTTATAGGTGTGTGGGGAAAGAGTTGCAAAATGAGCAGAGACAGATATCTGTAGCATGGCTGATATGTCCATATACCTTCTCTGGAAGCACTCTCAAAGCAAAAATTGAGCTGGGGTAGGAAGCAAGAATTTAAAGAAAAGAAGACTAGAAGGATTAATGCATCAATAGCATTGATCTAGGTGGCATACTCCATCTCCCACCTTTGTGGCTTGGCACGCACTATGTCCCATGATTGGAATGAGGTCCTTCCTTCCTTTTGCCCCTTGGCATTCTTAGCTTCCTTCAAGTGCCTCCTCCTACAGGAAATTCATCCTCATTCCCCCAGTTCCTAGTGCTCTGGCTCCAGAAATTATTTCATATATATTTTGCATTTAAGGTTTTATGTACATAATTTCCTGAGACAGAATATAAGCTTCTTAAGGGCAGGCACTGTTTTGCTTTTGTTTGTATATGTCTAGTGCTTAGCATAGTGCCTGAAAAATGGTAGGCACTTAATGCTTTTTGAATTGAATTGATGCCATACACAAGTTGTCTTCTCTGCCCTCTGCATTATCTGCTCTATTAAAGATAGGAAGCAGACTGGGGAGTCCCCCCATTACATTTTATTTTTCTTTGGTCCATCTAATATATTAACACTTTTGAGTATCTACCCCAATCACATTACTTGCCTCATCCAATGGACTGTCTCCATTTTTGTTCTGATTTTAGTATATAACATTCATTCATTCATCTATTTATCAAATTTTCGCTCAATGACTATTACTAAGTACAAGGCCTAATGGTAGACACGGAATCTCCTTTCATAAACAGCATAAGGCCTGCATGTCTATTTGTAGTCTGGTGGATTCCAAGGTTGCCATGGAAGTTAATGAGGACATTGGCTTCTATAGGACCTCTCCAAGTGAAAAGAATTTAGGAGAAAACAGAAGGCAGGGTCTGATGGTGCAGACTTAGAATTTTACATGCATTTAGAATGCAAGTGGGACAAATTAGTGTTCTCCACATTTAGTGCAACCCCATGTTGCTAACTCAGTATCGAAGCTTTTCATCTCTGAACCTTAGAGTTTGACTCTGGTTCTACTGCCTATATTTGACTCTCTTCCTGGGGTCTGAAATAGCATCATCTTCAGATGTCTCTACTGCCTGACTACCATCTCCCTGACTACCAATCTCAACTGCCATTTGGCTTTCCTTTTGGTCATCGCAACTGACTTTCCTTTTCAATTCTAATTGAGATTCTATTTCAATTCTGATACATGCAGTCTTGTCCTTTTTGCATGATTTCTGGTCCATTCTCAATCCATAGCCTGTGCTTTAACATGCTGATTGAAAACTTCCCTCCCTGTATATCCTACCCACAATGCTTTGGGAAGGTTGCAGTAAACACCATGGAATCTGTGAAGCCTTAGTCCCTGGCATTAGCGGATCCAAGGCCAATACCACGTCACTGAGAGGAATAACTTGAATAAAGACTGCTCACACAACTGTATGGATGAATTTGCTGTTATAGACAATTATCGCATGTAGTCTATATCAGGTCTTCTTAAACTTTTTCCACTCCTGACCCCTTTTCTTGGTTTGGCATCATTTGTTGGCATTGTCTGATCTGAGGGTATGCACGGTGCAAAGTGTGATGTTTTGTGTCCAGAACCCAAGCTGCAGTGAAAGTTGTGTGACGCAGCATGGGGAAGCGCTACCAGGAAAACTTCAAATTCATTATGTGTTTGACTTTTAATTATTTTTTTCTCATTGCATGTTCAGAAATTTTTATTGTTGCCAAATTTTTCATGAGCCCATATAGGGTCATGGCCTACAGTTTAAGATGCACTGAGTTCTATATGCTATACTACAGGTAAGATAAGGGAGGCATGGTTAAATAGTTTGTGTGAAAATTATTGGGTCTTAGAGGGATGTCCTTATAGGCTGTAAGATCATATGAGTCAACAATGTAATATGGCAGTCAAAAAAGATAGTGTGATCAGAGGGTACATTAAGAGAGATGTATCTTCCAACGATATGTGTATTTATGATTCTATGATGGTGGTGAGCTTGCAGATGACCATAGAAAAGAGAGATATAGCATGAGAGCTTAAGGAGGGATGGCAGAATCAATTGATAATCTAGCATTAGTAGCTGGCATTGATAAAAGTATTATATAGCTGTCATCTCATTTAATTCAGCATATGAACAAACATTTTAGTAAATTGGCCATGAAAACATTATTATTGCCATTTTACAGATAATAAAACCAAACCTCAGAAAGATGAAATGATTTGTCCAAAGTCACATGGCTAAAAAATGAAAATGTTTGAGCTGGGACCAAAGTGCGATAAGATACTGAAACTGACAAATATTAATTATACTTTTATGATTAGTGTAATTGAGAAATGTAGAGTGAAGTACTTTTGCCTCATAGCACAGAATTAGAAGCAACAGGTAGAATGTGCAAAGACAAAAATTTAGAGACGAGGTCAGGACAGTTGCTTTTCTTCAAGACTTACGGGGAAATCTAGTGCCTCCTAATGGGAACTTGATTAAAGAGTGGAACCTAACATGTATCATAGTCATTTGCTGAACATGAACCAATGCAATTTTTTTTCAATAGCAAATAAGCTAAAAATTTAGGTTTAAAAAAAAGCTAAACAAAAAGATATACTTAGTAACTAGGTCTTTATGTAGTATAGGCAGAAAGTACTCAGTGACTAGGAAATGTCAACAGAGTTTTAGTGGCACATTCTGGGTAGGGTTATGGAGAAAGCCTTCAGCCATCTAATTGAAAGGCAAGTCTTAGGCATTGAATCCCCAAACCTGGAAGAGATCCTAGCTGTTGATTCTGACCTTTGGTGGGTCCTCACCTTACCTTCTCAGTTTTCCCAGACCTGGCTTGATTAAATGACCAAGCATATATGTGTTTTATCTGCCCAGCACCTGGTTCCACCAACCTATCCCTTATCCTACCTGACTTTCATTCTCCAGTGATGAGACACTGTCTCCCTTCCTATCTGTGTCTCTTTCTAGTTCCCATGACCTCCTCTCACCCTATTTTTGGCACAGAAGTCCAATATGGATTCCTAGTTCATCTGTGCAGTCACTTGCCCAGCACTTCTCTAATGAACAGCTTCTATACCTAGGTACTAGACCTACCCACTAGTTTCACCTCCACCTATCCATTCATAATACCTACAAGTCTGATCTTGCCACGTCTGCTGATAGTAGACATAGTTCCCAAAACACATTGCAATTAATCTTAGGTAAGGCAAGCAATATCAGCCCAGCTTGGGTAGTTATACTTCTCTCTGGGCCCAATTGCTTCATTTGGATGTATGGACATATTGACTCTAGCTCCCCTACTTACATGTCTCATCTTGCCTAGTTCCTATTTTTCCACCACTTCCTTTTACTCCATTTCTTACCCATTCCCTATTGATAGTGTATTATGAGGGAAAGAACATGAACTTTGGAGTCAAAGGATATGGGCTTAAATCACCACTCTTGTACTTACTACCTATGACCTAACCTCTCTTGGCCTTGTTTTTCTCATCTGTAAGGTGGGGTGGTGGTAGTGGAGTAGGTGTAGGGAGTGGAGGGTTGCTCAAGTTTCCTCTAAGGTTCTTCAACTTGGAAATCTAGAATTTCTAGTTCCCTCTAAGGAACTCAAGAAGTTGAATTTTCAAAAGGGCTTTACTGGTGCTCAAGAGAAAGGTAAAATAAAATAAATTTGTGAAGCAGATGAAACCATAGCTAACATATCCCCAATTAGTCATAGAGTCTGGTAGAAACTTTTTGAGCCAACTAGCCCCATTATCTGGTGGTTCTCATGTTTCTCCAGGAAAAATATGTACAAAGCCCGTCCCTAGACTTTGTGCAATCCAATTCCAGAATCTCTTTCAACATACCATGGCTTCAATATACTCCAACTTTGGCTTCTCCCTGTGTTCACTGCATGGTGGAGTATTATAAAATACTGGTGACAACATGGGGACCCTTATCTAAATGAATACTGTTAGGGAGTTACATCACTAAAGACAATGCTATGTGTTTGGTAGCTTAGATTAAAAAACAAACAAACATATCTCTGCTCTTAAAGGAGAGTTTTACCTGGAATCTATGGTTACCTAGTAAAATGCTTTTGTGTAATTATGGACAGAGATGGACAGACAGAAGGATGGATGAATACCCTAAAATATTCAGAAGCACCTTTTTCACATTCTGATTATGGAAATACAAGTGAAAAAATATCAATCATTACCAGAATTTATGTCAAACAACCTAAAACAAACCCCAGCTTATAAACTCATTAACATTTGCAGCCAGATTTTCCAGACTGAAGGGTCATGGGTAGTTTAGATAAAAACCTGGACTTGTGGATGATTATCTAAATCCAACTTCTTGAGATTTGTGCCCGCTGCCCACCACATGTATGCATTTTAAGATAAGACAGATTAAGAAAAACTCATTGTGCATTTTATTTTTCTGAAAGATAAATATTTTTCTCAAAGCATCCCAATCAAGGGCTATTTTTCACAGTTACCATGAACCTTGGTCTCACAAGCTATCAGCTTAGAATTTTGGTTGTAATAAATGTACACATGAAAGAAAGTCCACATTTGGGCCCACAATGACACAAATACAATGGAGTTGGAGGGTGTATGGTGCACCTTGAAAAATGTTGTCTCTGGGAGAAAAATTATTTGAGTTAGATAATTGTCAATTCCTTGTGCTCCATGCACTAGTTTCTTGGTGATTTTATTCTATGCAGACTGTTTTCTCATTCTTTCTTTCCCTTTGCCCACCAAACTCCTAATAGGTTCTGTACTTGTAGCTCTGTATTACCTTTAACCCCTCCTTGCCCAATCACCTGTGATGGTCTGTTCTTTGGCCTCAAAGCAGTGGTCTCTTTGTGCCTTGGCTCATTGCCTGAATCACATTCATTTTCCCCCAGATGTGTGTCATTCCTCAGGGCCTATTAATTGTCCTGAATTTCAGAACTCTACGGCTCCAGCTCCATAAACCAAAAAGGCAGACTTTCTTCATGTATAAGGCACTACTACCTTGCAAAGAATCAAAGGGAGAGGTAATGGCCCCTCTCTGATAATGTGGGAAAGCTCATGGAGAGTTGCTTAAATCTTGGGAAGAAATAAACCCCAGGTCACATGGGATCCATCCAGATCCATTCCCATTTGGAAATGTGCCCTTTTTTTTGAACGCTCAGTTCTGTCTCACTGGACATTTCCAGTACAACACTCCAAAGCTCTTGGTGTAAGGTCCCTTCTGTGTGTCTTTGTTGCTACTACCGTGGCTCTCTATGATGTGAAATCTCACATACCTGCTCATCAAAATCTGTTTCTGGCCTTCAATCAATATAGTTCCAAGTTCCTCGTCCTTATTTTCTTTTGGCACTCCACTTGGTTACCAGAAATCTGAGCTTCTTTGTTTGGGTCCCATCATAAGGGAAAGAAGAAGAAATGCTTTAGTGAGGTACTTTAGGTATGGGGCAGCTGGAGAATGATTCTTTCCTTTTCCTCACTGGCATTATCCCTTATCATAATAATTGCTAAAATGTACATAGTACTTACTATTTTCCAGGTTTTGTGCTAAGTGCTTTTACAAGTATTATCTCATATCCTCACAGGTCTCTGAGTTAGGTACTATTATTATCTCCATTTTACAGAAGATAAAAATGAGACAAACTGGAGTTAAGTGACTTGCTCAGGGTCACATAGCTAGGAAGTGTCTGTGGCTGAATTGATCTCAGATCTTCCTGACTCCAGGCCCAATGCTCTGTTCATTGTGCCACTGCTAGCTGTCCCAGTTTTGGTTTCATTGCCCCTGAAACTTCAAACAGACAGATTTAGTAGAATGCCTCTAAGTCCTCTCTCCTAAGGCAATCTGCTATGGAACTATAGGCACTCCCAAATATAAAGTCAGGACCCAGGACTCATTGATACCAAGGTAAGCTATATCATCTTAGAGACCTTTTCCCACTCACATTCAAACATTGACTAATATGGTCTAAATCAGGAGTTTTTAACCTGGGGTCTGGGAACTTGGTTTCTGACATTTCAATAACTATATTTCAACATAATTGGTTTCCTTTGCAATCTTATGTGCTTAATTTTGTACATTTAAAAGCATCATTCTGAGGTGGGGTTCATAGACTTCACAAGACTGCCAAACGGGTCCCTGACACACACAAAAAGTTAAGAACCTCTCATCTAAATTATGTTTGCCTAGATTGCCTATTACCAGCAATCTTCTGGTTAAAAAAGCTGGTAAAGTGGGTAATTGGCCCATTAAAAACTCAGTGAGTAATCATTGCTGTCTTCTATTGTAATTCCCCATCAAGATTCCTTATTCCTGTGCGTTGCTATCAGCATTGTGCTGTGTTGGAGTATGATGATCTCACCCTACCTCTTCTTATAGTTCTTAGAGGGGCTTCTTCCACCACCTTCTGGAGTCGGCGGTTTAAGCCAATATCATTCTGTTTCATTACTGAGGCTTTACTTACTTCCCTAGGTTCATATAGATTAAACCATGCCCCATCAACCTTCATCATCATTAGAGGATCATTGATTTGAAGCCTCTAAAAATTTTATAATATTCCATATAGAGGACAAATATATACTTCAATGTATATGTATATACATATGTATGCATATACTCTATATGTATTCTCTGCATTGGAAAAGACCTCAGAGACCCTGTAGATCAACCTGCACATACCTGAAAACCCCTTTTAATATTCCTTGTGAGTTTATTATTCAGCATCTCTTCTAAGCCCTCCATGGAAAAAAGAACCTACTATCATTGAAGGAAACCCTTCAGCATTTGGACAGAATTAATTACAAAGAATCATAGCCTAAATTTGCTAAACTTTCATGCAGTGCTTTTTGTTTTATTATTTTTGACTAAGTAGAATAAATATAATCACATAACAATCCTTCTAATACCTTGAAGATAGCTCTCATGTCTTTTTATGGTCCAGTGAAAAGAGTACTTGAGGAGACTTGGGCTTGAATCCTGACTACTCCATTGACTATTCCATTCCTTTGGTGTATTGACCAACTCACTTAGACACTATAGGCCTCAATGTCTTTATACATAAATTGATGGTGTTGTAGTAAATGGTGAGGTCCAAATTTATAATTCTATGATTTTCCTAAGCTTTCTTTTGTTTAGGCTAAATATTTCCCATTCTTTCAGCCAACCTTGTATAGTATGGTCTCAAGCTCTCTCCTCTCTCCAACCTGGTCACTCTTTTTGGAAAGTGTTAAAATTTATCAATGTCTTTCCTAAAAGGCAGTACCCAGAACTTGCAAATGTTTCATTTGTGGTTTGGGATAATATACTCACATAAAATGGCCACCAATACTGCGGTCATTTATTATTTCCACGTAAACATTACATATGAACATCTGTCCTAATGTTTCTTTTTTTTTTTTAATTTAATCTTCACCTGTGTTGCAGTGGAAAGGACCTTCACTTCTCTCCACTTCTGTTTTCTCATATATACAATGAGAGAGTTGGCTTTGAGACTCTTTAAGGTCCCTGTCAGTTCTAAATCCTAATTTCCTCTTCCCTTGAATGAAAGTATAGAGTAAAGAGTAGGATCTGTGTTAACTTTGCCCTTGATTCTGGCTGGCCTCTTCCTCTATATTTCAGTAATCCTCCCCCTGTCCGCAATCACTTCTTCCATCATGTCTTGCTTTTATCCACAAAGGAAGATGACTCTAGCCTCCAGCTTGGGTGTGGTTCAGCACTAATGACAGCTCTGCAGGAGCCCTGTGGCCAGAAACCTTGGATGCGCCCATTGGCAGGAAGAACTGAAGAGTAATGTGCTGCGACGTGGCATTGACATGAGTCTCCAAATACAGTTTTGCACCAGATGTAATATCAGTATTGATGGCACATCAATGCAAACCTGAGCTTTTCAAATTAATTGTAATGAGGCTTGAGTCCGAGGTGAGTAAGCAGAATAAAAGTATATCGGTACTCCAGGTGATAGAATAAAGTCTCTTATAACTATGCAAGATGGGGAGACATCACAATGGTAATAATTCAGTTTAACAAACACCACATCTACCAAAAGGCAATGTGCTGTGTACCAAGGTCATGAAAATGGAAAACAAAACAATTCCTGTCCTCATTAAGCTTATAGTTTAAGAGTAGGAATAGGACCTATTCACAAATACATGTGATACAAAAATAGAACGTGTTGGTGGCAAATTATATATCCAGATAAAAAGCTATGGAAAAATTGAAGAAGGCATGACTTCTAGTTATGAGGAAGAATTGACAACTAATGTAGGATTTGATAGGATAGAAAGACTTTAATAGGCAATGTGATATAGTGGAAAGAATATGGAGTTTTAAGTAAGGAGAGATGTAGGCTCAAAATTTTACTTCTGATCATATTTACAAGACTATAATTTTTGATGCTTTTGAGCCCAAGGGCAAGTCTTTTAATTTCTTACAGCCTCAGTTTCCTCATTGGAAAAATATGGAAAATTTACATAGTGCCTATCTCACAGGGTTCTTGTGAGGATCATATGAGATAAGGTATGTAAAGTCCTGTATAAATGTTAGCATTATGATTATTATTAATAGGTAGAGATAAGGAGGAAGAGTATTTTAGGCACAGGAAATTACCTGTGTGATTTGATTAATAACCCATTACATTTCTATAGCCCTTTATAGTTGCTAAGTGCTTTGACACACAATAGTACTGTCATGAAATTATTATTCAGTTACATATGACCTCATTCTGCATGTTGATGAGGTGATCTTTTGCTGAAACAGAATAAAGAGCAGCTCAAAAAGTCACGATTCAGATGTACTATATGACACAAATCTAGTGCAACAGTTTTATCCCAGCTCTTTCTATGAAGGTATGGACTTCTTGGGAAAGTATAGACACATAGTGGGAGGATGAATAAGTTCACTATGTCCCATATAAAGCTTCTCCACTCAGGATTTAATACATAATCAGGGTTGAGCCGCTTTGTACTTGCACTGGGACCCCAATGATTCATTCAGTCATTCTTTCTCATATATGCTCACTGAATCCTCTCACTCCCAACTCACTCCCTACTCAATCTTTCCTAGCTCCCTTAGGAAACCTTTCTCCACGCTCAATCAAACCAGATGGTTTCTCAGTACAAATATTAACTCTCCACCCTTACCTTCCATCACTGCTCTCAGATGTGAGCTCAGTACCCAATGACCCATAGCAGTCCCATTATCATGCCCGATTGTCCTTAGACCAATGAAATCATGGGTATTTGCCTTGGACACGTAGCTGATTCATCATTCATATTCAGACCCCCTAACATCCAAAGCACCTGATACATGCATTATCTCATTTGCTCCTCATAATCTCCCAGTGACATAGGCAGGACATTATCTCTAATTAGGGGTGATAAATTGATGATCAGAGCAGTTACATGGCCAGTGACAGGCTTTATAACTTCCAGTACTAGATTCTGACCTTCTACATAGAAGGTCTACTACAGAATAAGGAGGGAGAAGCAAAACAACACTAGAAGCAACATATTGTGGATGCTAGTAAGAGGCATCAGGGTACTGGTTCTTAACTTTTTTTGTGTTATGGACCCCTTTTACAATCTGCTGAAGTCTGTGGATTCCTCAGAATAACATTTGGAAATGTTAATTTTCATCAAGCAGTTACTAAAAATAAAGATATAATTTCTTTCCCATACAATTTCACAGACCTCTTGAAATGTATCCATAGACTTTTTGGGGGTTTCAAAGACCCTAGGTTAATTCTTGATGTAGTAGAGAGAGTAATGGACATGTGATTCAAGCCAGTTGGGTTGCACAGTGGTTAGAGCTAAAAACCTAGGAATGAAGACCAAACAACCAGTCACTGTCCCTATTGTCATCTTCCTTTTCTTCATGATGTTTGACACAGAAGGTTTAATGAAGTCTTGTTTTCAGAAAAGTGAACTAGATGAAAAGGGGAAAGTGTTACTTAATGAGGAAGTGGGTAGTTCAGTGGAGATTATTCTGGCCTTGGACATTTGCTAGCTGTGTAACCCTGGGACATCATTTTAACTTCTGTCTGCCTCAGTTTTCTCATTTGTGAAATGGGGATAATAATAACATTTTCCTCCCAGGATTATTGTGAGGGTCAGATGAAATTATATGTGTAAAGCACTTTGCAAACCTTAGTGCTATTATTTAGTCCCAGAGCTACCACTTAGGAGCTAGCTGTGTGACCCAAAGCAATGAATCAATAAGCATTTATTAAACACCTATTACGTCTACTTACCTTAACTTCCAGTCCATCAGCTTTAACGTTTTGCTGTTTGAAAGCAATTTGCACTAAGATCTCTTGTATGTCTTCATTTTATGGAAAAGGAAACAGATTATATTTGCACCCAGTCAGTCATCACTTTCAAGATTGTTTTGTCGTTGTTTGTCCTTTGTTCTCAAAGAAGACCATGGCATCAGGAAAGTGATGCCGTGATTTACAAGGACTTCAAAGATCCCTTCTAGACTTAATGCTATGATCCCTTGCAAGTGAATTGTATATAAGGGCGGGGCGGGGCGGGGGGGGGGGCTATGCAACATCGACAGCCTCTCTTTCAAGAACTATCCTATGATCAGACATTCAAGTATATTAAGTACCTCTCCTCCACTTCCTGCATTTGTTGCCACTGTGTCTGTAAGGACAATCTTCTGGTTTCCCAGTCTGTTATCTGCTTTTCTCCCTTTCTTCATTAGCCTCCCTCTTCAAGTGGACTGAGTATACGTAGTAGCAAGAACATTCAATAGTCATGGAGTTATGGTAAAGGATGTGGGTTCAAACAGTAGCTTTCGTGTTGAAGTTGTACAATTCCAGCCAAGTCATTTCATCTTTCAACCTCAGTTTCCTCAGCTGTAAAAAAATGAGAATAATATAAATTTCACCATATATTTCAGAATTATAAGAAAAGCAGCTTTGCAAATATTAAAGCCCTTTATCATTGAGAGCTGTTACTGTTCATCCACACACTCTTAAGAGAGCACTTACTCAAGCATTACTCATACCTTTTTGAAGAATGCAGGCAGGAATTAGAAAAGCCTCTTCTGGATCTTAGGGAG
Organism: Phascolarctos cinereus; assembly: GCF_003287225.1. NCBI lineage: Eukaryota > Metazoa > Chordata > Mammalia > Diprotodontia > Phascolarctidae > Phascolarctos > Phascolarctos cinereus. The sequence continues at coordinate 183,260,420 of NW_027556402.1, read as the reverse complement.
AAGACAGATTTCTTTGGCTTTGATGGCCACTTAAAATGGAAAGAAAACCCTTATGAGGGAACAAGGAGTACCCTTGAGCATGGAAATCCCACTCAGCATCTCCAACTCTGACAATCTGATTGGAGAGTTCTGACACATACCTATAAAACAACACAAGACAGTTGCTATAATGGAAGAAAGGTGCCAGCAATGTATACTATAGGAGCTCAGAGGAAGGAGAGATTACTGAGGTGGGAGGGGTGAGGAAATGCTACATGGAAGAAATGAGACTATAGCTGGGCCCTGAAATAAGGGGAATATCTTGATAGGCAGACAGTACAAGGGTTGGGGGGTGGGGAGAAGAGGAGAATTCCAGGTAGAATAGGGAGGAAACTAGAAAAATGAAAATGTCTAAGGCTTTTGAAGTCAACTCAGTTTAATGATAATTTATAAAGTACCTATCATGCTAAATGTTCAGTGGGATGCAATATTTATTTAGATAAAATGGGGTCCCTACCCTCAAGGAGCTTCTGTCAAAAGATATACGTCTTCTACATAATAATGAATGATGAGGATGTTAAGGAAGTGCAAAATAAAATACTAGCAATTAATCAAAAGGCACTTATTAAGTACCCATTTTGTTCCAAACACTAGGGACACAAAGCACATGATTAAAAAAAAAGTCCCTGTCTTCAAGAAACTTAGATTCTCTCTAGGGAAGGCCCTATGCTATGAGTAGACTAAGAGAGGAGGAACAGTCATTAACAACTTGGCAGTGGAAGGGCAAGGATTATAACATCAGAGATAGAAGGGATCTTTGAGGATATCTATGCCCTCATTTTCCAAATGAGGAAACTGAGGCTCAGAGAACTTAAGTGATTTGCTTAGGACCACAAGCCAACTTTTCTTGGTCGGAATCCCAGTATTCTATCTGCTAGATCTGCTTCCTGGAAAGGCCTTTAAAGGCTTGGCACAAATTCAATAGGTAAAGCGAATAGGGAACTTTTGAGAAATCAGGAGCAATGTGAAGAAAGAAGGTATGGGGCCAGACCTCTGGCTCCTTGCCAGCTCAAACTTGGTAGGTGGTTTCTATGTATAGAAACCTCTCTCTAATGGAGGTTGCAGTCCTTTCTGTGGGGAACCAGGCTTTGATTCAGTCCCGTCATTCTGTAGCTCTCCATGGTGTAAAAACAAACACAAGTCTAACTATTCAAGTTGTTTGTTTTTCAAGTAAAGCGGGGAATGGCTCTATGTTCAGTGAAATGAATTAAAAGCCAAAAACAGAGCTGTGGATAGACATTACTGGAGCTTCGAAGAATCTCAGGACTAAATTAGCAAAGGCTAAATCATCCAATTTACACTTTCCATCATGGCAGTTGGTTTTGAGGAGGAAAATGAGTGTAGCACAAAGGAGGAGGGCCTAATATCTGAGAGTCCAGTTAGAGAAAGGCTTGTTAATAAACTCCTGTGGCTCTCACCTTACTGTGGCTCTGAATAGGTGTCTAGAGTGAATGACCCTCATATAAAGTATCCAAAAAAAGTCACTTTGGTTTTCGTGCTTGTCCCAATCAGGTTTTTTTTTTCTTTTTCACATTGTAAAAGCAAGGTTAAGGCACCATTTGTAAATAAACCTAGAGAAGTAACTGTCCTAAATTCATATTAAGTTGCAAATGACTGATAGAAGATCCCCTGAGAACAGATTCTGATGAGGAGGAGGGAGAGAATTTTAATTTCTGGAATAAAACAAGCATTTCCATAATATGGTATAATAAAAAAAGATGATTGTACACAAAGCTGGAAATCTGTTATATAACAACTTGCTATTCTTTTTAAACATATAATAGTTATCATGTAAATTTTTTCCCTCCTCCCTCTCTAGAGCTGTTTTTTTAACTGCCTAATAATTCCACATAGTTTTAGTAGTTTCAAAAAATCAAAATAAGCATTTTTTTCTTTGGTGATTTCAATCTCCCTTTTAGTACTTTCTCTCTTCCATACTCCCCTCCCTCCATTATCAGGCACCTAACGACTTTTCATTCTATCTCTCCTCCCCATCAGAATCTGTTCTCAGGAGATCTTCTATCAATCATTTGCAACTTAATGTGAATTTAGGACAGTTACTTCTCCAGTTTTATTTACAATTGATGCCTTATCCCTGCTTTTACAATGACAGGCTGTGCACTCCTGTTAGAGAGATTCAGATAGAAACTGGGACATTAATCCCTACATACATTGTTATCTATGTTTTATTGTATTTTTATTTATTTTGTTAAATATTTTCCAATTCCAGTTTAATCTGGTTTCTCCTTCCACTCTGTCCTGGCCACATGTTTAACACCTCTGATGGAGATGAATCACCTCATTTTAGAAATAAAAATCCTGAGACTAAGAAAAAGAAAGTGACTTGCCTAAGATCACATGTGATGAGGATCCCTATCTAGTTTTCATTTGACAATGCCTTCTCGTTGTTCTTTAGTATATTATAGAATGGAGTCTTCCATCTCTCTGCTTTTGCACAGATGGTCCTTCGTGTGGGAAATGCATTCTTTCTTCACTTCCACCTGAGGGATTCCAGCTCATTGCCACATCTACAAAAAACTTTTCTTCATGCCCTCTCCAGCAGTTAGTGCTCTGTTCCTCTTGAAATGACCTAGTGAGTACTTACCTGCTTATCTAAGATACATGTGTTCCTATGAAATGTGTATGTCCACATAGAACAGCCACATGCAAAATGGCCCAGACTTAGTTAGAATTTTCATTACATTTATGTATTATATGCTCCAGTAATATATAAGCTCCTTAAGAGTGATATCTGCTTTATTTTTGTTTTCATATCTACAACACCTAGTACAGTGCTTGATGCACAGAGGGTTACTTCATATGTGCTTTTTAAACTGAAATATTTTTTTCTGGGCTGAGGGGCACCTCCACAGTGTTCCTGGGCCAAGTCTCCTTAGGTGACTCATACAGAGTGTAGGTTGATGTAATCACATCTGGGCTCCATGCCTCATCACTGCTATGCCCTTGGATAAGATGTGTTGCCTCTCTCTGAAGAAATTCAACCAGATAGTTTCTAAGATTCATTTCATTGAAAAAGCCTATAATTCAAAGTTCTATGGCTTTCTTCTTGTCCATGGATTTTTACTTTAAGCCATTCAAATGATGTGGTATTATGTGAAAAGAAAGTAGTACAATAGTAATCGTAGAGAAAACAAAAGTAAAAAAAAACACCTTAGTAATGAAACATTTCTAACACAAAGGAAAGACTAGAAAGTCATAAGAAATGATATTTTATTTTCCTGTGGATTAAATTATCTGTAATGTGCAAGTCCTTAGAGAGAAAAAAACAAGTAATTTATGAGAGTGTGATTTCATGAACATAACTTTAAAAACTCTCCTCTCATCTAACTCCATCCTTCTTTGCCTTTAGTACATTCAATCGTATTCAATTCATTCCCACCAGCATTTATTAAACAAGGACCGTGTGCCAAGCAGCCAGCTAAGCCCTTTGAATACCAAGATGCAACAAATACCCTGAACTGGAGTAACCAATGCTGAAATTTACCGTGATGTCATGGATTCAATCCTGAACTTTGGAATCATAAAGTTCTAGGTTTGGGTTTTTCTTGAGATACTGACTTGATAATCATTGTCAAGTCTCAGTTTCCTCTTATATAAATGTAGATAATGATATTTGCACTACCCAATTCTCAGTGAGAAAATATCTTTGCAAACCTTAAAGCACTGTACATACACATATAAAATATTTGCATATACATGCATTATTGTTATGATGATGACAAACATAACATAGAAGAAAAAACATGAATACAAGGGAATTAGTTTCTAAAGTCCAGGTCTGCCTTTTACACTTCCTTGTTCAACAAAATCCAGTGATTCCTTATTATCCTAAGGATCAAATCCAGACTTTTCAAATAGTATACCCCTTCACACATCCCTGTGCATCAACTAGTTTTCTTGCTATTCCTCAAACAGGTTATTCTGTGTCCCATGTCTGTGCCTTTGTATTTTCCCTCCTGTCTGTCTGGAATGCACTTCATCTTCATTTCTGTGTCTAGCTTAGCCCATGTGCTACCTTTTGCGTGAGACTTTTCCTGAATCATTTTGTACCTCAAGTCCCCTAATTGTGAGTGTTCCCCAATTCTGTGTCCTGGGTCCTCTTGTCCCCTGTACTCCACCTCTCATTCATTACTATAGTCAGCCTTTTCTGGTTAGTGTAAGAGCCCCCTGGGGAGCTAGATGAAATATTTTGTTCCAAATCCCTGTCCATGTAATGTATGTGTGGCTGGCAACAAGTGTCCAAGGCTTTGGGTCATCCTCCATCTACACTGCCAAACCTTAATGCCACCTTCAATACTATCTGCCATTTGTGCAGAAATACTGGAATTCATATTTGCCAAAATGATAGAGTCCCCATTGGCATTATCCCAAAGAATATGCCACAGACATGGTGGAGATAAAAAAGAGAAATGGTTTGTTGGCTTAACCGCCTTCATGTCAAAGTGTAAAGAGATGAGGTCAACCATCAAAAATCATAAAATCCATTGGCACTAGGGGCAGCTAGGTGGTGCACTGGATACAGCACTGGCCCTGGAGTAAGGAGGTCCTGAGTTCAAATCCAGCCTTAGATACTTGACACTTACTTGCTGTGTGGCCCTGGGCAAGTCACTTAACCCCACTGTCCAATCAACCAACCAAACAAACAAACAAACAAAAAAACAACTTGAATTTCACAAAAAAAAGTTAAAAATTAAGCAAGCATTCAGTGAAGAGAACATGGGACAGCCTCCTATCAAATGAAAAATATTTATAGAGTCCTTCTTCGGTGCCTAACACTGTAGAGGTCCAAAAAAGTAAAACTTTCACTCTGTCCTCAAGGAGTTTACTAATTGCATATATAAGACTTAGGAAACCATGACCAATAATGCAAGCATCATTGATTAAGTAGCAAGTAAAGTGTATCAAAAATAAGGGCTAGAGAATCACAGATAAGGGAAAGATTGATGTGATCTGGGGGCTATCAGGGAAGGCTTCCAGAAGAAGGCAAATTTTGAGTTGGGCCTTGATGGAAAGGTGAGATTTGGACAGGCAAAGGAGGCTAGGATGAAGTAGCCAAGACCTCTTATTGGATGTGACAGATCAAGTTCTTTTCAGACTCAGGAAGCTGTTGACTTAAAATGGGAAGCAGGTAAAATAGTAGAAAGCTCATTGGCACCCAGAAAAGGGTGACAAGGATGGTGAGAGAACTAAACAGTTTGGCATATGGGGAAGGATTCGTTTATCTTAAAAAGAGAAGCTTTAGGAAAAAGGGGACATGATAGATAATTTCAAGTATGTGAAGTACTGGCATGTGAAACAGAGATTGAACCTACTCTATTTCATAACACTAGGTAAAAATAGGAATTAGGGGTGGAACCAAGAGAAATATTTCATGAACATAGAATATCAGAGCTGGAAAGGACTCAGAGAAGTCAAGTGACTTTCCAATGTTCATGCAACTAGTACTCCCTCTCTTCCCCTCCTTTCCCTTTTCTTCCCTCTACTCAGTTCTGCTTTCTTCCTTTTCCTTCCCTCCCCTTCCCCTTACCTTTCTTTCTTTCCCTTCCCCTCTTCTCCTCTCCCTTCCATTATGCACATCTCTGACCTTGGCATTTCACCTTCTGCCTCCATGTTTCTGCAAAAACTTCTTTTTCATGTCTATGGGTATTATTTAATTTGAATATTCAATTCTTTGAAGACTGGAATTATTGTTCATTTTCTCTTCGTTTCTGTGGCACCCAAGTAAAGTGCTTTGCACCAATATTTTTTTTGTTGAATGGATTGGAACAAAGTCCTATCTGAAATCTGAGGGCTTACTGACTATGGTTGGGGTATCATGGAAAGCATCACAGGGGATGGGGCAGGAGAGATGTACTTTAAAATGTAGCTGGGAATTCAAGAGCCAAATGGAAAGATGAGTTAAGCTTTTCTGGCACAAGGGATCATGTGAGTCAATTGAAGATGCAGGCCATGAATATGCTAGGTGAGAGGAGAGGCTGGTGAGAAGTCAAGTTTGGCCAAAGCTTATAGTAGCTGGAGGAGAGTAACTTGAGAAGGGTACCAGATTGATGATGGCCCTGATGAGTAGGTTAAGGAGGTTAACTGTAGACAACATGGGGCTACTACAGGTTTTGAGGAGAGCAGTAATACCAGCAGGTCTATTTGTCAGGTACATGAAGTATGTCTTGGAAGGTGAGATACAATGGAGTGAGGAAGACTTATTAGGAGGAAGGGGAAGGGGCAAAGGGATAAGCATTTATGTTGGCCTTACAACATGGTAGGCACTGTGCTAAACTTTACAAATGATCTTGTTTGATCTTCACAACAACCCTACAAGGCAGGTCTTATTATTATACCTATTTTATAATTAAGGAAACTAAGACAAACAGAGATTAAGTGACTTGTCCAGGGTCACACTGCTTGTAAGTGTTTGAGACTGGATTTGAACTCAGGTCTTCCTGACACTAGGCCCAGCACTCTATCCACTGCAGCACCAGGTGGCATTGAGACATTGCAATACTATATGTGGAAGCTCTCATTATGGAGATGGAAGTGGGCAGAGAAGAGTACATAGATATGAGAGATTTTATGGAAGCAAAATAGATTTCCACACCACAGATATCAGAAAGCCCCCAGTTTCCTAAAAATGGGCCTCAATTTTTTCCATGTAGAATAAAGTGATTTGGAGTAGATAATCTCTAGTCTGTCTGTCTGTCTGTCTGTCTGTCTCTCTCCTTCTCTCTTTAGTGGAGCAGAGAGGATCAGACCTGTGATTTCATTACTGTAAGGAAATTCTTTTTTCTAAAATTGTTTGGCACCTTCTGTGGAACTTCTAGTCTTAAAGAGTTGGTTAACCTACCTAGAGGTTAAGTGGCTTGCTGAGGGAGGGGGGTTGGGAGAGAGGAAATATCCAGTATGAGCCACAGGCAGTGGTTGAAGCAAAGTGTTCCAGACTTTGAGGCCAGTTCTTAAATCCCCTATGCCCCACTGATATAAAGATGAAAAGATGACAGCCCCTCTCCTCAAAAAGCTTACATTGTACTGTAGTCAGTCAATAAGTTCTAGAAATGTTAAGTAACTTCATAAGATCAAGCATCTGGCTGCTTTAAAAAATAGAATTCAAGCTATTAGAATCCACAATTATCATGTGAGAGGTATGATTCCTCTTATCTAAAGAGTGTTACCCAATCTTATCCTCAGAACCCATTTTGTTCTTTTTAAGTAATACTATTTATCTTGAAGATCACATTGTCTCTACTATTCTTACAAAGACAATGGATATCCTTTCAACTTAGCTTTATTACTATTATCTTTTTAAAATTGCCATGGGTGGTCAGAATAGGCAGCCACCTGCCAGACTATTAGAATCAGATGAAAAACATTCTTCTATCCTCCAGAACTTCTCCATAATTGACATGATTTTAGAAATTCCACTGTTAGAGATATATTCCTTCAACTTCAGTCATTTCAGCCTAGGTAGGGTAATATTGAAGACCTCTCTTAGCACTTCCTACTTTTGCTTTTTCTCTGCTTCAATCCATCTTTCATATTGCTAACAGAATAATCAGTCTCAAACATATATCATATATAATCATATGCCTATTTGAAAGTTTTTAGTGGTTTCCTATTTTTCCCAAGTAAGGTTAAAGTTCCTGCTATTCGAGAATAGCTACAAATTGGTGCTACCCTTGTTCAGTCTTTTCAGTTGGGTCCAATTCTTTATGACCCCATTTGGGGTTTTCTTGATGAAGATACTAGAGTGACTTGCCCTTTCCTTCCCCCAGCTCATTTTACAGATGAAGAACTGAAACAATGAATGTTAAGTGACTTACCCAAGGTCACACAGCTAGTAAGTGTTTGAGGCCAGATTTGAACTCAGGAAGGTGAGTCTTCCTGACTCCAGTACCGGAACTCTATCCATTATGCCACCTAATTGCCCTGGTGCTACCTTACCTCTCCATTTTTATCTTATATATGTACTCTACACTTTAGTCTAATTAGTCTATTCTCTGCTCCCCAAACATATCCTCTTTTTTTTTTACCTCTATAACCACCCACATGCCCTTCCCTGCACTTTATATACCTTTCCTACCCATCATTTCTTATAGAATTCTTACCTGTTATTTAAATCCCAACTCAAATATCACCTCTTGGAGGAAGCCATTAGTAATGACTGCTCTGCCTTCAGATCTCACCATAGTAACATAGTAGCACTTTGTACCATTCTAATCCAATGATCATATAATGTGGTATGTATATATTATATTATATATATTATATTATATTATGTATACATTATATTATATGTATATATTATATATACATATATATGCATACATACACATACAGGCATATACATACACACACACACACACATATATATGCATATACATACATACATACATACACACATACATATTTCTTTATATATTTTTGTTTTCTCCCTCTACTGGACTCTAAGTCCCTTGAAGGCAGGCATGTTACTTTATCTAAAATGTATATCTCCTCCAAAGCTAAGTTCAGTGTTCTTCAAAAAATAAGCCCTAAATAAATGATTCTTGAATTAGCAAAGTTATATCATTTATTTACTGTTTAGTTTGAATGATTTTTAAACTCCTTTGCTGTGACTAGAGAGGGAGTGAGAAAAAGTATGGTGATTCTTAATACCTAGAAAATACCTTAATACCTGGAAAGAGGGGGAAAAGAAGATGAAAGAGAAGCCATGAAGAGGTAAAAGGAAACAGAAGAGGGCCTCTAGGCCCTGAAGAAAAACTTCAATTTTCTCCTCTCTTGACATAATTTAAGATGCATTGGGCTATGGGGTATAATGGATTAAAGAGACAGAGAGAATACAAAATAAGAGGAAGGCAGAAAGGAAAAACATGAGATGTGACTCACAAACGTATAGTTTTATTTTTTAATCTTTTCCTTTAAACTAAACTTTTTCAAGGCATTTTTATATAAAGGGGAAAGAAAAAGGTGAATGATTTTGCAATATGGAAACTAGATTAGGTGAATAATAGTTAACAACAGAAATTTAGTTTGAAAAGAATTCTTTTCTCTTCATTTTTGAAGAGGACAGAATGACATGTTAGGTTAAGGTCTTGACTTGTGCATAAATTGGATTTAAGTGAGGCTGAGTTGCACCCCTCTGTTGCACAGCAAGCCTAACTCTCCCGGAATCATTAAAGTCCAATGGCAAGATAGAAGTTAAGATGACTAGTGATGGCCTGGGATGCAGTGGATGACATTAATGTCTTTCGTGTTTGACCAGCCTCTAAGCACTACTGTTGGTTACCCTTGAACTTAGTTTAACTTGTCTGCCAAGATGGTTTTACCAGCTGGGGGGTAGTTACTGCATATGCTACAGCTTCTTGGAGCCACAGGTGAGAGCTGGGGGGCAGATAGACATCAAAGGTGGATGAACAGCCCTGAAAAGGGCTCAGCATGCCCTCCCACCAGAGGGGCTAGTCCTCCCTGAACACCTCAAGCTTCTAGATTTACCATAAAGACAAGCTGAAGTTTTAAGAGGGTAGAGGCAGAGTGGAAGTGGAGCTCAGACTCCAATTTTCTCATCTTCTGTACCATGTGATGCTACAGTAAACACTTGAAAAGCATACCAGACATCCTCTCTGGCCCATGGGATAACAGTCAGTTTGACCCATAGAAGGAAGGCCCCCACCTTCTCTGATCTTTTGGATTAAGTTAAAACAGTCCAAATAAGAGCTAAGGGAATTGAGGTGTGGCAGTAGAAACAATAGTGTTCATGCAAGTGCTTACTGAGTCTTTCTTTACAATGTGCCAAGTATGATGTTAGGGATAAGTGAAAGAGAAAAAAGAAGCTTAAAGCAAGGTCACTAAATTATAAGAGCCTACTATCTAGTTGGTGGAGACAAGATGAAATAGGGAAAGTGAAATAATAATTTTGTTCCATCCCATTCAACAAGAATCTATTAAGCTCCTAGTAGACACAAAACACTGTGCTCAAGACTGGAAATGCACAGACAAAAGTGAAACATCCCATCTTCAGGAAAAAAACATTCTACTTGGGGGAAGTACTATATACACAGATAAACAAATATAAAATTCAAGGGAAAGGAAAACAGCATTTTTTAACACCTATTACATAGCAATTAGGTGGTAAAGTGGATAGAATGCAGGGCCTGGAGTCAGGAAGATGCATCTTCCTGAGTTCAAAACTGGCCTCAGACACTTACTAGTTGTGTGATCCTAGATGTGTCACTTAATCCTGTTTGCTTCCATTTCCTCATCTGTAAAATGAACTGGAAAAGGAAATGGCAAATCGCTCCAGAATCTTTGCCAAGAAAACCCCAAATGGGGTCAGGAAGAGCTGGACATGACTGAAAAGCAAACACCATTAGGACAGCATTGTACTAGGTACTTTAGAAATGTTATCTCTCTTGATCCGTTGAGGTAGATGCTGTTATTAACCTAAGCATTTAAGGGCTGAGAAAACTGAGTTAGTCAGAGATTAAGTGATTTCTTAGTGTAACACAGCTAGTTAGTGTCTGAGACTGGATTTGAACTCAGTTCCTCCTGACTGTACATTTAGTGATTTATCTACTATGTCACCTAGCACCCTCAAGAAATGTTTCATGTAGTATGATATTCATGTTTCTATATTTCAAGGCTCTATGATATTAATGATATGGGAACTTCCTCCACAGATATAGGCTGCAGTTTTTCTGAGTTCATGTAACTCAAGAACTCCATCAATTTGAGACCAAATCCCAGCCAGAAAGGAAAATCAGATAATTCTTTTTAATGAAGAGATTTGCCAACAATAGCTTGACCCTATGTGCCTAGAATCTGTACCCACCAAGGTTATAGTCTACTTCAATGTAAAGTCCTCAAGGGCAGGAAGCATGCCTTTTGTTCAACCTTATATCACTAGGTCTGAACACGCTTCACATGTAAAAAGTATTTAATATCTTTTTGTTGAATTGATCTTAATTGAATTGAGTTAGTGGTGTCTCAGAATTTAGTGAGGCTGGTTGCAATATTTGGACAAACGTTATTCTAATAATTGAAGGCTTTTCAGTTCCACAGGACCTGATAGAACATAATCTTCACAGCCAGAGCCTTGAAGGACTAAGAAAGGGTCCTCCCACACTAGAAAGAGGCATCAGAGTAAGATTTTAGTGCTATGATGAAGAGGATGATGAAGATGATAAAAAGTCTATATATGTAGAACATTTTATGGGTTATAAAGTACTTAACATCTACTTTCTCATTTGGTTTTTACAGCAACTTTGGGAATAGTCAGGGAAGATTGTATTACTCCCATTTTATTGATGAAATCAAGGCTCAAAAAAAAAATTAAGTAATTCCCCCAGGGTCATGAAGTTAGTAAATGGAAGAATAAGAGTGCAAACCAAAGTCTTTTCACTTCTAGTCCACTTCCCCCCCTCCATTCCACTGTTCCAATAATGGAGTGCCATGGTGATGATGAAGATAATGATGAGGATAACATATATATATATATATATATGTATGTGTGTGTGTGTGTGTGTGTGTGTGTGTGTGTGTATAGCTTTCAGATTAACAAAATGTTTTACTTATATTATCTCATTTGAGCATCACAGCAACCACTAGAGGCAGGAGAATTCCAATCCCTTCTATATTCCTCACTTTTATTTATTTGTTTATTTGTTTGTTTGTTTATTTTTGGTAAACTCTATATCCTTCAGAGGAATCTTTCCCCAACCCCTCTTAATTCCAGTGCCTTCTCTTTTTAAATTATTGCCCATTTATCCTGCATATAGCTTGCTCTGTATATATTTATAAGCACATTGTCTCTCCCATTAGATTGTAAACTCCTTGAGAGCAAGTAGTGTCTTTGCCTCTTTTTGTATCCTCAGGGCTTAGCACAGTGCCAGGCACAAATGTTTCCTGATTGATTATTGATTGAAACAATACTTTCCCCACCAGGCACTTTTCCCCAAACTCTATTAAATCACATACATTTAATCACATTATCAACTTAATTTGCATATAAATGGTCAGACTGGAGCCATCTGATATTCACAAAAAGGCTCTTGAGCTACTTTAATAAATTTCTAAAAGGCTTTTTGTAAAATCAAAGGCAGAGATTTAGGTTTTGCCAAGAATAAATCCAGTTAAAATTAGTCTGGGGTTTGAGGATTTTTTTCCCCCCTATGGAGCTTCAATTCCAAAGGAAATTCTAACTTTAGGGAAAAAAACAAAACAAAACTACCTTCACTATCAATAGCTCCCAGTCACTGGAATGTTCAGTCCAATCACTTGAAATAAGTTGGGAGAATAAAAGGCAAGATGACTCTTCCAATTGAAGAGAAAAGCCCACTCTGTAATCTCTTCGGAGGTGAGGGCCCAGGTATGGTGGAGAGAGAGATAGGCTTGAAAGGGATTCAAAAGAGGATCTGTAGCATCACATGAAATTGGTGCACTGTTCCTTTAAACTGTAAGCTGCCTCTTGGAACTTAAAATGGAGTAGGCTGCATGTTGTAGACAGATAAGTTCTTTTTGAATTTGGACCAAAAATCTGTGAAATATTGGTAGTTAGTTGAACCAACTCTGTTGTTCATAATGAAAGCCTTTTGTCCTAAATTCAGACCTGTCAGCTCAAGGAGAAGCCATATTTCAGATTGATAGATGGCATTGCAAGAATCAGACTTTCATTATTTTTACTCTTATACTCCCTCTGCCAAACCACCATTAAATCACAGATTTTAAATGTTGAATAAAGTAAGATGTCTATGAATTAAAGTGAATCATTAATGTTTTTTTCTCTTTTCTCTTCCTAAGCTCCTTATTCCTTAATTCTTTCAGGTTCCAGTCTCTGGTGAGCCATCTCTTTTGACCTTGTCACACTTCTACACTTTCATAGAGGGAGAATAGGGAAAGCAAAGTACTTTGTACCTGGAATTCAGCAGATGTGGGCCCAGTGTCTGTGTGACCTTGGTCAGGCACTCATTTCTCTAGGCCTCAACCTCCTGATCTGTAAAATGAAGGGGTTAGACCAGATGATTTATAACATCTTCTATTAGCTATAAATTAGATCCCCACAATTCTATGAAGTAGATGTTGTTATCTCCCCCCCATTTTATAGATGAGGAAATTGAGGAAGACAAAAGTTAAGTGATTTGCCCACTGTCCAACATTTAGTATCTAAGACTGGGCTTGAACTCAAATCTTCCTGACTCCAGCTCCATCCCTCAATCTACTGACCCATCTAGCTATCTCCTTAATTCTTATATATGAATGAGTCATTCTTGTCCTTTTGTCTCTACATCACCTTAAAGGTGACTTTTTTTTCTGTTTCCATTATTCCATACTCAATTCCTTTCCCATTCACTCCCAGCATGTGCTTGCAAATTCTTGCTTTGGTTCTCCACACTCTGCAAATCCCTCTTAATGTCACTTCTTCCCTAGACCATGTTTTCATTTCCATTATTAGCTTGCAAATTCACTTGTTCACCTTCTGTAGCCAACGGTACTCTTCCCTTTCTTCTCTAGCCTCCTTCAGTTTAAGGGAAATTCTCTCCTTTTCCGGGTCACTTTAATATTGGTGCCTTCTCTCTTAAATTATCTTCAATTTATCCTGTATGTATCTCATTTGTGTTGAGGTGTTTGCATGTTGTCTCACTCAGACTGTTAGCTTCTTGAGATCAGGGACTTTGTTTGTTTGTTTGTTTTGCCTTTCCATGTATCTCTGGTGCTTATTACAGTGACTGGCACATAACAGGAGATCAATAAATGCTTGTTGACTTAACTGGTTTCCTGCCCTCACAGTAGAATGAAAACTCCTTAAGGGCAGGGATTTTTTAAAATTTTTATCTTTATATCCCCAAAGCCTGGCAAAACAAAACAAAACAAAACAAAACAAAAAAACTAACTTCTATATAGCAGGTGCTTAATGAATACTTCTTGAATTGAACTGCGTGTTTGATTTCTTTTAACCCAAGTTCAAGTTTTTACAATCATTTCAGTTATAGTCCATCTTATTAATTTCAGCTCAATATTCTAGTTTTCTGAAATCTTTTTTGACTCTGATTTTATAATCCAATATGTTAGCTGTCACCATGAGTTTAGTGTCACCTGCAAATTTGATAAGAATGCCATCTATGTCTTTTTCTAAGTCATTGAAAAAGATGTCAAGCAGCTCAAACCAAGCAGATTTCTGGGGCATGCCACTATAGCCCTCCTTCCAAATTGGTGTCAAATCATTCATGACTACTCTTTGGCTCCAATCATTCAACTTGTTCTGAATCTGCCATGTTATACTGTGTTCTAAAATGCGTATTTCAGACTTAGCCATGAGAGTGAGCATGAGATAATTTGTAAAAGACTTTGCTAAAATCTAATTAAACTGTATCTTTATCATTCTCCTGTTCTATCAGTCTAATTACATTGGGAGGAAAATAAATGAAGCTAGTCTGGTGTGACTTATTTTTAATGAAGCCAAGGTAGCTCTTTGTGATCCCTGCTACTTTTTTAGATGCTCTTTAACCATCCCTTTAATAAAACATTTTGGAATTTCCCCATAAATTGAGGTCAAGATCATTGGTCTAGACTTTTAAGACTCTACCACTTTTCCCCCCTCATTTTTGAAAATCAGAACATTTGTCCTCCAATACTGCCATACCTGTCCTATTCTCCATGATCTCATGAAGGTCACTGACAGTAGTAATCACATATGCTAATACTTTCAGAAGCTGGGGATATTGGTCAGCTGGGTGTGATGACTTACATTCATCAGGTGATGTAAGCACTGTTTTAATTATCTCTCTATTTATCTGGGGGTATCAATTCATTGTATTCTCTTGTTTCAAGTCCAAAGGTATTTTACTTTATAGAAAAAAAATGTAATTACCGAAAGAAGGGAGTAGCTTTCTCTTCTTGCCTTTGCTCTCCTGAGATGAGTATGGTTCACTCCAAGCAGTGATCCTGTCTTCTTTTCTCCCATGTAGCTAAAACATACAAACAAAACCAGTCCCTTTGTTGTCTTTAGCTTCTCTAGCCTGCTTCAACACATTCTGAGCTTTGACAATCCTGATTCCTACCACAGTTTTGTGTTTGTCTTTGTAACCTGTCCTTGCCTCCATCTTTTCACATGCCTTAAAAGAAAATCTAATGCGGTTTGTGTGTCTCCTTTGTATATACATTTGTCTTTTTAGATAACTCCTTTTCTTCATCATTGGAATTGCTTTTCTTTGTGCTTACCTTTTGATCTCTGCTCTACTGCTTCCCCCCACTTCACTCAGCATCAGTCCATGCAAGTCTCCCCGCTCATCATTTCTTACAGCACAACAGTATTCCATTACATTCATATACCACAACTTGTTCAGCCATTCCCCAACTGACAGGCATTCCCTCAATTTCCAACTCTTTGCCACCACAGAAAGAACAGCTATAAATATTTTTTGTACATGTGGGTCCTTTTCCCATTTGTATGATCTCTTTGGGATACAGCCCTAGAAGGAGCATTTAAGTTCTTTAATGATAATTACATCCTTTAGAAAGTAGGAGGAGGGGGGAAGCAGTGGAGCATGGTTAGAGTAAGGGGAGGACTTGGAAATTTCAATTCTGAATGTTATTCTCACCAACAGGGATGAACTGGTTCTAAGGGTGTAAATGATAGGAATGGTGATGAAAAGTAACCACTGTATTTCAGAAGCTATAATAGAGGAGACAAAAGCTGAGCATAGCCTGACTGCCCTTGAGATTATTGGAGAGTGGATTTCAAATATTTCAAAGAAGTATGGGTAGGATATCAATAAAATAAAGCTACAGAGCAGAGATCAAAAGGTAAGCACAAAGAAAAGCAATTCCAACGAGGAAGAAAAGGAGTCATCTAAAGAGACAAATGTAAAAAGATAGAAGCAAGGACAGGTTACAAAGACAAACACAAAACTGTGGTAGGAATCAGGATTGTCAAAGCTCAGGTCCCCTTGAGCTCTAAATCTGTGACCCAACCTTTTTAGCCACATTACTGTCCATTAGGTACTCTAACCTCCCAGCCCAACAGGAGCACTTGTCATCCTATGAAGACTTATGCTTTCCTACCTCTGAGTCTTTGTTCATGTTATTTCCTACTCCTAGAATGCCATTCCTCACCCATTTGCCCCTTTCATCCGGGATTACTGCCTCATTCTTTAAGACCTCACTTAAATGTCAAATCTTTCAGAAGTCTTCACTGATTCCCTCAATGGGAAACTATTTTCCCCCCTCATTTAATCTCATAGCTATTTATCTTCCTCTTCTGTGTTTACCATGTTGTAATGGTGGCATGTTATGCTGGAAACTATGGTATGATGGACTATTGGAATTGTATTCAAATCCCAACTGGGTGGCTGTGGCTAACCTGTTTAACAGATCTGAGCCTCAGTTTCCTCATCTATCATTGCAGATAAAAATAACATCTGTATCACCTACTAAGCCATTCTGTTCTAAGGAAAGCATTTTGTGAACTTTAAAGCATTAGAGAAATATGGGCTATTTTTACATCCTAATTTATGGTATGTTTATGTGTGTATAATTATTTTCTACTCTAATAGATTGTAGGGGCAGCTAGAGGCAGACAATAGAGTGCTAGGCCTGGAATCAGGAAGACTCATCTCCCTGAATTCAAATTTGGCCTCAAAACCTTACTAGCTGTGTGACCCTAGACAAGTCACTTAAGCCTGTTTGCTTCAGTTTCCTCATCTGTAAAATGAACGGAAGAAGGAAATGGCAAACCACTCCAGCATCTTTGAAAAGAATACCCCAAATGGGGTCGTGAAGTATCAGACATGATTGGAAAACTAAATAATAATAGATTGTAAGCTGCATTAGGGCAGGAACTATGTCTTATTTATTTTTGTAACTATAATAGCACTTAGCATAGTGATCTCTATAAAGGAGATGCTTCATAAGTGTTTGTTGTACAAATATATGAATTCATAAATAAATATAAATTTATAAATATGATAGTGTGTTCCTTTTGACATCTCCCTATGATAGCCTTATTTCCCTTCTTGTAGGTAGGTAGAAATGAAAATAAAATTCAAGCCTAGATCTGGATCCCATTTTTCTTGGGTCATTCTGCTACTTCCAGAGTTGCAGTTTCCTTTGGTCCTCTTCAATGGACCTTGGATGCATGTGCTACCCCATCAGGCTTTGGCAGTGCCAACCCCAAATCTGACTGAAAGAAAAGAGCTTCTGCTTTGGATTCATTGAGCGCATTCCAGAACCAGATGCTCCTCAGCCTCATTTCCCATTTTGGAATCTCATTCCAATATAGAAAACAATTTTATGCATTCCCTGCAGTTTCTGTTTTGCTCTGACTCCTTAGAGGCCAAAATAATTTATGGTAAAATAGCACCTGTGTTTTTCACTTGGAACTGGCTTTCATCACATCAATGAATTTCAAATGAGGGACAACTAACTGCCTTATTCAACTTTGGAGAGAAGAAAGTTCTCTCCAGGTTTCCAGAATACTGTGTAATTGCTGAGTGAGATGCAAAGACATTCTCTAGCCCCATAAAAACCACTGAGACCAGGTGGAAACATCACCTACTAGGCTATAACTATTGAAGAAAATTAAAGTGGGGATTTTAAACAATTTAGTAGAAGCAAGAAAGGCCAATCTAAGATCTTCTAGATACTCTCAGAAACACGACTATATGCCCCTCAGGGACAGAGACTACATTTCACCTCCTTTTAATCTCTGTCTTTGAGCACTGTGTATGCAAAAGACACTCAGTGTATCTTTGTTGGTGGCACGTGTGTATATGCATACATACACATACATGTATGCACATCTATATGTATACACATCTGTGTATATATTCAACAATTCAGGGATAGCATAGAAGAAATTTATACTTTTGGGGATTATGTTGAAGAAAATTCTTTCCCTTGCTTACATATCTATATATATGTAGGAGGACCTGAATTCAAGTCTTGCTTTCATCAGGTATTAACTGAGTGAACATGGACAAGTCATTTAACTTCTCAATACCTGAGACAACTCTCTAAGACTATAAATTAAAGATGTTTCAATATACACTGATGAAGGGATTTTCCATCCATTCCATTCCCCTAACTTCTTTTATCTCTCTGTCTTTTGAGAAAGGAATGGGAGCGCAAACGTTTAGCCTTTTTCTCTCCTGAGTCATACTTAGTTATTACAACCAATATAAATGAAAGACAACCTCATGATCTAAAGGGAAGACAAGAAGACATCTCTGGGGACTTTGAGATGGGTGTTCAAAGAGCCAGAAAGTTGAAAAGTACATAATCTTTCTTCTTGGGGGGCCAGGATCCCCTAGGTCTGAACCTGACCTTCAAATGTGGATTAACATCAATGGAAGCCTTTAGAGAAAATATAAATGTCTTAGCTCCTCCAGGTGCAGCAGTAGGATCTATTATTTTATTTATATGTAGCCCTTAGGTACCACTTACAAACTACCTTGTCTTCACCTCCTGGGCTAGCTGCCTGGGCCTTTTTCTTTTATTCCCTTCCCTTCACTGCCCTTCTGTACATTTCTCTGTACCTGTATCTTGAGACAGGAGTGGGAGGGAAAACACTTAGCTCCTTTCTCTCCCAGTGAGCCATATTCAGATTACAACCAAATGAAATGGAAGTCAAGCTCATGGTTTGAGGAGCAGATGGAAAACATCTCCAAGTTCTGTCTCCATTCTGCCCTTGGAAGTTTAGACATAAAATGTATTAAGACAAATGTCTCACAACATTTGCTCCAGGGTGGTCTTCTTGACCATCAAGCCAGGATTGAGGAACTAAAATATATTCGATGAAATAGAAAACCCTCTCCAGATCTCCCCCCTCACATGTACCAGGTACATAGCAGGCACTTTTCTTTTCTTTTTCTTTCTCTTCTTAAGCAATTGGGGTTAAGTGACTTACCCAGGGTCACACAGCTGGTAAGTGTTAAGTGTTTGGTCTAAGGACAGATTTGAACTCAGGTCCTCCTGACTTTAGGGCCAGTGCTCTATCCACTGCACCACCTAGCTGCCCCTACACATCAGGTCCTTAATAAATGTTTATTGACTGACTGACACATGCACTCACATATCATTTATAATCATACTTAACAAATAATGGAGAACAACCCAAATGTAGCAATCTGACAAAACAAAACAAATTAAAACAATGGATTCACAGGGAAAGATCCATGTAAAAGAAGTAGAAAGATGTGGGAGTGGATTCCTCTTGGCAGTGAGAAGAGAATAAAGAGGGGAAGAAAGACGATGTCCTCACATGCATGCCTTCACAACTAACAGAAGAAAAATCTACCATCACTCTTATTGTTCTGTGACTACTGCTCTGGTTGCTGGTGCCCCATGTGCCTGTGGTAGACATTTGATCCCACATACACATCTCTGGTCAGCTAAGAGGTTGCATAATCTCTTTTCCCAAAAGCTTGTATGGAGCTATGATCAACAATTCCCTTCCATCCGGGAGCTAGCTTATTCTCATTCATCCCTGGAAGCCTGGGGGAAGGGCTCATGTAGGTTTGGACCACTGATTTCATTGGTTTAGGAATCTACTGTTGTGGAAACAGTTTTTATTACAACATATTGGCAACTAATCTGTAACTTCTAATTTCAGAGGAGTTTCTTGGGGGCATTGAGAGTTTCTATGACTTGCCCTTGGTTGCATAATCATTCTCTCCTAGATTCAGGACTTGAATCCAAGTCTTCCTGACATAACAACTTGCCCTCTATCTGCCATGTCACATTGCTTTTCACATGTTTATTCCTCCAAATATTTAGGATCTTAAAATAAAAGATGAATAGATGAAAAAGTTTCTCCACCCTTCTGAAGATATACTTCTCTTATACCAGTCTTCGAAATGAGTTATTCAATTAAGACATAAAACCTTAAAACTTTAGGGATCATCTAGTCCAAACCTTTCCTTTTAGAAAAATAAAACAACTGGCACATGGTCACACAGATAGGAAGTAAAACAAGGGCTCCTGTTTCCCAAGATCAGCACCTAATCTATTGCACTGTTTATAGACAGCCCTTTGCTGCTTTACCCCTGTCTTCCTTGGCAATCACATACATCACTAAGAAGTCTTGTTAAAAGAAAAAAAACCTGTTAAAAATCCATTTCAACTGGGTAATTTTTTCTTTATCGTTGTCTAGATTTAACAATGAGGATTTTAAAATGATGGATGGATCTGTTAAACAGTCATCAGCTGGGTGAGAGTGGAGTTGGGCTGAATGCATAACTAGGGCTGAAGACTTCCCTCTCTAGGTCACTAGCTCTGATTCAACTCAGATGTGCAGGGAGTGATAATTCATGCTTTCTACATGATGTAGAAATATGGTGTTATGGAAGGAGCTCTGGATTTCAGCCCCACTCACTAGCTCTGTAAACCTCACTGAATTTCTGTACCTTCATCAATAAAATGGAGGGCGTAAGCCTTGTCCTGCTCATCTCACAGAATTATTTTGAGAAGCACCTATGTAAAGCTTAAAATGCTACAGAAAAACAACTGCCACAATGATGGAAGATGCTTAGAAATTATCAGAGGAGGTCATTGGGAATCTTGGAGGAGACTGGATTGATAGGATGTTTGGGGGGCACTGGGTAGATTGTACAGCTTCTACTCCATCACTGGGTCTGTGATGTTGACTTTGAAAGGGTGAGACAACTTCACTCAGAGGGCAAGAGAGGCATATAGCAGCACGCTGACTACAGAGGTAGGATAATATGACAGAAAGTGGGCAAGATTTAGAATTAGAAGAGCTGGGCCCAAACCCACGCTTTGCCATTATGTGACCTCAGGCAAAAATGTTATTTCTTAAAGCCTTTGTTCCCTTATTTTTGAAATGGAGATGAGAACATACTACCTAATTCACAGGTTTATAAGGGTCAAATGAAATAATGTATGCAAAAGGGCTTTGTAACCAATATATAAGATTGTAGAAGTGTTAACTGTTATAATTTATCTTAAGTATGGTATACAAAGGGTTTTAATATGTAGTTTGCCATTTAAAGCCCTCTGAAACCTGGCTCCAATCTACTTTTGCTCCCCTTCCATACACGCTTCAGTCAATCCATACTGGATGTCTTGCTGTTTTCCACATTATTCAGTCTCTTATGCCTTTGCTCTGGTTGACCTCAGGCTTTCACTGTCCTCATCCTGGTAGGCAGATGGTGGCTCAGTGGATAGAGTTCTGGGCCTGGAGTCAGGAGTTTAAATCTAGCCCCAGTCACTGAGTCAATGTGTGACCCTGGGCAAGTCACTTAACCTCTGTTTCCTCAACTATAAAATGTGGGATAATAATCTCTACCTGACTATAGATTTCTGGTTCTTCAATTTTTCAGGACCAGAAATGTGTTATTTTGTTGTTCAGTCATTCAATCATGTCCAATTCTTCATGACCTCAAGAACTTGTCCCTGGCATTTTCTTGGCAAAGATATTTGAGTGGTTTGCCATTTCCTTTTCCAGTGTGCCCTCAGTTTACAGTTGAGGAACTGAGGTAAATAGAGGTTAAGTGACTTGCCCAGGGCCACACAGCTAATAAGTGTCTGAGGCCAGATTTCAAGTTAGGTCAGTGCTAATGGACCCATATGGTCTGTCTTTTGTGGCTACTGACTTTCAAGATCACCCAAAGTGCTTCTGATGTCCCCTAGTATTGCAATGCTTAAGAAGCCATTAGAAAAATGATAAAGCCATCATATAGGAAAATGCCCAAATATTCCTAGCCTCTCATTGTTGAGGCAGAGGTCTCCCTCTCCATATAGATGATCCCTCAGCATCTCAAAGTCAATGTGTCCAAAACGGAGCTCATCGGTTTTTCCCCCTAAGCCTCCTCCCTCCTCCAAGCTCTGCTATTTCTGTTGATGAGTGCAATCCTTTCAGTCATCACAGTCTTCAGAAACATTTGTGAAGAACCTACTATGATGAGATTATTCCCTGCAGTGGGGACCACAAGAGGCCCAGGTCAGGTGCTACTCCATGAAGCCTTTTCTGATAGCCCCTCCTGAAAGCCATCTCTCCCTCCTCAAATTTTCCAAGTTCATTTTGTCAGGATCTCTTCTCTTTCCTTTGCTTCTGAACTTCCCTATTTCTGTTACATTCTACCTTGAATCACATTTGTTGGAATCCCTAGTTTCCTTCAAAGCTCAGCTGAAAAGCCAATAGGCAAGGTTAATAATGAAGCTTAAAAGTGTGTCCAGGGAGCCAGTGGTTCAGATTTTTTGTCGCCCTTGGGCCTATTCATTGTAAGCACTCAATCAATGTTTGTTATGTTGACTTGAATTGAATTTAGGAACTATAGGATAACTGAAAAAGCTTTGCATGGGGACTTTGGGGGCATGGGTTCAAAACTTAATAACTTACAAGAGGAGGGAATAAGCATTTACATAGTGCCTGTTACGTGCCAGGCACTGTACTAAGCACTTTATAAATATTATCTCATTTAGTCCTATCAACAACCCTGGGAGATAAGTGCTATCATGGTTCCCATTTTACAGATGAGGAAACTGAGGCAACTAGAGATTAAGTGATTTGCATAGCTGAGGTCACATAGCTAGTAAGTACCTGCGGCTGGATTTGAACTGATCTTCATGACTGAGGCTCAGAATGCTCTTCACTGCAACACCCAGTTCCATCTGTTAGCAGTGTGATCTCAGAGAAGTTACTGTATTTCTTTGAGCCTCATTTTCCTTATCTGTTTAATGAAAAAGTTAGAGTAGATGATTTGAAAGGTCTTGGTATAAATCTTAAGTGCTTTAGTTTTAGGCAGGCCACCATCCAAGAAAATAACATAAAAGAATTTCTTGCAGCTGAATCTTGAAATGACATCATGGTTTGTTAACCTGAGTAAGACCTAGGGAAAGGCAATTGAGGAGAAAACTGGGATGCCTCCCAGAAAGCCTTCTGAACACAGTAGGACTGTTTCTATTTCCAGAATTCAGTCATCTGGAGCTAGAAGGAATGCATTATCACCTCTAATAGCTGCTAATTAAACAGCTTCTGCAAAAGCTGCGAAATAAAGAGGCTTCAGCATCAACTCAGAATGGCACCTGGTAACTATTTCCATCCCGTGTGTGAAGGACTCTATAAATAGGATCCAGCATGTCTATAAAACTCCATCCCAGAGTAACTCCTCAGAGGCTGGCAATTCCATCTCAGCATGTGCTCCTGGCAGATTGGGCTGGCTCCATAGGGAATGAGAAACCTGTCATCTGAGGACCCTTTTGGGGTCACAGGGGTCATGGAAAGAAGACTGAACTGAATCAGGAGATCCAGGTTTTAGTCCTGGCTCTTGGTTACCTATGGGATCTTGGTCAAATCCCTTTCTTTAGGCCTCAGTTTTCATGTCATCTATGAACACAGACATGTATGTATATATGCACATATGTATGCAATATATGCATATATACATGTATATGCATGCATGTGTACACACATATGTATTTAAATACATAGAAGAAAATATAATTGCAAAGGAAACCAATCATATAAAATGCATTATAAATATATACATATATAATGTACATTACAATGTGTTATATACATATGTAATATACATAGACTTACGAAGGAATCTAAGCATACAGAAATGCATTATGGGTTATACGTATGTAACATTCAAATACAAGCATCTATATAATATATGTGTTATGTATGTAATATATAAATATATATGTATGATGTATAGTATATGTCTATATAACATAGAATGCATTTCTACATGATCATATTATTTTTATATTTTATGCATATTCTTTTATATATTTGAAATCATTCTTCTGAGAAGGGGTCCAAAGCCTTCATCTGACTATAACCCAATGGGTCTAATGCACAAAAAAGTAAAGGCCATTCTCTGTAATAGACTATGGTTTTTTGCCACAAAAGGCATCCTGCGTAGAAATGAGAGCCTCTGGTATTCTAGCGACCTAGATTTAGATGGGACCTCAGATGTCATCAGGTCCAAGTCTGGCCCCTACCAATCCCTTCCACCTTCCCTATTATATGAATCTAGAATGCAGCCTTAGAAATACCCGTGACCAACAAGCAGAGCGACCCCAGAGCCAGAGAGGTACATCATGACCTCCTTTGGAGTGTCTTCCTAAGCGTCAGGCCCCTGAAAGAGATGATAGGAAGGCATTTTTTTGTCTGGATAATTTAAAAGAATTGCTGATAATCCCAGTCATTATTTACCTACTTTAGAATTATGACAACCCAAGCCAGAGAGAAGAAACAATTTTCTGTCCCTAATGAAGCCAACAATTCATTCTGATTAAATGATGTGATCATCTCGATAGCTGCTACCTCTCTTAGGCAGCACAAAGGAAATGGAAATGCATGCCCAACAGAAGTGTTCAGCTTGCTGATGCGGAGATGAATTCCTAGAAGAGAACAATGGGGACTCAGACTCCTAGGATTTAGCACTGGAACGGAATTTAAAACCAAGCTGATCCAGCCTTCTCATTTTACAGATGAGGAAGATGAGGCTTAAATAAGGAAAAGAGGGGGGGCCGCTAGGTGGCGCAGTGGATAGAGCACCGGCCTTTAAGTCAGGAGAACCTGATTTCAAATCTGGTCTCAGACCAAACCTTTGACACTTACTAGCTGTGTGATCCTGGGCAAGTCACTTAACCTCAATTGCCTAAAAAAATAAAATTAAATAAATAAATAAGGGAAAATGACAAGCCCAGGGTCATAGAGGTAGTTAGAACCCACTTTCTTTGGCTCCAAATCCCACTGTTTTGTTGCCTCTACTGGGTATGGGAAGCCATCTAATTTCTAAAGCAAAGAAGGAAAAAAGCAAATGCCCATGGGATATTCAGAGAATTAGGTTTCCCTTGCAGTCACTTTGATGTGACTGTTAGAACATTTTTCAAGGCAGTGAGGTGGCACAGGAGATAGAGTCCTGAACTTGGGCATAGAAAAACCTAAGTGTGAATCCTACTTCATACCCTTACTATGTGACCCTAGGCAAGTCACTTAAACTACCTCAGCCTCAGTCTCCTCGGTAAATGGATAATGATAGCAGCTATGTTATAGGGTTGTTGTGGGGATCAAATGAGATAATACATGTAAAGTGCTGTGGAAATCTTAATATGCTGTCCAAATGCTAGGAATTCTTCTTCCTGAATCTTATCTCCATTTCTTGGATGAATTTCAGGAGAAGTGGGCACACAGCTTTTTGCCTTAAGGCTGACTCCTGTCATGATGCTATGTCTTTAGGGTAGAATATCCATTACATGATTAAATAATTCAGATGAAGAAGCAGAGGTGTGAGTTGAATGTAATGGTATGATTATCTAAAAATATTAAATTAAGGGGCGAGAAAGAAGAATGCACTGGGAGAAGGGGAAAAGGAGAGGCAGAATGGGATAAATTATGTGACATGAAAGAATCCTGAAAGAGATCTTACAGTGGAGGGGGAAATAGGGGAAATGGGGAGGGGAGTACATCAATCTTACTAGCATCAGACTTGGCTCAAAGAGGGAATAATATAGACACTCAGTTGGGTGTAGAAATCTGTCTTACCATACAGGAAAGTAGAAAGGGAAGTAGATAAGAGAAGGGTGGGAAGGAACTGACAGAAGGGTGGGCAGTTTGGAAGAGGCAGAATTTAGAAGAAGCAAAACACTTTTGAGAATAGACAGGGTAAGAGGAGAGAGAGAATAGGATAAATAGAGAAAATAGGATGGAGGGATATACATAGTTGGTAATAATTGCTGAGAAAAAAGTTTTTTACAGAGTTTCTCTGATAAAGACTTTATTTCTCAAACTTACAGAAAACTGAGTCAAATTTATACAAATAAGAATGATTCCTCAATTGATAAATGATCAAAGGATATGAACAGTCAGTTTTCAGACAAAGTAATCAAAGCTAACTATAATCATATGAAAAAATGTTCTAAATCACTATTGGTGAGGGAAATGCAAATTGAAACAACTCTGAGCTACTACCTCATACCTGTCAGATTGACTCATATGACATAAAAGGAGAATGATGAATGTTGGAGGGGATGTGGAAAAATTAAAACACTAATGTGCTATTGGTGAAATTGTATACTGATTCAACCATTCTGGGGAGCGATTTGGAACTATGCCTAAAGGGCTGTAAAACCATGCAATTTTGACTAAGCAATACCACTGCTAGGGCAGGATCCCAAAGGGATAAAAAAAAAGGAAAAGTACCTATGTGTGCCAGAAAATATTTATAGCAGCTCTTCTGGTGGTGGGAAAGAATCGAAAATTTAGGGAACATCCATCGATTGGGGAATGGCTGAACAAATTGTTGTATGTGATCGTGATGGGATTATTGTGCTTTAAGAAATGATGAGCAAGATGCTCTCAGAAAAACTTGGACTTACATGAACTGATGCAAAGTGAAATCGGCAGAACCAAAAGAACATTGTACACAGTATCAGCAATATTGTATGATGATCTACTATGAATAACTTAGCTATTCTCAGCAATACAATGATTTAAGACAATTCTGAAGGTGTTATGATGAAAGGTGCAGTCCATTTTCAGAGAAAGAACTGATAGAGCCTGAATGCTGATCAAAGGTTCTTTTTTCTTTTTTGGGGTCTATTTTCTTTCACAGAATAACTTATGTGGAAATGTGTTTTGCATGACTATACATGTATAACCTATGTCAAATTGCTTGCCTTCTCAATGGGGGGCAAGGGGGAGAGAATTTGGAACTCAAAATTTGAAAAAAAAGAAGAATGTTAAATTTTTTTACATGTAATTGGGAAAGAATAAAATATTAAATAAGATATAAACAAGAACAAAAAAGCAAAACAAAATTCAGATGAAGTTCTATCCACCATTAGTCTATCCCCATTCCAATCTTTCCATATTACTGCTACCAGATTAATCATGTTGTTCTAATGCTCAAATACCTTCACTGGCTTCCCATTGCAAGTGAACAAACACCTTAGCTTTGAATCTACCTAGGAATCAAAAACCTTCCACAGTCTTTTGCCTTGTTAGTCTTACTAGAGGTACTACTACTAATAACCTATATTAATGCAAGGAGTGTATAGGTTATTCAGAGAGAACTAGTACCTCTAGTGTGAGGGCTTGCTGAGCCCTTCTCAGGGCTGCTCATCCACCTGTGGTGTCTACCTGTCACCCAACTCTCACCTGTGGCTTCAAGAAGCTGTAGCATGTGCAGCAGCCATGCCCTGGTGAAACTGTCTTGAGAGAGGGGCTAAACCAGGTTGAGGGTAACTGACCAGCCATAAAGCCATCACTGAGTTGGGAGGATGTCAACCCCAAGCATGTGAAGGCTTCCCCCAGCAGAATGAGTGTATGAGAACAATTTGTTCCAAAGGCCGTAAGGGCAGATGAAGCAGGTACTGTGGAGTGCTTAGGGGTTGGTAAGACATCAAAGACTCCAATGTCATCCACTGCATCCTGAGTCCTTGCCAGTCACCTTGACTTTTTTTTTTTGTTTAGGCAATGGGGTGAAGTGACTCGCCCAGGGTCATGTAGCTAGTAAGTGTCAAGTGTCTGAGACCGGATTTGAACTCAGGTCTTCCTGAATCCAGGGCCAGTGCTCTATCTACTGTGCCCTCTAGCTGTCCCCATTCATCTTGACTTTTGTCTTGCTAAAGGACTTTGATAATTCTGGAAGAAAGAGTAAGGCTGATGACTGTGCAATTCTGCCTTACTTAAATCCAATTCACATGTGAGTCAAGATGTCACCGTGTAATGTCACTGGTCCTCTTCAAAAATGGAGGAAAAACAACAACTTACGTCATACGATTCCCACTCTCACTTATACTATATATATTACATAATAATAATAATAATAATAATAATAATAATAATAATAATAATAAAGGATAGACTCATGCCAGTCTTTATATCTTTGTTTACACTGTTTCCCAACCCTTTTCCTGCCTTTATCTTCACCTGTTGAGATCCTATGCCTTTTTTTTTAAGTACTAGGTCCAAAACCACCTCCTCTCTTTCTTAGCCTCCTTTGCTGGATCATTTCTTCTCTTTTCTCTCCATATATTGTCTTTCTCTTGGTGACCTCATCAGCTCTCCTGATTTAATTATCATATTTATACAGATGATTCCCTGATTTACATATTGGGACCCAGGTCCTCTCTTAATCTCCAGTCCCATGTTATCAGCTGCTTATTAGATACATAGAACTGAATGTTATATAGGAATTACAAGCTCAATAGATCTCAGGCAGAATTCAATAACTGTCCCTCAAAATCTACCCCACTTCTAAACTTCTCAGTTTCTGGCAGAGACACCCACCGCCATTCTCCAAGACACTCATGCTCCAAACCTCCAGGTCATCCTTGAGTCCCCACTCTCTTTCACTGTATGTATCTACTCTATTGCTAAATCTTGACATTTCCTCCCCCTTCTTCTCTCTAGTAACATGACTACCCCCCTCATTCAGGCCCTCATTACCTCTTGCCTGGACCTTCACAAGAGCCTCTTATTTGGAAATCCTGCATTGTCATCATCATCATCATCATCATCATCATCATCATCATCATCATCATCATCATCATCATCATCTCCTCTCTCTCTCTCTCTCTCTCTCTCTCTCTCTCTCTCTCTCTCTCTCTCTCTCTCTCTCTCTCTCTCTCTCCCTCCCTCCCCCCCCATCTATTATCCAAGCAACTGTCAAAGTGCTATTTGTCAGGCACAGCAATGACCACGCCACTCCCTTTCTCAAAAACCCCTAGTGACTAACTAGTACCTGTAGTAATAAATGCATTTTTTTTCCTATTTGGAATTTAAAGCCCTTCAGAATCTGATCCCCATCTCCTTTTTCAGATTATTGCACATCATATTTTCATGTACTCTACAATCTAAACAAACTGTCCTCAGGGTTCTTCACCCACAGCACTGTTTTCCATCTTTCTGTTTTTGTAAAGTCAATACTCTATGTATGTAACGCCTGATGCAGAATTTGATCTCAGGTTTTCCTGACTGTAAGTTTAGCACTACTCATTAATTTCATAGTGCCACTCATATTCTAATTTTATTTTAATTCAATTACCATTTATTAAGTACCTACTGTATGCTAGACACTAGACTAGGTTTTAGGGATACAAGAAATGAAATAGTCCCCACACACATACTCTTCTGGAGGGGAGGAATAAAATGGAGACAGAGAAGTAAATGAAAAATATATACAAAATAAACACAAGGTGATTCAAAGGAACTAGTAATTGGACAAATCAGGAAAGCTCTTTTGTATGATTTGAATTATAGGTACTTGACTACATAGGTTCGTATTTGGGCATTCTAGTCTAGAAGCTGCATGAAGTCAGATGTCATGTCTCAGTTACCTTTGTATCTCCTTAGTACCTTGCAAAGGGCTTTACAGTTAGCAGGTAATTAATGAATGCTGGATGAATGAATGAATGAATGAACAAACAAATGAATGAATGCTTTAGTGAATGAATAATGACAATAAACCAAACTATGAGACATCAAAGAGGGAATCAGCATCTGCCATTCCTGGAGGACTTGCAAAACTACTCTTGCTGCAAATAACCCTTGACTGAGTATTTAAGATACAAATGTTATTCTCAGGGCACTACTGAGGAAAGAAAAGTGCCATTCTCTCATGTTTGTTCCTTCGTGTGTGTAAAACTCCATTCATGTTTCTTGATGAATGTTAATGTCTTTTGGTCTATAAATTGGTTTGTTTGTTGGTGTGCAGGCTTGGATCCCTGAGACTCCTGAAAGGCAAATTGTTCAAGAAGCAAAGCATGGAAGCCAGCAGGAGCTGGGCGAAGGGGAGGCTGAGATGAGTTTCTATATAAGATTCCACAGGTAATTGCTAGTCTGCATCCTGAGATAAAAACCTAGCTAGGTAACTAGAACTGAGAAAGCAAAGGAAGATATGTTCCAGAATAAGGAGGTAACATTGCATCTTGGATAGAGGAGCGACCTTTTGGTCTAAGGGTCTTGCGTTCCAGTTCTGATTCTGACATATGCCATTTGTGTGATACTGAATGAATCATTTAACCTTAACTCTCTAAGACTAGATATTGCCAATGAGTTGCTGATCCGTACTTGTGGAGGAAATCACCACACTGGGAGCTTATTACAGAGATCCAGGTCTCCACCCCTTTGTTCCCCACCCCATTTTGTGATAATCCCAGTGCTGCTACTAGCTATGTGACCTTGGTCAAATCACTTAACCTCTATGGACCAAAGTTTCCTAATCTAATGTTCTAATTCTACAATTTTCCTAACAAGGGGGTTGGGCTAGATAACCTTGAAACTCTTTTCTAGCTATAAATCTATGATCATAAGGTATACCTTTGACCTTTGTATATAATGGGTTGTGGTATTTATAGCCTTCATAGTATTAGTGGAAAGAACACTAGGCGTGAAATCAGGAGACCTGGGTTCAATGCCTGTCTTTGTCCTCAAAATCTGAGTTCCTGGCTTCCTTCTGCTATTTTCCAAGAGAAGGAGAGAGATGAGAATTAATAATTTCCTGCCTAATAGAGAGGACTGGCATTTGATGAATATGTCCCCAGATCATTGCAGTTTTTCTGCACCCATGAAATATTGGGCCATGACCTTCATCCCAATGTACTCTCCTAGCTGGCATCATTTCTGGAAATGACACAAGCACATTAGCTAAGCAGCATTTCAAAGGCTGCCACCTCATTCCGAGAAGCAGCATTTTCATGGACTGTACTTCCAGGAATGACATCCACATCTGAGTCTGACAGCACATTACCCCACTATTCATAAACCCAGGCTCAGAGCCAAACATCAGCCTTTGTTATAAGGTGAATCCATCCCAAAGTCTCCTAGCTGCCCATGACTTGCTTTGGGAGGGTTCAGGGGTGTCCCAGGCCTCACCAACCAACTCCCTGGTTCAGCCAAACTTGTTGATGTTTGATTCTGCCTCTGTGACCTTGGACATATCCTTCATCCTCTGTTGAACTCAATTTTTCTATCTGTAAAGCAAACATTAAAATAAATGATCCTTAAAATCCCCTCCAGCTCTTATATGTGTGATCCAAAGGCTTGTTTGATAGTGTAACTTAATCTCTTATGTGAGCTCAGAACCTCTTTGCCTCACAGGTTGAGATCCTGTTTTCTTTATTTAGTGTGGTGGTGTGGTATAGTGTATAGAGTGCTAGATTTTGAGTAGATGTCCTGGGTTCAAATTCTGCCTCTGACACTTACTAGTGGTGTGACCCTGGGCAGGTCATATGATCTCTTGAAGCCTCCGTTTCTTCACCTGTAAAATGAAGATAAGATTGCCTCTGAAATCCCTTCCAATTCTAAATCCATCATTCTGCAATACTCCCTTGGACTGTCCTCTGTCTTCTTTGCAGACAGACTAGACTAGCCTGGCTCTCCCAGGTTTCTCTACTCAGAAGTAGGTCTCAAAAACCCTTATTTATAGTTTCAGGACTGGTTCCTAGGAATCATCTGAGTGAGTCCATACAACTGTCTAATCAACCAGGTATGCTAGCTTGTAAGATCTTCTACTACTTTACAAGTTCCTTGAGGGCCAGAACCATGTCTTATGTAGACTTTTCCCCTGTTCTAGAATCCATTATAGCATAGGTTCCCAAAGTGGGTGATACCACCCCCTAGGGAGTGCTGAAATGATCCAGGGGGGCAGTAGTAGCCTCAGGTGCAACTGGGGGACATTGAATAAAAATAAGGGGGCAGTGGAAGCATAAGGAAAGAAGAGAAGAAAATTTTGAAAAATGGTTCATAAATGTTTCATCTGTTATATAACAGAGTTAAAGTTATAATGATTACATTATTTCCCAAAATAAATACACAAAATATGTTATAACTAATCAGTGGTCAAGTCCTCCGACAGGTCTTAACAGGCAAATGTTGGCAGTTGAGCATATTGCCCATTTTTGGGAAGTCCATCATCATGCATCATCAGGAATATGTGTGCATAATGACCCGTTTGCAATACAATACTATACAGTTACATGACACAGTATTATATCATCAAAATTTCAATACAGGAAAAACCCCACAAATTTACAATAAATTATTAAATTTAAGATGTGTCATTTAAAATATTTTATATATCTTTGAAATGATGCAAATTTTAAAAAATTAAAGAGTCAATGGAAGTAGATTTCCAGGGGGGCGCTGAGTAATTTTTTTTTTAATTTGGGAACCTCTGCATTGTAGTACACTGATGCAGTAGTCACTTAAGAAATTATTACATTCTGTTTAAACTTACATAGTTGTTGTTGAGGCATTTTTTCAGTTGTGTCCACTTATTCATACCCCATTGGAGTTTTCTTGGAAAAAAAAAACCCTGGAGTGATTTGCCATTTCTCTCTCTAGCTCATTTTATACACAAGGAAACTGAGGCAAATAGGGCTAAGTGACTTGCGTGGGGGTCATTCAGTGCCTGAGGCTGAATTTCAACTCATGAAGATGAGTATTCCTGACTCCAGTACTGGCACGCCATCTACTGCACTACCAATCTGAGACTTAGATAGGATATAACTATAAAGTCAAGTATCTTGGTACCATAGTTAAAGCATAGTCTCTGAAGTCAGAGGATCTCAGTTCAAATCTCACCTTTGAACCTTAATTCTTGTGTGACCTTGAACAAATTACATTAGCTTTCAAGTTCTCAATTTCTTCATCAATAAAATCAAAGGACTGGACTAGATGGCTTCTAAGGTACCACCCAGCTTTGGGTCTATAACCCTTTGCCTCTGCTTTTGCATTCTATCCCACCTAGCCTGGAATAATAACCATAATTGACATTCTTGTAGTGCCTTAAAGTTTGCTGAGTGCTTGACACATGTATGATCTTACAACAACCCTAGAAAATAGGTCCAGTAGGCATTTAACTTTGTAAGTTAGGAAACTGAGGCTCAGAGAGGGTAAGTGACTTGGACATGGTCATGCAGCTAGTATATGTTAGAATTGGGATTTGAACTAATTTTTCATTATTTCAACTTCAGTATTACTTGAATTATGCCACACTGCTTCTAAGTTCCTTTAAACAAGGAGCTCCCATTTTTGAAAAATTCCCCATAGTTGGTGCTCATCAGATGTGTTGGTGAACTGATTTTTTCGTCTTGGTCCTCTCACTTTATTTTTTGTTTATGGCTAATAAACAGAGGATCTGAATGCAAGACCCAAAACACTCTTAGATACATATCATTGTTCATCTAACAACAAGAAACTACCACTGTGCCCAAGGATCAATGGCGCTGTGCGTGCTCCCTTCTCCACTAAAGGACCCCTCCAAATATTTAAAATTTATTAGAACATTCAGTGATTTATGGATCCATCAAGTAGTCATTTCATATTTACCTCACTTCTTCACCATCCAAATCACTCCCAATGTATTTCTTCTGGTAAAACAGACCAGGTGTGGGTCAATCCATCCTCTTGTTGGTTTTTTTTTTCCCCAAAGGGTCTGGAGTATTTACTAGGGATTCTTACCCCTGCTGCTAGTCACCCCAACCCAAAGGATCCAGAGCCTCCAGACCCTTTGAACTCACAAGATTTCCTGTTGCCATGGGCACATCCATCTCAGCATAGATACCTGTTTATGTAGGATCAGGAAATAACCAAAAGAAAGGAGACAGTGCAAATCCCAGTCTCCTGCTGTGGGGATCCTTTATAGAAAGATATGGACCATACTCATACCAGACAAGAAATCATAGAATTCAGAGATGGAAGGGACCTTAAAGATCATCTCAGGGGTGGGTAACCTGGGGCCTCAAGGCCCTAGGTGACCCTCTAAGTCCTCAAATGTGGCCCTTTGACTGAATCCAAACTTGGATTGGTTGTAAGGATAAAATGAGACAATATGTCGAAAGGTTTTGATGATAGCACTTATGGTCATTTAGAGAAAGTATTGGCTTGGTCTGGATTAAATCAGCTCATCCTTTGTGAGAGACGCACGAGGGAAGTGTGAGGACATTGGCAAGGTTTCCAAAAACTTGCGATGATTTGCCTGTGGAAGTTGAGGTTTTACCTGCCAATCTCTCTGGGAATTTATGTGTGTGTCACTGATGAACCTCTGGGGAAGGCAATTAAGAGCTTGTGTGATTGTGGAGGAAGGTGGTGGCCTATGTTACACCAGGTGTCTCATTTGGCTAATGTTTGGGCTCTGTGCTGCCTAGTGCCAGAAAACAGAGAACATCTAAGAGTGAATCTGAACATTTATGGCATATTCTATAAATTGGGCCTAATAGATGCTCAAGTTACTCTCCGTGATTGAGTCTGATCTTTCATCTCTGGACAAGACTGCCCAATTGTGGACATTTTCGTAGAACCTAGAATTAAATTAGTCAGTACCACAGCATAAGACAGAGCCTACAGAGCTTAGCACATATCAGGCCGAGTCTTGTGGGAAAATGAAAGCAGTATTAAGATTGATTTAGGAAGTCAGTTCACTGAGAGATCCTGTATACAGGCTTACTTCAGAAATATTGCAGGTTCGATTCCAGACTACTGCTATAAAGTGAATAATAGAGCAAGTCACAGGATTATTTTGGTTTCTCAGTGCATATAAAAGTTATGTTTACATTATACTGTAGTCTGCTAAGTGTGAAATTGTATTAAGGCTAAAAAATGTACATATTTTAATTAGAAATACTTAATTACTAAAAAAAAATGCTAACCATCATCTAAGCCTTCAGTGAGTCATAATGTTTTTACTGGTGGAAGGTCTTGCCTCGATGTTGATGGCTGTTGACTGCTAAGTGGTGATTGCTGAAGGTTGGAGTGGCTGTGGCAATTTCTTTTCTTTTCTTTTTTTTTTTTTTTGCTAGGCAATGGGGTTAAGTGACTTGCCCAGGATCACACAGCTAGTAAGTGTTATGTGTATGAGGCTGGATTTGAACTCAGGTCTTCCTGAATTCAGGGCCAGTGCTCTATCCACTGCACCACTTACCTGCCCCGGCTGTGGCAATTTCTTGAAATAAGACAACAACGAAGTTTGCTGCATCAGTTGACTCTTTCTTTCACAGAATATTTCTTTGTGGCATGTGATACTGTTTGATAGCATTTTACCCACAGTAGAACTTCTCACAGAATTGAAGTTAGTCTTCTCAAACCCTGCCACTGCTTTATTAACTAAGTTTATGTAATATTCTTTGATGTTGTTGCATTTTAGGGAATAGAGAGGCTTGAGGAGAGGGAAAGACAGGGGGAAACCATTGGTCAATGAAGCAGTCAGAACATACAAAACATATTTATTAAGTTTGCCATGTCATAGTGGTATGTTTCATGGTGTCCCCGAACAATTACAATAGTAACATGAAAGATCACTGATCACAGATCACCATAATAGATATAATAATAATGAAAAAGTTTGAAATTTTGTGAGAAAAATCAAAATGTGACACAGAGGCACACTACAAGCAGATGCTGTTGGAAAAATAGTCCTGCTCAATGCAGGGTTGCCACAAACCTTCAATCTGTTTTGTTGGGGGAAAAAAAAGCACTATATATATATATATATATATATATATATATATATATATATATATACACACACACACACACACACACACACACACACACACACACACACACACACACAAGTCATGCTTATATTATCCCTGGATCAGGATTCTGTTATTGATTATTTTTATGCTGGCTATAATTTTGTATAATTGTATATAATATCCAATTGTGATACTGCTGTGGGCTACATACTTGGATCATTGAAGCACTACAAACAGCTCATATGAACTCTTGTGCTGCTTTCCTAAGGCCTGCAGAAAGGCAGTGTGTCACTATATTAATTATCCAAAGAGGGAGTATAACATCTGACTTGTCCACCAGGTGGTGAGATACTTAAGCCACTAGCCAAGTGGTTTCGTCAGATTTTTTATGGCACCTATGAGGAATAGCTTTCTTATGAAGCTTTGCTATACCTGCTGGTCACCAGAGGGTGCTTGTTCTGCAAACATGTGGTGGCACTGGATTATGTATGAGTTTGAGTTAGATGATTATTTTGAAAGATTACTCAGAATTATTTAAATTTTTAAAAAATCTATATCTTTGCTCCTATCTTGCATATAAAATGTATTTTCTCAGTCAGAATAACCCCCCTAGTCACAAAGTTAATCAGCAGACAGTGATTTCATTGTTTATTTAACACAGCAAAAATGCAAAGAAAAATTATAAATGCTCCTACATGGGCTACTCCATCTCCAACTACACCCCCAAATTCTCTTCCTTACCAGCTTTTTTGGGGAGGCAGGGGGCATGACAGAATGGGTAGCCTAGAGAGGAGAGTTCAGAAGTAGTTCTTACCTATAGGAAAGACCAAAAAGAGAAGGGAAAAAAATCAGTTGTATGGTACCCCACCTCAGGGTTGGAATGAAAAGCAAGGAACGATGGAAGGGGGTTGCTCAGAGACATGTCTCTGAGAATATGTCTTCCCCAACCTTCCCAGCAGCCCTGGCAGTTGTCACAATAGTGATCAGTCTCTGATCCCAGTTCTATCAGCTGCCTAAATGTCTGGCTATAGGATCTGTCTGAATCTTCTTCATGGTGCTGGGCTCAGGCAATTTTCATCATTGCCAGACAGTGTCAAGGTCTGTTGCAGGTCTGCATTGGCACTCCCATATTTAACATGAGCAGTCAGGAAGTTTGCTGAAGGGCAAAAAAAGAGAAGAGAACATCCATTGCTCTAGAAGCCAGTTCACCTGAACTCAGATCTCAATAATTTTCATTGTATCATTTATTTACTTTTTCTTTTTTAAGACTTCTGACGTCTCAAAGCCAAAAAAACCCCCTAAAAATTAAAAGTTAAGTTTTAATCAAATTTTTAAAAAGAAAAGAGAAAAAAAACCTTGTTACAAACACTCATCATATAGGCATAGTAAGATGCAAATCCAGCACCAAAGTTGCCACTTGTCCTTTATTCTGATTCAGTGAAAAATCCAATATAGTGATACCACAATTAACAAATCTTTTGGGCACATAGTGTTTTGCAATAAATGCATCCTTAGTGGATACTTCTTAATTTGAGACAGAAAGAGGGTAAATATTCAGAATGGGTGTGGCCTACTTAATAGCCTTTGAGGTCTCTTTTAGCAATAATTCTATGATCTAATGATCCAATGGTGGCTTCAATAATATGAAGGCATGGTAAAAAGAGCCTTAATGATGCTATGAGGTGTGGGGTGTGGGGGCTGTCTCTGAATTTTTTCCAGAGGTGGTGGTTGTAGTGATGATGGTAATGTTATTTTTATTTTACTTTTTATAGTAAGAATACCTTTTGTTTTTATTCCAATGGTTTCCCCTCCCTCCAACTATTCCTTCTTTATAATAAATTAAAAAACATTTGAGTAAAGCTATTTAACATGGCTCGTCCTTGTGATAGTGTATACTGAATTCCATATCTATAGCTACCACCTTGCTACTGAAAGGGGGAAAATCAGGTTCTTTATCTGTCCTTCAGTTCTAAGTCTCCAGTGTTAGCCTGCTTTTTAGTGTTTCTATCATTTATATTCCTGGAACAATTTTGCATATGTACATACAGTTTATATGTATATATGAACTATTTTTATATATAGTTCATATAAATCCTACCCATATGCTTCATACAGATCAATTGACAAAGCTGATTGACAGTAATTTTTATAAACAAATAAATATTAAATATAATAATCAATTCACCCAAACCAAAGTCCCTCAGTTACTCATACCCTTGGATATAGCGATCCCTCTGTTTTGTAAATTGCTTACTTTATTTCAGTAATTATTTTTCTTTTGTAATCCTATGTATTTTATTTTACCTATTTAACAGTTATTCTGAGGAGGGGTCTAAAATATAAAATATGTTAAGTACCCTTGCTCTAGATCTTGAGTCAATAATGAGTTGTATTGTCACTTAAACACATAACTTGAACAATATGAGTTTTCCAACTCCTCCTCCTTTTTTGGGGGGAGGGGGAATGCTTGAGGCCACCCCTGAGGCTAGTGCTGCCCAAGAAATCTCTCTTCTCAGCATAATCTTTAATTGTTTTCCAGAATGGTTGGACCAGTTCACTGCTCCACCAGTCAATGAACAAAAACGGTCTGCTCCAGGTGCCAGGCATTGTTTCGGTCCAATGTGGTTCGCTGTATTTATTAACACTGAAATCACTGCAAGGGAATACAGAGGAAAAGAGATCTGCCTTGGCTCATCCCTTGAAAGCAGAGGCCAAGTGTTATCATGCAGGCTCAGAGGCGTCCCTCAACTTCGGGGTTCAAAGACTTTTTTGCCTTTTGACGTCAAGGCCCTAGTAACACTGTTTCTTCAAAGAGCCCAGGGGCAAGGCTAGAGGCCAGGGAGAGCCTTCAGTTTGTTCTCTCCAGGAGACAAAGGCTGAGAATCATGTGTTGCTATTTGATCTGAAACTAAGGGCTCTGCCCCAAGCTTTACATAAGCAAAGGCACGTCCAACATAAGCAGTTCAGTTAACAGAGCTCAAGTTTCTCCTGTAAAGAAGAGACACATTTCCTCATGACTACGTGGCTCAGGTCAGCCCAAACTGTAGACAGGGGCAGAATTTTTACAATTCCCATTAACTTTTACTTCATCCTGAAGATGGGGAACTTGTAAACCTATCCAAGGTGATAAGAATCAAAAAGGTCAACAAGGCACTCATTCAGCCCAATAACACCAATGCTGTTACCTGTCTACCAATTTAGCACATTCAATGGTGTAGGGAAGATAAAAATCTGTCAAAGAGGAGGACACTTGTGAAAGAACTTTGATGGATTCCTACCTGGAAGTTTCTTCCCTTCATTAATCACCCTCATTGGGCCCATATGACCAAGCTACCAGATTAGCATGGTATAGAGGGAACCCACTAGAATTGGAGGCAAAAGCCTACCTTCAAATCCCTCCTTTGCCATTTATTCATGAATGGCCCAGCACCCCCAAGCCCTGAGCTCAGATGGCTTGGGCTCTATCTTGGGACTATCCTAAAAAAGATCTCTCCATCACTGTCTCTGTCTTTCCCTCTGTCTCTTCTGTTGCCTCCTCCCAGAGTTTTGTTTTTTTTTTTTAAATCCCTGAATATGTTTTTTTGTAAAGTTTGTGCCTGGTTTTCTATAGATATACGTAATTGGCTCCCTAGCTCCCATACAAGCACTCAAAGTAGAAATGGTCTCATGTGCAAGACAGCCCTGTAGAAATTTCGCCCCATACAAAATGCCCCAAATCCGAAAGACTCTCAGGAGTCCATAAACAAATACAGAAAACACACCAAGGGATTCTCAGTATGCCACAAGCAATGATCATAATTCTTCCTTTCTGCTAACTCTCCCTTTTCCACAGGCTCCTACATAGTTCCTTCCTCTCTTGCCTCTCACTTATTTGTCAAATTGTGCTTTGGAATCCACCTTCAAAACAACAACAACAAAGAAAAAAAACACACACATACTCAGTTTGAAACTGCTAGAGAGGCAACCCCTTTGCTGTTAGACCTACATTATTCAAATAACTCACTGTAATAGTGAAGAAGGAAGAAGAGAGGAGAGAGAGAGAGAGAGAGAATAAGCATTTATATAGCACCTACTATGTGTCAGGCACTATGCTAAGCATTTTTTTTACAATTTCATTTGATCCTCACAACAACACTGTAAGGTAGGTGGTATTATTTTCCCCATTTTACATTTGAGGAAGCTGAGGTAACCAGAGATTAAGTGACCTCTTTGGAGGCTTTGATTATCCACACCAGTCTCCATACAGGTCATAGACGTACTCATTGGAAACTCATTAAATAAGCCAAAGACAACTCCTGACTAAGTCTCAGCAGCTGGAACTGCTGCAGGATGATACATGAGGGAAGGATTTTATTGACTGGGGTTGCTCCCAAGATTGACAAGATCACACAGCTAATAAGCGCTTCCTGATTCCCAGCCCAGGTCTCTCTCCACTGAGCCACCAGCCAAGAAACAAAACTAAGGCTCCCTCATATTAGTTTATTCCTTTATAATTCCTCCATGTGGAGGGCTAGAAGGATGATACATGGACAATCCTTCTCTCTTTAAAACTCCTTTTTTATCTTCAAAAAATCCTTTTCTGGACAGAAGGCTAGATTTCAGAACTTTCTTATTTAGTATTCCTGGCTAGGTAATTCCTACAGCTGGCACTACCCAAGAAATCTCCCTAGCTGAAGGCTAGATTCTGAGATCCAAATGCTCAGGCAATCCCCCTTTCAGGCCACTTAGACAAGTACAGGTAGTTCTTATGTGTGTTTCCCGTATGCTCTTACAACTACTGCAATCTTGTGGATTTAAAAAGTTCACTTTCGTGTCTCTGACCTCTAATCTGTGGTCAGAAATGGAAAAATAGAGACAAAAAGTAGCCAAGAACTCTGCATTTGGCTGGTGTTAGTGAGAACATGCAACAACCATGTACTTCATTTTAAAAAAATTATTATTAATTTGTAACATTCTTTCCTTTTTAAATTTTCAGTTCCAAATTCTCTCTCTCCCTCCCCCCACTTCCTCTACCTATTGAAAAGGCAAGCAATATGATATCAATTATACATGTGAAATCATGCAAAACATATTTCCATATTAGCCACATTTCAAAAAAAAGGAAGAAAAATAAAGTGACAAAATTATACTTCAATTTTCACTCAGAGTTCATCAGTTCTCTCTCTGCAGGTGAATAGAATTTTTTTCATCATGAATCCTTTGGAATTGTCTTGGATCATCATGTCGATCAGAGTAGCCAAGTCTTTCATTGTTGATCACCATTACAATATTACAGTTATTATGCAAAATCATCTCTTAGTTCTTCTCATTTCACTTCACCCCAGTTCATACAGGTTTTGCCATGTTTTTCTGAAACCATCATCTTGTCATTTCTTTTAGCACAATAGTATTCCATCACAATCATATTCTACAACTTCTTTAGCCATTCCCTAATTAATAAACGTTCCTTTAATTTCTAAATCTTTGCCACCACAAAAAGAGCTACTATAAATATTTTTGTACATATAGGTCCTTTTCCTTTTCCTTTGATTTATTTGGATACAGATCTAGTATTAGTATTGTTGGATCAAAGGGCAGGCAGAGTTTTATAGCCCTATAGGCATGGTTCCAAATTGTTCTCCAGTATGGTTGACCCAGTTCACTACTCCACCAACAATTCATTACTGTACCTATTTTTCCTCCTCCTCTCCAGCATTTGTCATTTCTGATAGGTATGAGGTGGTACCTCAAAGATGTTTTAATTTGCATTTATTTAATTAATAGTGACTTTTCATATGACCATAGTTAGCTTTGATTTATTTTTCTGAAAATTGCCTGTTTATATACTTTGACGATTTATCAATTGGGAAATGGCTCTTATTTTTATAAATTTGACTCAGTTCTATACTCAGAATATATTTGAGAAAGAAGGCCTTAATCAGAGAAACTTGCTGTACTCTTTTTTTATGTTACTTCATTGTTTGTGGTCCTTTTGAATAATGTAGTTTCCCTGATTATCTCTTTTAATTAGGTTAATTTTTTTTCTTTTGCTTTGTCTGATATCAAGATTGCTACCCTTGCCTTTTTTTTAACTTCAGCTGAAGCATATTAGATTCTGTTTTAGCCCTTTATTTTAACTCTGCATATGTCTTTCTGTTTCAAGTGTGTCTCTTATAAACAATATATTGTTGGATTCTTACTTCTAATCCATTCTGTTATCTGCTTCCATTTTCTGTGTGTGTTCATTCCATTCACATTCAGAGATGATTGCTAATTTCCCTCCATCCAATTTTTCTTCTCTTTATTCCTCTCTTTTTATCCTGTCCTTCCTCAAAAGTCAATTTTGCTTTTAACCACTGCCTCATCTAAGCTACCTTCCCTTTTATCATCCCCCTCACTTTCTTTTATCCCCTTCCCCTGTTATTTCCCTACTGAATAAGTTACATTTGTATCCCTAACTGTGGGTGTATATATTCTTCCCTCTTTGAACCAATTCCAATAAGAGTGAGGTTCAACCGTTGCCTGCCACCCCCCCATTTTTCCCTCCATTGTAAAAGTTCTTTCTTGTGTACCTCTTTCATGTAAGAAAAAACTCCCCATTGTAACCCTCCTCCTTCTTCCAGTGCATGCCTCTTTTTCACTCCTTTATATTTTTTTGACATCATTCCAACATAATTGACTCACACCCATGCCCTATGTTTATGTAAACTCCTTTTAATTGCCCTGATTATAATAAAGTTCTTAGGAATTACAGCTATCATCTTCACATATAGAAATGTAGACATTTTAATTTTATTGAGTCCCTTATGATTACTCTTTCACATTTACCTTTTTATGCTTCTCTTGAGTCGTGTTTGAATGTCAAATTTTCTGTTCAGCTCTGGTGTTTTCATCAGAAATGCTTGAAACTCATCTCTTTCATTAACTATTCATTTTTCTTCTGAAAGATTACACTCAGTTTTCCTGAGTAGGTTATTTTTGGTTGTAATTCTAGCTCCCTTGACTTTCAGGATATCATATTTCAAGCCTTCTACTCCTTTAACATGGAAACTGATAAATCTGGTGTGATCCTGACTGTGACTTCATGATATTTGAATTGTTTCTTTCTGGTTGCTTGAAGTATATTTTCTTTGACATGGAAGCTCTGGGATTTTTCTATAATATTTTTTGGAGCTTTCATTTGGCTATTTCTTTCAGGGGGTAGTTGGTGAATTCTTTCAATTTCTATTTTACCCTCTGGATCTAAGATATCAGGACAATTTTCCTTATACCATGTAGTTTTGTCCCAAGTCATGAATGGCTCCTAGAGAAGGTAAGTGAAGGGAGATTTCCTGGCCCCCTATTCTCGCACAAACACGTATATCTGCTGAATTCTCTCCAGAAAAAAGGCTGTGGTGAAGGGAGCTAAGAAGCAATCCCAAGACCTTAGTGAAGACTCTGTTTATGCACCAATTCAAAAGGGTAGCTTAGCTTCCCAACAGTAATCTGTCCTTACAAAAATCAAGGCTGATCAGAGGGAAAATATCCAGTTAATAAAGCCCATTCCCTAAGAATCATTAACATTTTGCTGTAGTTCTAGTTACTGGGACTTAATTCAGAATTGTCTTTGGTTCTCTCGGGGAGTTCCCATGGTTATGTGTACAATGTCTGTAGAGAGAGGCATGGACAATCATGAGCTTCTTGTTGCAAAATTCAGATTTAAATTGAAGAAAGTAGGGAAAACTATCAGACTACACACTTATAGCCTAATGAATATTAAGTGGAAGTGATAAATAGATTTAAGGGGTTAGATCTGGTAGAAAGAGTGCCTGAAGAACTATGGATGGAAGTTCACACTATTGTATAGGGAGCAGCAACAAACATCATTCCAAAGCAAAAGAAGAGCAAGGAGGCAAAATGGCTATCTGATGAGGTTACAAAAATAGCTGAGGAAAGAAAGAAAGTGAAAGTTTAGGAGAAAGGTAAAGACATACCCAATGGCATGCAGAATTACAGCAAATATAAAGTAAGGATAAGAAGGTTTTCTTAAACGAGAAATGTGAAGAAATAGAAGAAAGTAATAGAATAAGAAAGACAGATCTTTTCAAGAAATTAGAGATGTCAAGCAATGTTTCATGCAAAAAAAATGGGCATGGTGAGATACAAAAATATTAGGAACTTAATTGAAGAAGGGATATTAAGAAGAGGTGGCAAAAATACAGAGAAGAAGTATACAAAAAAGATCTTAACATCACCAATAAACGTGATAGTATGATTGCTAATCAAGAGCCAGGGATCTTGGAGAATGAAGTCATGTGGGCCTTAGGAAGCATTGCTAACAAGAAAGCCAATGGAGGTTATGTAATTCCAGCTGAGTTATTTAAAATCCTGAAAGATGTTGCTGTTAAGGGGCTGTACTCAACATGCCAACAAACTGGAGAACTCAAAAGTGGGCACTAAAGTAGGGCAATTCAAAAGAATGCTCAAATTACCAAACAACAGCACTCATTTTACATGCCAGCAAGGTAATGCTTAAGATTCTGCAATATGCTTCAGCAATATGCGAGCCAAGAATTACCAGAAGAGCAGCACGCGTTTCAAAGAAGCAGAGGAACTAGAAACCAAATTGCCAACATTTTCTGGATTATGGAAAAAGCAAGGGAGTTCCAGAAAAAAAAACCCACGAAGATACAACAACAACAACAACAACAACAACAATAACAACAAACCCAACCAACCAACGAACCAAACCAAAAAAAAATCTCCTTCTCTGCATTGACTACACTAAAGTCTTTCAATGTGTGGATCACATCAAAATGTGGCAAGTCCTCGAAGAGATGGGAGTACCAGAACATCTTACTTACCTTCCACAGAATCTGTATGTGGGCCAAGAAGCAACAGTTAGAACTGAACATGGAACAACCAATTGATTTAAGATT
Organism: Phascolarctos cinereus; assembly: GCF_003287225.1. Taxonomy (NCBI): domain Eukaryota; kingdom Metazoa; phylum Chordata; class Mammalia; order Diprotodontia; family Phascolarctidae; genus Phascolarctos; species Phascolarctos cinereus. Next base: position 183,216,021 of record NW_027556402.1, on the reverse strand, counting down.
GGAAAAGGACTATGATGAGACAATACTTGGTCACCTTCTTTATTTAGCTTATATGCCAAGTGGGACAGCTAGGTGGCCTGGTGGATAGAGCACTGGACTGAGAATCAGGAAGACTCATCTTTCTGAGTTCTAATTCACCTCAGACACTTACTAACTGTATGACCATAAGCAAGTCACTTAACCTTGTTTGCTTCAGTTTCTCGTTTATAAAATGAGCTGGAGAAGGAAATGGCAAAGCACTCCATCATCTTTGCCAAGAAAACCTCAAATGGGGTCACAAAGAGTTGGAAATGATTAAACAATAACAACAAAATCTTGCAAAATGCTAGGCTGTATGAATTAAAAGCTGGAATTAAGTTTGCCAGTAGAAACATCTACAATCTCAGATATGCAAATGGTACCACTCTGATGGCAGAAGGTAAAGAAGAATTAAGAAGCCTTTTAATGAGGGTGAAGGAAGAGAGTGTAAAAGGTGTCTTGAAACTTAAAAACAAAACAAAAACAAAAACAAAGCCCTAAAATCTTGGCAAATGGTCCCATCACTTCTTGGCAAATAAAGGGAAAAGAAATGGAAAGTATCAGATTTTCTACTCCTGGACTCAAAGGTCACTGCAAACAGCAACATCAACCAGGCAATTAAAAGGTACTTGCTCCTAGGAAGGAAAGGTATGGCAAATCTGGACAGCATACTGAAAAACAGAGACAACCATCACCTTGCCAACAAAGATCTACTAACTCAAAGCTGTGGTTTTTCCAGTAGCAACGTATGACTGTGAGAGTTGGACTATAAGGAAAGCTAAGCACTGCAGAATCAGTGCTTTCAAATTGTGATGCTGGAGAAGACTTATAAGAGCCCCTTGGACAGCAAGGAGATCAAATCGCTCAATACTCTGACTATTCACTGGAACATCAAATACTGAAGCTGAAGTTTAAATACTTTGGACATATAATGAGAAGACAGGACTCAGTAGAAAAGACCCTGATGTTAGGAAAGATTGAAGGCAAAAGGAAAAGGGGACAACAGAGGATGAGATGGATAGAAAGTGTCATGGAAACACCAAAAATGAGCTTGGACAGATTTTAGGAGACATTGGGCCATATGGTCACAAAGAGTCAGTCATGATTGAACAACCAAACACCAACGACATGAACAATCAAAGTCTAAAGGTCTGGTAAGCTCATCAGGTTGAACAGACCACTACCCTTATACTAACAATGGCTATTCATATATGCCTGTAATGTGTGCAAAGCTCTTTATATATTATCTCTTTTAAATCTCACAACAATCCTGCAAAGTAATTACTATTTATTAATATCTGGATCTTCAGAGTATGTGGGCCATAGAGGAGGTAAGCCCTCAGTTTTGGGATTCTTACTTTGGGGTCATACTAGCGTGATTGGCAAGAACCTGCTATATCTGGCTGGCCCCAGACCCAGGAAGAGAGACATCATGGTATATGGAATAGAACGATGCACCTGAAGTCGAGAAGATCTGGGTTCGCATACCACCTTACATATGAATGTATCAAACTGAGCAAGTCACTTACTTGCTGAGTCTCAGTTTACTCATTTGTAAAATGAAGGGGTTAGACTAGATGACTTCTGAATTCCTTTCTAGCTCTATATCTAGGACCCTAGGATGTTATGACTATATTTCATCCTCCTTCCCTCACTCCTCCCACACACGTACTTTCTAAGTCTTACTTTGGAAATAATCAAATCAATACTGCCATTGCTTCTGTCAATAAACTGCCCACAACTCCATGACTCAATATCCTTGTGACTCTTCAAACCAGAATTCCCATTCCTCTGTATAAGTTATCTCCCTCATTAGAATGTAAGCTACTTGAATGTGGGAACCATCTCTTTTGTGTTTATATCTATCTCCAGTGCTGGGTCCTAAATAAATACTTTTTTCATTTTTTTTTTATTATTCATTCATTCATTCACTCACTCAACAGAGGAAGCTCAAAGAATAACCTCCTTAGGTGATGTGCCTAAGGGCACATAGATGTTACCAGTCAGGAGGAGGACTTGAAGCCAGTTTTCCCCTTTTTCAAGTCCTAACCCTGTATCCATTACACCATCCTTCCATTTTAGTTTATGACCTAGGATGAGTAACTTTGCCTTGTCCAAACTTCAGCATTCTCTTTCAAACAATGGGGAGAAGAGTATTTGCATTACCTACCTCATGAAATTGCTGTGAGGAAAACAATATGTGAATCTCAGCCATCATTATCCCACTGCTGACACCACATAATTCACATGCAATATTGTGAGGGTTACAAAACATTTTCCCCCATAGACACTGCAGGGTGGACAATGCATCCACTCTTATGTCCATTTTACAAATAGTTATGGGAGTAAGTAAAGCTCAGTGGTGAAATAATTCATCCAGGGTGACATAGCTATTAAATAGTAGTGTTACAATTTGAGCTGAGGGTGGAAAGAACACTAAATCTGGAGTTAGAAGACCTAGGTTCAAATCTCACTTCTGACACTTTTCTGTCTGTATGACCTTGAGCAAATCACTTAGCTTATTTGGCCTCAATTTACTCATCTGTAATATGAGGGGGAAGGGCTAGATGGACTTTAAAGTCCAGTCCAGATCTACATCTAGGATTCTATGACTTCCAGATAAGGAATCAGTTCACTCTACAACATGCAAAGAAAACACCATTTGGGCTCTGCTGGGCATTGGTTTGAGTTTACTGCTGAACTACCTTCTGCTTAGAGCATTTTTTTTATGAGGATTTAATATCTCCTGGGTAAATTTTGAAAATATAGAGATATTTTTTTCTTTCTAGTTCAATTATTTAAGCAGAGCTTTAAGTTGCTCATATGATCATTCTGTGCCAACGCTCAAAATAGCAATAGTGGTACCAGATTCAATGGGCTTTTGCTTCATTTCCTTGACTTGCTATAGCTCTTACTGTTTAACCTGTTACTGACACTTAGTGAATAATGAAAGAATTGAAGAAAATTCATAGACTCAGAGAATGTTAGAGCCAGATGGCATGGAAAGATAAAGTCCAACTTCCTCATCTTACAGATTAAGGAAGCTGGAGCCCAGAGATCTGATGGCACTTGCCCACAATCACATGGGTGAGTAGACATAGGGTCTCCTCCAAGACTCTTCTTCCTCCTAGTAGCTGCTTTCCTGTGACTTTCAGTTCATAGGTGGAATTGAGATGGCAGATATAGCTTGAGGCCTGTGAACAATGGTCATTTGTACCTGACCAATGCCACCTGCCCGGTCCCTGTCTTCCTATTGCTGAGTACTGCCTCATCACCTCTTCTCCATAAGAATAGACACTTAACAGACCATCCAGCCCCTTTCTGGTCTGCAAGAAGTATTTAAAAACTGCTCATCCTCTGGTGCTTCCATAATATGTGTGTGTGTGTGTGTGTGTGTATGTGTGTGCAGACACACACATGCATATATATGTATGTGTGTGTATGTGTGTGCATACACATATATGCATATATATGTATACTTACACACATCTATATTTATATCTTTTACCATCTTGCATCCCCTCCCCACCTCATAAAATGGGTTCACTACATGATGTTGGCATGACTTTTTAATAATTGTTAGCCTAAAAGACAGAGTCAATTTTTGATTCACTTAGGCTCTTTCTGTGAAGACTCCTTGTCTGTTTTGTTCTCCTTCCAGAAATAATTGAAAGGCTACTGAATTTTTGCTCTTCAAACTAAAGCCATAGAATTTTAGAGTTGGAAGGGATCTTAGAGCATAGAAACTGAGCTGGAGTATACTTTAGAGACCATTCTAGTGCAACTTCCTCTTTCATAGATGTGGAAACTGAGGCCTGAAAAAGTAGATTGATTTTTCACAAGGTCATATATCAAATTAGTTGCAGAGTTGAGCAATTTATTTCAATTTCTTGCAACAAGTCAGTTTAATAGTTCCCTTCTAGCTCTACCTGTGAAATTTCTTTCATTGAAGAGTCAACATTGCCTTATTTGATATATTTTATGAAAAAGAAGCACAGGTGGTTTCTAATGACTTATGGAGTGGGAGCCCTTTGGTGTATATAAAAATTACAGGCAGGATCTGGAGCTTTTAAATATTGATCAAGAGACTCATTTGCTCTAGTAGTACATGATTCACAGGCTGCTATACCTTCTGTATCTAGGGAATCTATTAGCAAACTGCACATTTTATTATAGAACACTTGGCTTTCCAGAAATTCTTTATGGCGCTGCAAAGAGCCACTTAAGTGTAGGATTTTTTTCCCCCCCAGTTTTTTAAGACCCCTGTGTTTTCCCGAAAACACACCTTAAATTGAGCAAATCTATAATGTTGGTGGAAACTCTTTTTTGCAATATGAACAGTCCTTTGGAGACTGCATTATGAGGAAGAGAAGTTGTGAGGTTAAAAAAAAAAGTAGCCACAAAATGAAAATTGGAAATATTGCATCTGTGTTGACATGATTTACAGTAGACCTTGCCTCCTGAAAGTTTTTTTCTCCTTCTGAATGAAGGCCAAGGATGCCTGAGAGATAAGACTGCCTCCTCTGGGTCCTCTCCTATGAATGTAAAACCTTTATACTATAAATTGAGGCTGTGCACCTTGAGAATGAAGTAGGGAGCATTTTTTTTTTGCTATTGTGAGCTTACAAAGACCATTTCTTTTTTCTTTATGTGAGATGTATACACCGACATTGCTGTATGGACTTATTTTATTTTAGTCTTAAGGAAAAAAAATATCTTTCCAGTTTCTGGATGCTTCAGTTGTGACTCTTGAATATATAATAAATAGCATCGTTTCCCGCAAAGCTTTACTTGCTTTCCTAACCCCATCTTGAAGTAATCTTTCCCTCTATGTTAATTAACACAAGACATTGTGTCTTTCTTCCTATACTTTCAACAGTCTATCTTGCTCTAAGATCTCCGTTGATGCCTCACCAAGGGGTGGACATGATATGATCCTGGTTTCTTGAAAGCTTTTGTTGGCAGGTTGTCTGGTGTAGTGGATTCTATCTGGGATGGGCTCAGAATCAGAAAGAAATGGATTCAGATCCTGCCTCTGGCACTTACTCTATATCTCTGGAGACGGAGAACTTGAATTTGAACTAATCTAGGGGATGTTTTAGGGGGACAACTAGATGGCTTAGTGGATAGAGTACTAGGCCTAGAGTCAAGAAGACCTAAGTTTAAATCTGGCTTCAAACACTTACTAGCTGGGTGACCCTGAGAAAGTCACTTAACCCTTTTTATCTTAATCCACTGAGGAGGAAATGTCAAACCGCTCCAGTATTTTTGCCAAGGAGAATCTCAAGGAGAACAAGGGGATGATTATAAGTTAATGAGAATTAAGGTCAGAAGACTGATAAAACCTCTCCATCCTAATTATTTCCTAAGAAACTTTTGCTTATTAACTTCTCTGAGTCTCATTTTCCTCATTTCTAAAATGAGATTAATAATACTTACAGCGCCTGCTTCATGGGGTTGAGGCTCAAATTGAATCATATATACAGATCATTTTTCAAAGAAGTTAAAGACTACACATAGCAGTTATTATGGTTCTCAGAATCTTGCTAGCATAGCACAAACCCGAAAATCTTAAACCCAGGAAGATCTCAAGTTCAGGTGCAGTGATGTGTTTGTCATCTAAGTGTCAGCTGTCTTGTGCCTCATGGCCAGACTGTTGCCCATCATAAGACTCTTTTGGGACAGGACAGCTTGTGATTTTTGCCTACTGAGACCTGAAGGGAGTCCCCATCAGCACAGGTGGAAGGAAGGGTCAGGCATGTTAGGACCTTATGAAGCTGTGGGAGTGAGAGGGGGGAAAGAGAGAGACAGGTGTATCTCCTCATGAAAAATTTCCTGTCCCTTTCCTTTCACTGTGTAGGGATCTGGCTACAAAGGGAATCAAGTCCTGACCCTTCCACAGGAGGGTTATTTAGGAGTATCCTATAACATTGGAATCATATATTCAGAGCTAAAAAGGATCCTCCCCCCCCCATTTTACATATTAGGAAACTAAGGTCTAGGAATAGTAAGTGGCTTGCTAAGGTTATGAAGTTTCTGAGTGTTTGAATCATGATTTGAATTCAGTCCTTTCTTATGCCAGGTCTAGTTCTTTATCTGCTGTACAGCACTTCTCAGGAGGCAATCTGGTACAACAGAAAGAGGACCATTTCTGCAATAAGAAGTAGGTTCAAATCCCATCTCCGACCTTTAAAACCAGCATGACCTCCCTGGGACTCAATTTCCTCATCTGGAAAATTTAAGATGAACACAGTACATGGCACATAGTAGGTGCTTAATAAACGCTCATTGACTGACTGATTGACCAGATGGCCTCTGAGATTCTTTTAGATTTGTGATCCCATGGTGCATGTTGATTGATGATTTAGGAGAATGACAGAAGAGCTGAGAACCTGTCAGTTTTGAGGGAGATTCAGAGGGGGGGGTGACAGCATGTTCTGGTTATATATCCACATGAAATTAGAGAGTCAGAGTGAGTCAGTCAGTCAATGAACATTTATTAAGCAGTTACCATGTGTTAGTCGCTGTACTAAAGTATTAGTATCGGCACTGTATGTTTCAATGAAATTAGGGAATAGCGGGATAGTCAACAGCATGAAGGGTTTGCATTTGGGATTGGCTTGAGAATGTGAGTCAGTGAGCTTGTGCTCTGACAGGTGAAGTTGAGAGTGGGCAGATGGCAGACAGGTGGCCTGGCTCCAAGGGGCATATCATAGAGCTCCTTTTACTATCCTGGAGTCTTAGGAATTGTGACTTACTAGTATTCCCCACGCGGAGTATACCTGTGCAATGTCAGCAACAATAAAAAGAAGAGATCTGAGTTTGAGAAGATAAGACTGTTCTGTCCAGCATATTTCAACCCTGGGCATCTGAGCTTTGGGGCTTCTGGAAATCATGGGGGTGGGTTGGCAGGAGAGTTGCTAGAGCACTGGATCAGGAATCAGGAAGAATGAAGTTCCAATCTGGCCTGTGACTTATATGGGCATGAGCCTGGGTAGGTCACCATAATTTGCAATTGCTTTAGTTACCTTGTCTGTAAGATGGGCATAATAATAGCACCTGCCTCCCAGGGTTGTTTTGAAGATTAAATATAATTATATATATATATATATATATATATATATATATATACACATATATATAACATTATATCATATTTATAAAGCACTATGCAAACTTTAAAGCACTATATAAATGCTATTATTAACATTATTGTTGTTATTATTATTCCCTATAGGAAAGCATTTGTGGCAGAGGTTTGTGTGGTGGTGGCAGGGGAAAGAGGGTTATAGGTGATTGGACTCAGCTTATCAGTTCACTGCAACACTAATAACAATACAGATCTTCATGTCTTAGAAATATGTCCATGTCTTCACCTATGAGGCTGTAAATTAGTACAACTTTGTGATTCAATGTACCCTAAAGGGTGGCAAATCTGTCTAGGAAGTAGGAAGACATGAGCTCAAATCCCACCTCAAATATTTACTATGTGATCACAGTCATCACTTAACCTCTCAGAGTCTCAATCTACTTATCTATAAAATGGAGATAATAATGCTTACATCACCTACCTTACAGGGTTGTAGGGAGGAAACCATGTCCCAAATGTCCAGGTGCCATAGATTCATTTCATCAGTTAGAGTTAAGACCTGTCCAGAAGGACTTATGTGTTAGGTACCTGTGCATCTCCCTTGCACATGATATATTCTCAATCATTGGATGAAGGAAATAAAAATTAAGTAGTACGTACTAATCGTGTCATTTCTTGTTTTCTCTCCAAATGTCAGAAATTAATTTGGAACCAGTATTTCAAATGTGTGTGTCTGCATATGTGCATGTGTGTGTGTGTGTGTGTGTGTGTGTTCAATTCTAGGCATTTTAGGAGGAATATAAGTAAGCAAACTAGCTGGAGCATGTCCAAAGGCAGGTAACCAGGATGGTGAAGAGTAAGGTGAGAAAAGCATAATATGAGGATTTTTTTTAAGGGTACTGGGGATATTTATACTGGAAAAGAGAAAACTGAGTTGGACCTTATGATAGCTGTCTTGGTCACATGGAAGAAGATTTGAACTTATTCTGGCTTTAGCAGGAATTACTAGGGACAACGGGTAAAAGTTAGGAAGAGGGAAATTTCAGTTCATTGTAAGGAAGAACTTTTTTTTTTAATTAAGCTATCCAAAAGTAGAAAGGACTGCCTCAGTTCCCTTTTGTTGTCAATGTTCAAAAAGAAGATGGTCAATCACTTTTCAGGGATGTTATAAAAGGGATTCCTGTTTCAGTAATTAAAATTGGACTATCTGATCTCAGGTCCCTTCTGATCCCGAGATTCTATGCTCTTCTACCAAATGACTTTTTCATATGTTGACCTTGACACACATGGCTATTCTTCAGATACATACTTCATCAGTGTAAAGCCTGATTGCATTTTATCCCAGAAATCTTTTTGTATTTAGCATAAAAGTAATTGAGCCCTATTTACATTCTTTGGTCTCTTATGACATTTTTTTTTGTTAATGGAGAACCTGGATTTGACTGAATCTAAGAAATTACATAAAGGTTAATAAAAACTAAGGTCAGGATTCTGGTGTGACCATTCAATCCTAATTAGTTCCCAAGATGATTTTATTTGCTTCAAATAACCAAGTAACTTAAAATATGCTTTCAGCAGCAATTTTTTCTTTAACTGAACTTTCAGGCCAAATATAATGTACCATTCTTGCTGTGGAAATAAACTTTAGCACATGCAGACTTTTCTGCCTGACCAATTGCTAGTTATCCTTTTAAGGCCCACTGATCCAAGGAGCTGTTCGCTAATCACAGCAGCCTTCTTTAACCATTCCTTTCTCTGAATTCTTCAAGTTTTTTTTTTTTAAATGAAATTCATTTTGTTACTTTTATGCTGTTTTCCATTCCCCTCCCCCACTTATGTTTGTGTCTTGAAAACCCTGATGAGGCTACAATCTCCTTGCAAGCAAGAACTGTGGTTGTTGGCATTGTGTACCAGCAGAGTCTGGCAAAATGCCAATGGGTGTGGGGAGAGGGGGAGGGAGAGAGAGAGACAGAGAGAGACAGAGACAGAGAGACAGAGAGAGAGAGAGACAGAGACAGAAATTCTAATAGTAGTTCACTTATGTGGACATAAGTTTGCTTCTCAAAAAAAGGGGTTGTTGTTGAATTGTCGGTTTTGAAAGTTCATTTGTCCAGGGTAGGACTTCCTTCAAATTCTAAAAAGAAGCAGTTACTGAATTAAATCTGACTCACAGTTCTGAGATAATATTTGCTCATTTGCATTTGACAAGCTGTAGATTGTGAGGGTGAACAGAGAACTCAATCTGCTTTGGTAATTTGCATAGGAAGAATTGCAGAACCAGGGAACTTTTAGATTGATAACTGGGGAAATATAGACACTGGAACTCTTCTATGATTATGGAATAAGTGTCATTTATCTGATTATAGATAGAAGATGAGAATGTGGTAATTAACCATTAGCTAAGTAGTTCATCTCAAAGCTACAGCTGAGAAAAGTTAAAAGACAATGAAGTGGAAAAAAAAGAAAGCAGTGAAAGAATGTAATTCAGAACTGTGTCAAAGAAAGACAGTGACTCTGCATTGTGCTTTGTTGCTGGTCAGGCTGTCCAGTGAGAGGCTGGAGTGCTTTCTAGTGCTATATGTTGCTAAGAAGAAACATTAAAGACATTATATGTTGCTTTCCATTAGGGCTTATTGATGAGAGGAATAAGATGGGGAGAGAAAAGAGAACACATAAGATACTCCTCTGCATTACCATCTTTTGTTGGAATGTAAAAAAGATGAAGAATCCTGAAAAGTAGCAGAGTTGGAGAGGTTTTCCATCATTAGTATAAAATTCATTTTTTTTTGAAAGACTATAGCAGCATTGGCTAAGGCTGAAGCTGGATGCGATGGATACTACAATTGCTCTTGAGGGGTAAGCCCAGGTGAGCAGAAAACAGCTTAGAAATAGGACACCAGAGAAGAAGCCCAGTGGATCAAGTAATCCAAATGAGATATACCCAGTGAGATGCTAGTCAAGAACAGCGTGATTGAGTTAGCTGAACAGTGGAAACAGCTGTTCAACACAAAAGCTTTTATGGACAAATCCTGAGACAGAATGAGAAGACGGATGCATATAGTTTTGAGTTTCTATGACCACTTGTAGCCTCTCCACATGTGCTTTTCTATCCTGGGACTTTAGGTATTAGCTTATTCTTACAATAGATATTCTGTACATTGGTGGAAGATGGTAATTATGGTTTATTGTTTTTTATAGTATGGAATTCTACATAAAATTTTATGCTTATTTTTCATTTCCAGTAAATAGTTTGGTTAAGATTAGTTATTAGTGGCTTATTTGTTCACGATAAATACATTGGTGGGAGTATTGGTAGGTATCGGTAGGAATAATTATCCACATGGGTTATCCCTAAAACCCTGAGAGTTAGAGTAGTAGCCATATGACCACCTGTCTGTGGAATTACCCAGACCTGGTGAATTAGATGCAGGTGGAGTGATTGAGTTGGTCCTAGTTCAGGAAGAAAGAAAGCATTGAAAGAGGTGGAGTTAGTGCCCAGGTTCCACACACACACACACACACACACACACACACACACATTATATATACACACATCCCAAAAAAGAAAAAGCCCACACACAACACACATTATATATATACACATAAATTTATACACATGCATACCTACATACTAACATAGAAACTGATTAACAAGCTTTGTAAGTTGTCTATCTACTTACATGTCATAGACTGAACAATAGGTAGTATTTTTTTCCTGTATGAATAATTAGGTCAAATTGTCTAGAATGGTTTGGGAGTCACTTTAGGACATATTTTTTTGTTCTCTGGAACTTGATGAAATCAGTATGATATCCACAAACAGCACCAACAACTACTATCTGTAGGAAATCCCTTTTCAACATAGAATCTGTTCCAGGTCACTTCCACAACAGAGGTAAATGATGCTGGTAAGTATGCATCTCCCTGTTGTATTCCTTGCTTAATATTAATGGTCAGATGCTCATCAGACAAGCTCATCTAGGCCATTGTAGTTTTCCTTACTAGCTGGGGTGATAAACAAAGGTCTTATGAAGAAGGTAGTCCTTAAAATCTGAAAAAAAACAGGCATTCTAAGAGGCAGAGGAAAGGAGGCAGAGTTTTCCAGGCAAAGGGGATAGCCAGTGCAAAGTCATGAAGAGAAAAGATGGAACATCATGTGTGAGAAATAGCACCCCCAAAGAATTTAATTCTACTGAGGTGGCTGACAATATTTATACAGATACAGAAAAGCAAGGCAATTGGAGAGGAGAAGATGAATAACAAGAAGGATCAATAAAGGCTTCCCACTGGAGTTAGAATCAGCATTGAGCCTCAAAAGAAGCTAAGGATTGTTTTTTTTTTTTTTTTGCTTTTTGCTAGGCAATTGGGGTTAAGTGGCTTGCCCAGGGTCACATAGCTAGTACATGTTGTGTGTTGTGTCTGAAACTCGATTTGAACTCAGGTCCTCCTGACTTTAAGGCTGGAGCTCTATCTTCTGCACCACCTTGCTGCCCCAAAAGCTAAGGATTCTAAGGGGAGGTAAGGAAAGGATAGCCTGTCACAGGGACAAAATGGATGCAAAATTGAAGGAATAGTATTTAAGTCAGTTTGGCTTCAATGTAGAGTATATATACATACACATACACACACATTTATTTATGTAGAGTATATATATATGCTCTATGTATACATATACTCTCTATATATACTCTATGTATTTATTTATTACATAATATATAATATATATTTATTTTTTATATATATGCTCTGTATATATTTATATATTATATTATATATATATTTTTTGGCAATTGGGGTTTTTATATATATACTCTCTATATATAAAAAAAAATATATATATATATATTGGCAACTGGGGTTAAGTGAGTTGCTCAGGATCACACAGCATGTAAGGTGTCAAGTCTTTGGTCTGATTTGAACTCAGGTCCTTCTGACTTCAGGGCCAGTGTTCTATCCATTGCGCCACCTAGCTTCCCCCAATGTAGAGTATATTTAAAGGAATAATGTGAAAGAAGCCTTGAAAGTGAGGCTGGAATCAAACTCTTGGGTTGGGGATTGAGGGAGTCCATCAATCATCCCATTTCGCTTAAAGTAACCACCTTACAGGGGGCAGCTAGGTGGCACAGTGGATAGAGCACCAGCCCTGGATTCAGGAGGACCTGAGTTCAAATCTAGCCTCAGACACATAACACTTACTAGCTGTGTGACCTTGGGCAAGTCACTTGACCCCATTGCCTAGCAAAAAAAAAACCCAAAACCAAAACAAAACAAAAAAAAGTAGCCACCTTACCCAAGGGAGAACATTTCTATTAAAACAATTGATCAAAGGTATTATACTATGTATGTTAAGTCCTTGAATGTCATTGGATACAATGGGTAAAGGTGCCACAGGAAGTATGATGATATCGGCTGAGGTGACTCAGCAATGACCTGTGAAAAATAGCAAGTCAGTTTGGAACCTAAGTGTCTGAGTGTCGGACAATGCAGTGGAGAGCTGTCCCAGCCAGCTGCCTGCCAGCTCCCCCTGCTGGGGGAACGAGGCAGGTGACAAGTACCTTCGTCTCACCTCTCTATCTCTCCCTACCAACCTGCCTCTCCCTGGGACTAGAAGAGAATCTTGTGAACTTCCAAAGGTCAGCAGATTTGGGATTCCCAGTGGCATCCTAGCAATATTCCTGGAACAGCTGACAACAGTGTTTTTATCTGAAGCCTAAGTTCATGATGTCTGGCTTCCAGGCACACTGTTGACTCACATTGAGTTTGCAGTCCACTCAATCCTAAGATCTTTTCCACATAGAATGTCATATAGTCAAATCTCTCTCATTCTATAGTTGTGGAATTGCTTTTGTTTTGTTTTGTTTTTTTGGAACTCAAGTATATGGTTTCATAATCATGCCTAGTAAATGGCATCTGATTAGATACAGCCCATCATTCTATTATGTCAGGAACTATTTGGAACCTGACTTCATCAGCCAATGTGTGAGCTATTTCTCTCACCTGAAAACTATAGAAGCATGCTTTCTGTACTTTGATAAAGATGTTGATGGCATAAGGCCAAAAAGCAATGCCTAGTTTTCCCTCTCTCTAGGCTTATTATCATAGAATTAAAAACGACAATCTAAAAGGGACCTTACAGACCATCAACCCCCTCCCCTTCTTGTTTAATGCAGAAGGAAATTGAAAATTAAAAGAGTAACATGACTTGTACATGGTCACACAGAGTTACTATAAGATTCACATCTTCATTCATAATGAAGTTGACTGTAATAGTTTCATTCATTCATTGAACAATCATTTATCAAAATAGCAATTAACAAGAATTTATTAAATACCGATTTCATGCTAGGTCCTGGGTATGCAAATTTAAAAAAGAAATAATTCTTACCTTCAAGGAACTTATGCTTTATTATTTATTAAATGCCTACTTTGTGCACATAATTATACTAATTAAATAAGACATAATCCTATTGTCACAGAATTCATAGTCCAGCAAAGGGAGAAGACATACAGACGTATGTGTGTTTATACATACATACATATACACATAATTGTGCAACAATGACAAAAAAATTAAAAAGGTGAATAGGTTAAAGAAGGCGTGCAAAGTGCTATTCAAGGTGTGACAAAGGAAAGAGAATTTCTTATTGATAGGATCATGCATCATAAAGGAGATGGTATTTGAGCAGGGTCTTGAAGGATGGGGAGGGAGGATTTTTCCAGGCATAGCTTGACAGTGGAGAAAGGGATGTAGGCCTAAGGAATAGTGAGAGCAAAGCACAAAGCTTTGGACGTGCAGAAGGGACGATGAGGGCAATAAACTAAATCATTTTCCTTCTTACTCAGCAAGCTTTAATGTTATGGTCTTCAGGATTGCCTGAAAAAAATAGAATTATTTATGTTATTTTGAAAGGAAACTGTAAGCTTTTTCTTTCTACTGAGTCTTACAAGCCATAAATCTGGCCAACTCAGACCTGGTCTTAGCAGTGTATGCATCCTTCCCAAGCAGCCACTGTTTAATTCACGGGGAATCAAGAGGCAGGAGGGAGGATAATGTTGAGTTCATGCTGTTAGGAACAATCATTCTGGCTTAGAGACATATGTAGCCACAGAAGGCTGAACAGACCACCGTAGCTTTAAGGCACTGAAAGATAAAAAAGGCTAGGCACTGATCTGGGGCCCCGGGGGATCAGGCCCTGAAGCCTGCAAACAAACCCAGGCTGCTTTCATTTCAGTCCTGATTTTCTTTGTACAATTTGGATTTGCTTAATGAGACCCTGGTGGATTGGGGCTCAGGAGAAGAAAATGGGGGAGCAGAGGGACCCAACAATTCTAACTCCATAAATGATGTTTTAGAGTCTGCAATGGGCCTAAAACTAACTTCGCTGTCATTCTCATGTCCCGAAAGAGAACATGAAACAGCTTTTTAAAGCAAGATGCTCATCTGAACACCGTCTGGCTTCCAGTATATGTCCAGCGGATTCAGTGGGAGCATTGCGCAGTTAGGCATTCTGCCAGCATTGCCAATCTCATTTCCAATCTGTCAGCTTGTTTATTAAACTGAGGCTGCTAGCTTCATTAGTTATTGCTGACTTCAACATTTCGGAAACCCATGATCTCATTGGTATGGAGGCTCTAGTCACCAAAGCAGAATATAACCTCAGCCATCCCTCCAAACCATAGCAGATTTTATTAAAAACAAAACAACAAAAAAACCAAAAGCACTTGGTAATAAGAATCTGGTGATGACCCTCCCCAAACTTGCCTGGGCTTGGTCTTAGATGACTGAAACATGGAAAGAATATTGCACATTGGTGGTTCTACTACTGGTGTCTCTAAGTTCAAAGAGATTTATAATGATGTGTTGTCTGCAGGGTGCAGTTCATCACCGGATCTATATTGAAAGTCATTCCAGCTTGACAAGACCTACCTGAACTTGCATGCCGCTTTCAGATCTCTTGAGATGGACTCCAAAGTCACCCCATAACATGATGTGACATCAGAGGAGGATTTGAATAGCAGCTGTTCCAGCCAAATATGTGTTTGAGTCTAGGGAAGAAACCTCCTTTTTATTGCGGTTACTTGCTAGTTTTCCAAGTTAATTGTGAAGTGCTAAGTACTCCTATTGATCAATGACCAACCATTTATCAAACATCTGCCATATGTCAAGTCCTATGTTAGGTGCTAGAGATACAAAAATTTTAAAAAAATAATCCCTGACATCAAGGAGCATATTTCCTATTGGAAGGAAATAATGAGAATACATATTCAGCAACACAACATATATACAAAGTCAATTCAACGTCATTTGTTGGGGGAGACCATAGAGGATGGGAGACTTCTAGGTATTAGTTTATAAAATTTTTTTAAAATGGTGGGATGGAGAGAAAACCTTAGTATGGGCGGAATTGATTAATGTCTTGGTATCAGTAGACATTAAGAGTGAGATCTCATCTTTCTCATAACATGCATGGTTCTTCATACCTTTATGTATTTATTGTGTTCTATTTTCCATAGAAAGGTTCCTGATCTTTCTTGTGTCAAGGAGCCCTTTGGTAGTCTGATAAAGTGTACAGAATCCTTCTCAGAATAATGTTTTTAAATGCTTAAAATAAAATATATAGGATTACCAAAGAAACCAAATAAATTGAAACAGTTACCAAAATACTTTTTTGAAAAAAGTTCACAGACTCCAGGACAGGAGGTGCAAGAGGTAGCACTCTAGTAAATTGAAACCTTGGCTTCAGGTCACTGAGTTCTGGATTCCACTCCTGTTTCTGAGTTACAGTGGCTGTGTGATACTGGGCAAATCACTTAACTACTTAGTACCCCCAACCAGTTTCCTAAAGCTGCAAGTTTTGGAACAGGTGGTGATCTTCACCACTTGAGAAGGTTTTCTCACCAGTATTTCTTTTTCTTTTTTTCTTGTTTTTGGCTTGGCAATGGCGTTAAGTGGCTTGCCCAGGGTTACATAGCTACATAAGTGTTATGTGCTTGAGGCTGGATTTGAACTCAGGTCCTCCTGAATCCAGGGCCGATGCTCTATCCACTGTGCCACTCACCAGTATTTCTATAGCAATAAAATGTCAGGTCCAGTCCAAATTTTTTTCTTATTCCTATAGTTATTTACATCATGTATCTTGTTTCCTCTTTCAAAGAAACTCTTTGAAGAAGAGACTACATCTTATTCAACTCTGTATCATCTCCAGGAACTAGTAAATATTTTCATATATCAGTAAAGAGTGTCTTCAAAAGTATAGGTCCCTACTCCCTCGACACAGATTGCAAGTACCTCTACAACTTAGTAGATGTTTTTGAGAGCTAATGGGGTCAAAGCATCCATCACTGTGTGGCCCATCTTGTGAAAAGCCTTTCTAAATTTAGCCAGGCAGGTTTGTAATTAACAGCCTCAAGATCCCTTTCTAGGCCCATAGGCAAAGTCTTTCCAGCTTGGGAGGATATGCCAGAGCTTGCCACCCACTGGTACAGTCTTTGAGTAGCTCCAGGACACAATGCAACATTGCAGGAGGTATTTGAGTGAGATGCATGCACGTAGTAGGTTCTTGTTGAGTTGAATTGACTTGCATCTGCTATTTTGCATACAGGGTTTGTGTAATTGCATCTTTTCATAAATATGTAGATCTCTGCATCTGCCTGAATGTAAATATTGACTTCAAAGTTGAAATTCTTAGTAAATATTAAAGAACTGTATTTTTTGCATGGGACCAATAATTAATTGTGAGATAAACATATGCAAGCAGGTATAATGTTATAATTAGGCCTTGGAAATACGAACCCCCTATGCAGACTGAAATTACATTCCATTTTGCCCACTTTTCTGACTTATCAGCAGTTGTCATGGGGTGAGGAAGCTCAGAGGATCATTACTGTCTGTTTGCTGACTGTTTCTCTGTGCAAGGAGAAAGAACACAGCCTTGGGGGTAGTTTGATTCCCACTCTTTCCTGCCCCTGTTGTCTTCCCTCCCCAGCCATGAGCAGGGAGAAAGTGGCTTTCTAAGAGAGAAATTTGATGTCAGCAAAGCATCACATAGAAGTGAGGAGAGGTCCTTCCTTTGGCCTTCCACTTTTAACTACCTCTCCCCCTGTTCCTAGAAATAGATTGTGTTGTTTGAAAGATGCTAATGCAGTGTGATTAGTCTTCAAGGAAATTTTCCCTAAGAATAATAATCATTTCACTGCTGCAGCCCTCTCAAATTAGCCTTTTTAAGAACAAAGGGAACTCGGTTCTGGGAAAAGAACTTGGAAATAAATACAAAATGAAAATTTTATAAAAAGCAAGATAACACTTTATTTTTCCCCCCAAAGCTTTTGTTCCCAGCTCCTAAACTATTTTGTGATGATCACATTCCCAAGGATTCCTTAAAATTAGACCCACAACTAGGAATTTTCCACCAGGGAAAAAGGTTGATGGTAATGGTGGTGAGGGATGAGGTAAAGAATGGAAGGAAAATGAAGGAATAAGGAAGCTAGTCTAGAAGAATGTCTTCAGGAAGAAGGAAGCATAATTTGGAAAATCAGAAGCTTTCTGTGCTGCTGATAGACTGGCTATTGTCTAGGAGGTAAGAATGGGGTATACCAGGGGCTAGGGGTATAGGCAGTAGGAGAAGGAAACAAGCTTTAGGATGAGGCTGTCATTGCTGTGAGTATAACTCACGTGGAGTACTGGCTTTTGTCAATTAGAAGCACAGCATGGGGTATTTCTGTAAGTGCCCTTTACATTTTACTGTTCTGGATCAGGCCCACGATCACACTACCTTGTTCAGTTGTTTCAGTCATGTCTGACTCTTTATGACCCCATTTGGGATTTTCTTGGCAAAGACACTGGAGTGATTTTCCAGTTTCTTCTTCAGTTCATTTTGCAGATGAGGAAACTGAGGCAAAGTTAAGTAACTTGCTCAGGGTCACACAGCTAGCAATTATCTGAGGCTGGATCTGAACTCACAAAGATGAGTCTTCCTGAATTCCATCCTAGTGTTCTATCCACGTGCCACCTAGCTGCCTAAACACACTACCTTAGTTGTGACTGTTTCTGAAATCCAGCATTGGCAAATGGTAATTAAATATTTAAAACTGAATGCAGCTGTCTTTCTTCAGGATATGCTT
The DNA here is from genome assembly GCF_003287225.1 of Phascolarctos cinereus. Taxonomy (NCBI): domain Eukaryota; kingdom Metazoa; phylum Chordata; class Mammalia; order Diprotodontia; family Phascolarctidae; genus Phascolarctos; species Phascolarctos cinereus. The sequence goes on along the minus strand of NW_027556402.1, from coordinate 183,197,792 downwards.
AGGGTTCTGTTGGTTACATATTCCCCACTCATTCTGGGTTTTGTTATTCTTGGCTATATTCTTTATATTTTTATATATAATAAATATTTATTATATTTTATTATATACAATAAATATTCTATATAAATATTATAATCTATATTATAATATATTATATATAATAATTATATCTATATGTATATATGTATATATTTAAGAATTAGAATTGGAATATTAGACCTTGAGCGCCATTAAATTTTTAAATGGAAGATGAGGATATTGAGGCCCAGAAAGGTAGGGCCTACTGTAGTGAGTTACTCAAGAACACTCAGATCACTAGTGTCAGAGCCAGGATTAGAACCCAACTCTCCTTTCCCCCAGACCACTGTGTTCCTCTACATTGTTGTGCTGCCACAAAATGAATGAATGAATGAGCAAACAGAAAAGTTTGAAAATAAATGTTTGTGATAGCTTAGAATTGAGTTATTGCTCAGTAGGAACATTGGATTTGAAACTCTAATTTTGCATTCTTCATTCTGGAGTGACCCCCTAGTGTTTAGTTTACATGTTTGATTTCCCAGGAGCAAAAAGGAGACAGTAATCGATGACTCCTGGATTGGACGTTCTCTCTTTCAAGTTCCTCCTCTTCTTCTCCCCATATTGTACCACCCACTCTTCATTGTCTCTAGTTTGGCAGATCTACGTGGGCAGTTTTGTCCTTCCTGCTCTATTTTCGGTTCAAAACACTCCTTGAAGAGATTGGTCAAGTTGATAAAAGCAATCAAAGAATCTTCAATTTTCGTGAGCCACAAAATGGAAAAAGGGGGGATCTTTTTTTTCACTTATCAGCAGTCAGGCTATGGAGCTTGAGGAAAAGCACAAAAGATCTGAGGATAAAGAAAGGTGGTGAGTACTTGTTTAAAATACTCTTCTTTATGGAATAACATAATCAGTTAGGTATAGAAATCTAACTTGCCCCATAAGGCAGTAGGAGGGAAAAGGGGAAAGAAAAGGGAAGGGAGATAGAAGGGAGGGAAGAAGTAGTAAGGGTAAAGGGGAAGGAAAGGGAGTAGGCTAATAGAAGGGAGGTGGGACTGAGGGAGGTGGTGGTCAAAAGCAAAACACTAATGAGGAGGGGAAAGGAGAAAGAAAAGCATAAATGGGGGTAAGGAGTAAAGGATGGAGAGAAAGACACAGACAGCAACCATAACCGTGAATGTAATGGAATATCATTGTGCTATAAAAAATGATGAACAGGAAGACTTCAGAAAAACCTGAAAGACATGTATGGTCTGATGCTGAGTGAAGTGAGAAGAAGCAGAAGAACGTTGTACACAGTAACAGCCACGTTGGGCGATGACTAATATTGATAGACTTAACCCTTCTCAAAAGCAATACAAGGATCTAAGACATCTCCAAAGGCCTCAGGATGGAAAGTGCTATTCATATCCAAAGAAATAACAATGGAGTTTGAATGCAGATTGAAGCATACTATTTGCTATTTTTTTTTCTTCTGTTGTGTTTTGTTTCTTCTTTCTGGTGGTTCCTCCTATTGGTTCTAATTCTTCCTTACAACATCACTAATGTGAAAATATGTTTAGTAGGAAAGTATATGTATAGCCTATATCATATTGCACACTGTCTTGGGGAGGGTGGGGAAGGAGGGGGAGAAAACTTTAAAACTCAAAAGCTTATGGAAATGATTGTTGATAAATCAAAATAAACTAATTAAAAAATACTCTTCTTTGAATCACTTATTCTAATTTCAATCAAAATCCTATTAAGAACTCACACTAATTTTATAGGTTTAGAGCTGGGAGAGATCTTAGAGGGTTTCCTTCAAAATTCAGTCCAAAGCCATCTTTTTCAGGAAAGATTTCCTGCCCACCCCCCTCCAGTTACTAGTGTTTTCCCCTCCCAAGTTAACATGTCTGCTATGTATATATGTATGTATGTATGTATGTATGTATGTATGTATGTATGTATGTATGTATGTATGTGTGTATGTATGTATGCATATTCATCTACCTGTCTTCATCTATCTATATTTCTGTTTGTCTCTCTGGCATTTGTTATTTAATTTAGCTGTATACATGCTCTTTCCTCCTTTAGAATGCAAGTTATTTAAAGGCAAGGGATGTTTTTCCTCCTTGTATACAGAGCATTTAGACCCTCATGGATCCTGGATTTGCTGTCTAAAATGTTAGCTATCCTTCTCGACCCCTCTGCTGCCTTTGACATCTCTTTTCCTTGACACTTTCTTCTCTCCAGCTTTTAGTGATGTTACTCTCTCCTGGTTCTACCCCTGCCTGTGTTGCTACTCCTCATTTTCCTTTTCTTGGTTTTTATCCAAACTATGCCCACCAACTTTGGGTGAGCCTCCCCAAGGCTCTGTCCGAGGATCTCTTCTCTTCTTCTTCTATTCTATTTCTCTTAATGATTTCATCAGCTCCATGTATTCAATGATCATCCCTATGCAAATGATTTACAAATCTATTTATTTACCCCTACCTCTCTCCTGACCTCCACTCTCATATCTCTAACCACCTATTTGACATCTCAAGCTAGATGTCTAAAGATATCTTAAATTTAACTTGTTCAAAACTGTACTCATTATATCTTTCCCCAAACCATCCCCTCTTCCTAATTTCACTAGTATTGTTCCATCATTCTCTCAAACAACCGGACTCCTAACTTAGTCATCCTCCTCCTCATTTTCTCACCACCATGTACAATCTATTGTCAAGTCTTATCGATTGTACCATTCTGACATGTCTCTTCCAATATTTCCACTACCCTGATGCAGGCCTTCATCATCTTGCCTTGGATTATTGCAACAGCTTCCTGGTTTGTCTCCCTGCATTAAGACAATCCTCAATCAGTGATCTCCCTAAAGAGCAGGTCTGACCATGTTACCTCTTCCCCATTCGATAAACTCTAATAGATTACTATTATCTCCAGGATAAAATATATAATCTTCCACATGGTTTTCAAAGCCTTTCATAACCTTCAAACCTTATTATTCTGTCATTGAATGACACTGGCCTCCTTACTGTTCCTCACACAAGCATATACTGCTTCAGTATATTTTTATTTGTCATTGACCATGCCTAAAAGTCTCTCTTTCTTTCTTTATCCCCACTTTTTTTTCTTTTGTGGACTCCTTAAAGTCTCAAACAAAATCCCACCACCTGCAAGAAATACTTCCAGGTCCTTCGTAGAGGGAGTGGCTTCCCTCAGGGATTGTCTCCAAATATTCTCAATAGTCAATGGACATTTCTCAAACCAGGCACTGTGTTAAGCACTTGAGGTGGGGGGAGGGGATACAAGTAAGAAAAAGAGAGTCCCTGCCCTCAGAGAGCTTAGACTCTAGTGGGAGAAGACAAACAACAAAAGGAAGCTGAAAAAGAGGAAGGGGCACCAGAGGGTACCTGGCATGGAGGAGTGATATTCATGAATTTGAAAACAAGTAGAACAGCTGGTGGGAAAAAGAGCTGGCTCACTAGAAAGTCTGAGCACTCTGTAAAAGGACATATATTTAATCCTGTCTATATCTCACTTGTCTATAGTTGTTTGCACGTTGTCTCCCCGGTTAGATTATAAGGTCTTGTGAGCTCTGGACTGTTTTTGTCTGTCTATACGCCTACTGCTTAGTACAGTGCCTGGGACATAGGTGCTGTAGCTTGTTGACTTAACAAATGCTTGTCAACTTTTATTTAAGCTTCTCTGTAATTTAACATTAAAAAAAAAAAAAGCTTAACAGGGCAGGGCCAAGAACAGTCATTGTTTGAGGCACTTCAGTGGAAATATCTCTCCAAGTTGACACACATTGGATCACGGTTACTTTTAGAGTCAAATCTTTCATCCACTTACAAATACATCCAACTTTGAACTATAAAAGGGCACAAATGTCTTTTTTAAACAACCCTAAGGAGCCCTTTTTGGTACTTGCTAATGTTGAAAGGTATATTGTGTGGTCAGCATCATGCCTGGAGGGGAAAAAAAAAATATGGTACTCCATTCAAAGACCTAGCACCAACCTAGGAAGGAAAGACGGAAGGGTACAAGTATTTATTAAGTGCCTACTATGTGCCAGGTGGAGTAGCTAGATGGAGCAATGGATAGAGTGCCAGGCCTGTAGGCAGGAAACCCTGAGTTCAAATCCAGCCTGACACTTATTAACTGTGTGACCCTGGGCAAGTCACTCCTCATCTGTGAAAGAAGAGGGAGAAGGAGAGGGCAAACTGCTACAGTATCTTTGTCAAAAACCAAAACCAAACTGGGTCATGATGAGTGAAACACAACTGAACAACCATAACAAATGTGCCGGTCACTGTGCTAAGCACTTTACAAATATTATCTCATTTTATCCTCATAATAACCCTGGGAGATAGGTGCTATTGTTGTCCCCATCTTACAGATGAAGAAACTGAAGCAAAGAGGTTAAGTGACTTGCTCGCAGACCATATATATAATATTTGGTCCAGTTCTAGCTTCCTTCTTACTTTTCCAAACATTCCTATTTCTGTTGGGGTCACAACTATTCTCCTCCAGGTTAACGTCCTTGAAGGCATTGACAATTTTCCCCACTTCCTCTCTGACCATATCCAAATACTTGACAAATCCTGTTTACTTCGTAATATTTCTTGCAGCTGTGTCCTTCTCTTCATTTGTGCGGCCATTACCTGAATGTAGACCCTCATCGTCTTTGGCTCGATCTTGGTATAGCTTCCTAATTTGGCCTTTCTGATTTGAGCCTCTCCCCTCTACAATTTATCCTCCACATAGCAAGCAAAATAATCTTCCTAAGTCACATATCTGACCATGTCACTCTACTACTCCAAACCTTCTCTGGCTCTCTGTTTCCTATAGAATAAAAATATAAACTGGTTAATGCTTTCTCTAATTTGTCTCCCATCTATCTTTTCAGCCTTATTTCACCCCATTCCCTTTCAAACACTGCAATTTAACCAAGTTAGACTGTTCTCTCTTCCTGTAACTCAGCATGCTTCCTCTGAAATTCTAAGGAAATAAAACTAAAGAAGTCATCATGTGTGAAATTATGGAAGTAAAATCTTTTGATCCCATTTACTGTACCATTAAAAACTACCTCCTTGTGTTAACATGTGGATTCCTGGCTACTGCAATCATAAGTCCAACTCAAATAAATGAAGAATATTCAGCAGAGGTTGTTGGGGTTTTCCCCCCCAACTTTTTTGATAGTTCAGTTTATTGCAATTCACCAAACATTTTTAAAATGCCTGCTACATATCATTGTTCCATATCTGCAAGTTGGGTGAAGCTGATGAATTTTAAAAAGCATATAAGGTGGGCCAATTTACTAGAAAAGCCTGAGTAAGATCTCAATTATCATTCCCAAGTAAGGCTATTACAATGGCAAAGAGGTGTAAATATGTTTTACTCAGCCAAAAGCTGCCAATATTCTTTTTTCTATGTGCTACTCACATCAAGGGATTGGGCAAGAGCTTGGACTGGGTTACTTTTAAGATCCCTTCCAACCCTTAGATTCTATGATTCAAGATAGACCCTGAGGCTCTGGGAGCATATAAGGTTTCTGGAGTCTGGTGCAGGCTTCATTGGCTCTGACTCCCCAATAGACATAACCAGTGAGATCACCCTAATGTTCATTCCATGTTAAGGGGCCAGCCATGGGTAGTATATTGGAAAAGCAAGATGTCCATTCATTAATAAATAATCCCATTCCTGAATCTATATGGCCCAACACCACCTACCAATTCACACACAACACAGGGTCGTGTTTAATATGGTGTGGGACTTGGTCTATACATGCAGACCATTTGGGCTAAATTCAGCAAAACAATCATGTCTGGGCATTCTTTGTGGGGTTCATATGTGTATCTGCTTAGAAAAAAACAAAATCCAGTGAATAGAGAGCTAGCCCCAGCATGAAGAGATTTGGGTCCATCTCTTATTTCTTTTGGTCGCTTCATTTCTCAATACTCAGGCAATTCTGTACCATAGGAGTTCTTAAGCTGGGATCCATTGCTTATTTGTTTTTTTGTGTGTGTATTGAAAACTATATTTCAACATAATTGGTTTTCTTTGTAATTAAATGTATGCTATGTTATGCATTTAACATTTTTCTGAGAAGGAATCCATGGTCTTCATTAGATTGCAAAAGAGGTCTAACACATACATACACCCCCCCCCCCGAGAATCCAAGCTTAAAAAAATGTAAGTGCAGATGGTAATGTGTATTGGGAGTTTCCTCATCAAGAAGTTCCTTGTACTGATGAGAACGCAGCTCTAGTCTCTATGTCTCAGTGGTGGTTTTATTTCAGTGTCAGTCAGATAACCTTACAAACATCCACAGCAAGTTCAGAGAACCTGGGTGTGATTTGCCACTGTGTTGTTTGGCAGCTAACCTCTCGAAACCTCAGGTTCTTCATCAGCAAAATGAGTGGGTTACATTGGATGATGTCTGAAGTCCCTTTCTACTCTAAGTCTATGATCTCTGCTCCATTTATCTTCTACATAAACCTGTATCACAGGAATCCCTAAGCATGAGTTGTTCCTGTAAGATGCTGGAGGAAAGTGAAGTATGATAGAAAGATTAGATTAAAGTAGCTAGCTAGAAAGAGAGACAGACTTCTTGCTTCTAACTTCATGGTATAACATACATCCCCTTCTCTCTATTCGCAAAACCACCACCCTAATTTGGATCCTCATTCCTTCTTGCCTGGACTATTTAATAACTTTTAAATTGGTTTCCCTGCATCCAATCTCTCTTCACTCCAATTTATCCTCTAGACAACTGTCAAAGTGATTTTTCTAAAACCCATGCCTGACAATGTCATCGCTGTATTTGATAAACCCCAGTGGTTACCTATTACCTCTAGAATCAAATAGAATCTTCTTTGCCTGGCATTTAAAGCTCGTTACAGCCTAGATTTCCCATCTTTCCAGTCCTTTTACATATTCCTTCCTTCTATGTACTCCATGGTTAAGTCATTTTTGCCATCTTCCACTTCCTCACACACACCATTCCATTTCCCATGTCCATGCCTTTGCACTGGCTTATCCGCCATGCCTGGAATGTCCTTCCTCTTCAATCAACTTCTTAGGATCCCTGGCTTCCTTCAAGCTGCAGTCTCAGTCCCAGTTCCCTTAGCTACAGGTATCATTCCTTCTAAGGTTACCTCACAACTATTCTACGTAGCTTTACCCATACATGTTGTCTCCATCATTAGCATGTAAACTCCTCAAGGACAGGGAATTTTTTTTCCTTTTTCTTTGTATTCTTTGAGTTTTGCATAATGCCTGAGTCCTAATAAATTAATAAATGCTTGGGGGTAGGGAGAGGGAGAGTGGGAGAGAGGGAGTGAGAGAAAGAGGAAGAGAGGGAAGAGAGAAAGAAAGAGAGAGAGAGAGAGAGAGAGAGAGAGAGAGAGAGAGAGAGAGAGAGAGAGAGAGAGAGAGAGAGGAGGAGGAGGAAGGAAGGAGGAGGAAGAAGAAGAGAAAGAGGAGGAGAAGGGGAGGAGGAGGAAGGGAGAGAGGGAGAAACAGAAGGAGAGAGAGGAGGGAGTAAACAAATAGATAATAGGATTCTAGAACTGGAAGGAAACTTCGAAGTCATCAAATCCAACATCCTCACTTTTTAGATGAAGATACTAAGTGCTAGGGAGATTAAATGAGTTGCCTAAAGTCACTTAGTGAGTTTGAGGCAGAGACAGGGATAGAGCCCTGACTTCTTGCCTTCCAGACCTGATTCAATTTCAATTAACATTGGCTACATGCTTAATATATACAGTAATCTGTACAAGGGCTGGTAAAAATATGAATTAAATCCAGGTTCCTGCTTTTAATTGATGCCTCTAGATATGTGCTTTCTTTAGAAAGTTTCATGAAAACAGCTGAAGTTAAAGCTGAAAGTTGCTACCATAATAAGGAAGTCCAAGCAGACTAGCGATGGGGGCAGAAAGCCAATAATCTCTCTACTGACACTATGTAAGAGTTGAGAGAAGCAGGGGTTTGTTTGTTTTAGTTGTTATTTTTTGCTGATGTTATAGGCTGGTCCATTACATATGCATATTGAAGAACTCCCACTGTGCTTGAAGGTGGGAGGAAGGAAAAGAGACAGACAGGATTTTTTTTTTTCAGAGGTGTCATACATCTTCAGGGGGTTGTTGTTCCTGGGTGGCTTTCTGAGCATGTCAGTGTTTGTGATGATCTGTTTTATGTTCATGACTTTGCTGCAGACCTGTCTGATGTTTTGGGGCAGGGAGCATTGCTGAATCCTTGGCTTCCATTTTCTCAGCCTTTGCTTGTTTTTATGGACCTGCCTGACTCAAGTTCTTGGGACTCTGACAGAGAGTAGGGAGAAGGCCCTGCCTTGGCCTCACCTCACCAAATACTGGCCATGCAGGAAGCTTTTTGGAATACAGAAGGAATCCAGAATTTTCCCATATGCCTTCTCCCTGACAGCTTTTGTTTCTTTCTCTGGACAGGCTTGTATTTTTTCCCAATAATCTTTTCTGCAAAACACATCAACTCCTTTCATTGCCTATCTCACAAGGCTGAAGTGAGGAAAAAGACTTTGCAGACTTTGAGGCTCTATATAAATGTTAAGTTGCTGCCTCTGCTGCTTCTGCTTTTATTACTCACCTAAATCAAGCTTTGATCCCATGAGGATGCAAGGAAATGTCACCCCATCTTTGATCCTGGGTGGGTCTCAAAGGCTGTAAAGAAGCTAGATTCAGATAAGAATTGTGGCTCACATGCCCAGATCAAGCAAATTACAGCTCCAGGCCTGAAAATCTTCTCCCACACTCAGTACATAAAGCCTAATTCCACCACCAGCTGCTTGCCCGCATTTTGTTGTCTTCCCAGCAGACAGAATGAGATGGCAAAACAGATCAGCTGAGGATGGTCTGCCAGCTTAACCAATGAGACGCCCTTCAGTCTGTCATCAGGGAGAAGCTTCCCACTGTTTAAAAAAAAGAGAAAGAAAGAAAAGAAAAGAAAGGAAGAAAGAATGAAAAAGAAATAAAGAAAATATGAATAACCCTCTGAAGGAAGCCATTTCACTGATACAACTACATTTGTCCCTTCCCTCCTGGCACAGGTGGTGAGATGACTTTGGATTAGATGCCAACAGGCCTGTTCATTCACCATGAAGGTCAGCAGCTTTCAAACTCTAGAGAATGGATGATTCAGATGTTTATAACCTTACCTGTAATGAGAGTTTTGTGCTTTTCATTTCCTGAGGTGTTTAATTTCTGCAGTTTCGCATAAGAACAGTCCTGAGTCTTCCTGTCATTCTTCTCCTCCTTCACAGAATCTGATCAAGGTGATTTCTTCCCAACCCCCACTTTCCAATCCCCACCTCATCAAGGATTTCTTTCCCTGTTCCCCAGTTGCTTTCTGAGTCAGTGCATTTTAAACACCCTGACTCATATAAAAGTGACTCATGGTAGTTGCTGAGAAAGGAACATTTTACATGGCAGATGCTGCATTAGGTGAGGTTGGGGGAGAAATTAGTCTTATTGTGTGTCTGTCACTGCTATTGGCCATCACAAGGAGCAGCAGGTTTGCCCACTTCTTAAAAAATATCATTATTCACAGACAAATAAAACTGCTCTAAGAAAATCAGTCACATTTCCATTTCTGTAACAGAGAGAAGAAGATTTGTGCTGAAATTAGCAGTCAAGTCATAAGGAAGGAAGCTAGGTAATAACTGATGAGCCATTCCCCATGATATGGAGTTGCATAATTCCACCAGAATATAAGGCTTTAGCAGCACTGCTGAGCTATATGATCACTAGCAACTCCCAGGAATAAATAGTCTCATTCTAATCTCTATATTATGACTAGTTTCCTTTCACAAAGCTGGCCAGTTTAGCTATCAATTTGACAGTCAATTTTTATTAGAAGAGTATATGATTCTAAGTACCTTGATTCTTCTTGACTTATTTGATCTAAATCCAACTTATCCTCTAAGTTTTACATGGGAAAGAATTTTTTAGGGAGTTTAAGGGAAAACATTCTTGCCACCATCAAAATAGAAAAGAAATGGAAATCCAGGCACTGTCATCTTTGGGCTATTTCCATAGAATCAAATGACTAGCTTGTTGGGTAGGACAGGGAGTTCTGGAAACAACTTTCTTCCCCTTCCCCAGTTTCCATCATATGCCTTGTCAAGCTCATTTCAATTTGACTCAAGCTGATATTGAGGAAGCACTTGACTTGTTCCTGGTCCTGCTTGGGTTATTGTAGGGAAAGTGATTATAGAGGAAAAAAAGACTGAATCTGCCTATCCAGAAGTACTTAGTAAGCACCTGTGAGGGATGCAAAGGCAGATCAAGAATATCTTTAAGTGCCAAACTCTTGGTTTGGCGATGGGGAGGCACTGAAGCTTCTCATGTACAGGAGTGGTCACAACATGGTCAATCTTGTACTGCAGAAATGTGAATTTGGCATCTGTGTGGAAGATGGATTAGAGAGATGAGGCACTGGAAGAAGCAGTCTAAAGATTGGCTCAGAGGCTGTAGATACAATAAGGATATAGATGACAGGGGCTCATACTAGAGTTTGCTGATGAGAAGACAGAAGAGGAGATGGATATAAGAAACACTGAGGTCGCAGAAATGAGGAGATTGGCAATTGATAGGTTATAGGATCATGAATGAAAGTAGAGAGTCAAGGATGATTCTTATGTTGTGAATCTTGGTGACTAGAGAGGTGGTGTCTTCAAAAAAATGTGACACTTTGACTTGGGGTAGGTTTTGGGAAAAAGCATGGGTTCTATTTTGGAAATGATGAATTTGAACTGCCTATGTGACATCTAGGTGGAGAAGTTTCCAGCAGGTAGTTAATGAAGTTGGCCTGGATTATTGGAAAGTGAAGAAGGCTCTATGTCTAAATTTGGGAGTTATCTGAATAAAGTTGATTGTTAAAAACGTGGGAACTAATGAGATCATCAAGGTAAAGAGTATAGAAGAAAAAGGAAGTCCAGGATAGAGCCCTGGGGCACATCCATGCAGAGGATAGAACATGTATGATAAGGACTTGCCTGAGGATGGAGGTGATGGATTAGTGGTGGGTCAAGAAAAGATTACCTACTGTGTATTCACCAGTAGGCCATCTGATACCATTACATTTAAGCTAATTGTTATGACTCTCTAAGTACCAAGTTCAATCATTTTTATGTTTCTAAAGGACCTCAAATACCATCAAAGGCCCTTTAATTTTCAGCGCCTAGAGGAGAAAGCTCCAGTAACCTCACCCTAGTTCAAGCTCTATTCTGAATGCAATCTGATGTGGTTTAAAGCATTTTACTCTGACAACTTCCATAGGCCCTCTGCCTTATCTGTGAGCAATTATAATAAATTCTTTTCTCTTCTTCTTAGTATATACAGAATTATTGAAGGCAGGAATCATGACCATCACTTATGAAGTTATTATTCTGTTGACTAAAAAAAAAGATGAAAAATAGTACAAAACAAAAATTCTTCCACCTCATTAATTTTCACAATAGTGAAGATTTAATAGAAAGGGATCTCAGAGGTCATCTAGATTGATAACCTCATTTTATAGACAAAGTCACTGAGATCCATAGATGTTAAATGACTTGACTAAGGTCACACATGGTAGCAGGTGTTATAGGTGGGATTTGAACTGAGGTCCTCTGACTCCAAAAATCCACATTTTCCCATTGTACCCTTTTTGCTACTTTTGCTAGAAGACAATATCAAAATACAATTTAAACTTTGTCAGGACCTTAAAAAGCTTCCACAAAAATTCACTGAAGAAAAGAACTCCTTAAAAAGTAGAACTAATCAAATGGAAAAAGGAGGTACAAAAGCTGGCTGAAGAAAATAATTCCTTAAAAATTAGAATGGGGCAAGTGGAAACTAATAACTCCATGAGACATCAAGAAATAATAAAACAAAATCAAAAGAATGAAAAAATAGAAGAAAATATGAAATATCTCATTAGCAAAACATCTAACCTAGAAAATAGAACCAGAAAAGGTAATTTAAGAATTATTAAACTACCTGAAAGCCATGATTAAAAAAAGAGCTTGGACTTCATATTTCAAGAAATATCAAGGAAAACTACCCCATATTTTAGAACTAGGGGGTAAAATTGAAATTGAAAGAATCCATCAACTACCTCCTAAAAGAGATCCCAAAATGAAAACTCCCAGGAATATTATAGCCAAATTCCAGAGCTCCCACTTGAAGGAGAAAGTAGTGCAAGTAGCCAGAAGAAACAATTTAAATATTATGGAGCCAAGGTCAGGATGACATAAGATTAAGCAGATTCTACAAGGATAGAAGGGCTTGGAATATAGTATTCAGGAGGACAAAAGGAGGTAGGATTACAGCCAAAAATCACCTACCCAACAAAACTGAGTGTACTCCTTCAGGAGAAAAAATAGATATTTGATGAAATAGAGGAGATTCAAGCATTCCTGATGATAAGATCAGAGCTGAAAAGAAAATTTGACTTTCAAATATAAGAGAAGCATAAAAAGGAAAGAGGAATCCATAAGAGATTCAATAAGGTTAAACTGTTTATATTCCCACATGGGAAGATGATACTTGTAACTTCTAAAAACTTAATCATTATTAGGGAAATTAGGAGTATAAATAGACAGAAGGCACAGGTGTGAGTTGAATATGATGGGCTGATACTAAAAAAATAAAACTAAAGGGTGAGAAAGAGGAATTCACTAAAAGAAGGGGGCAGTGAAAGGCAGAATGAGGTAAATTATCTCACATAAAAGAGGTACAAAAGAGCTTTTACAATGGAGGGGAAGATAGGAGAGGTGGAAGGAGAGTGCTTGAATTTCACTCTCATTGGAACTGGCATAAAGAGGGAATTGACATACACACTCAGTTGGGTATAGAAATTTATCTTTCCTTATAGGAAAGTAGGAGGGGAAAGGAATAACAAAAAGGGGGCGATGATAGGAAGGTAGATTGGAGTAGGCAGTAGTCATAATCAAAACATTTTAAGGAGAGAGAGGGTGAGAGAAGAAAGAGAGAGAGAGAGAGAGAAGTAGTGGGAGAATAGAATGGAGGGAAATAGTAATCATAGCGGAAAAAAAATTACAGCATGTTTCCCTGATAAAGCCTCCATTTCTCAAATATGTAGAGAACTGAGTGAAATTTATAAAAAATGAGTCATTTCCCAATTAATCATTGGTCAAAGTTTACAGAAAGGCAGTATTCAGATGAAGTAATCATAGCTATGTATAGTCATATGAAAAAATGCTTTAAATCGCTATTGATTAGAAAAATGCAAATTAAAATAGATCTGAGGTACCACCCCACACCTATCAGATTAGCTTATATGACAGAAAAGGACAAATGTTGAAGGGGATATTGGAAAATCGGGATACTAATGCACTGCTGGTAGAACTGTGAATCGCTTCAACCATTCTGTACAACAATTTGGAATTATGCAGAAAGGACTATAAAACTGTACATAACCTTTGACCCAGAAATACCACTACTAGGTCTGCATCCCAAAGAGATAAAAAAAAAAAGAAAAAGAACCTATACATACAAAAATATTTATAACAGCTCTTTTTGTGGTGGCAAAGAATTAGAAATCAAGAGGATGCCCATTAATTGAGGAATGGCTGAACAAGTTATGTTACAAAATTGTGACAGAATACTATTGTGGTATAAGAAATGGTGAGCAGGATGCTCTCAGAAAAACCTGGAAAGATTTACATGAACTGATACAAAATGAAATGAGCAGAAGTAGAACATTTTATACATAGTAACAGCAATATTGTAAGATGATAAACTGTGAATGGCTTAGCTATTCTCAGCAATACGATGATCCAAGACAATTCTGAAGGATTTATGATGAAAAATGCTATCCATCCCCAGACAAAGAACTTATGGAGTCTGAATGCAGATCAAATCATGCTTTTTAAAACTTTGCTTGTTTTTCTTGTTCTTTTCTTTGGTCCATATTTTCTTTCAGAACATGACTATTATATGTAAATGTTTTACACATGTGTAACCTGTATCAAATTTCTTACCTTCTCAATGAGGAGCAGGAGAGGGAGGGAAGGAGAGGACTTAGAACTCAAAATTTGAAAAAGAATGTTAAAAATTGCATGTACATGTAATTTATAAAATTATATATAAAAAAGAAGTTGCTTCCTTCTCTTCATGTATATACCAACCACCACATGATTCTACAAGTCTTATTGTCCCATTGGAGCCCTCTGTTTACTTTGGTAAGTATTCCACACCTACTATGTACAAACCTTGTGCTTGGAACTAGGAGAGATACAAGGCTTACTTGAGGCTTCCTATGCCTGCCCATAAGGAACTCAAGTTTAATAAGAGAATAAAAGTCCACTCAGATGATAATAATAGTAGCTGACATATAATGCACCAAGGTCAATATGTTCAATATGTGGTACAAAAAAAGATAGAGATAAAAGTATTTATGTGCACGATCTATTACATAATGTCACATGATAAATATTCTAGAGAGATGTAACAGAAAAGAGTCATGTGAGGATTGACTGTTTTCTCTATTAGAATGTGAGCTCATTAAGAAAGCAGGGCCAATGTTTCTGTCTTACTTTGCATACAGTGTTTGGTATAGTGCCTAGCATATAGTAAGAGCTAATAAAAGTTTGTTGATTGATTGACTGATGCTCGTTTGCAGGCAATAGGGGGAGTTGGTGATGCTTTCTGAGCAGCAGAGCAATGTCACCAGATCTATGCATTAAAAAAAATCCTATATTTCCCTATTTATGTTTTCCCTGGATTTTTCATTTTCAGCTGATTAGAAAAAAGAAATCAGCATAAAATCTGCCCCTCACCTTGTGAATATCATGACTGAAAGTCATCCATTTTGAATATGGCAGCAAGTCTTTTATTTCTGTGAAAATAGCCCAGCCACAGGTATGGTTGTTATAGAGGTGAGGACATTTATCTTGAGAAGCCGCATGGCAATTCCCAGGCCCTGGCCACATGCCAGCTCTGGAAATTGGATTCTGTGTACCTATATTCACCTGCTGCGACAATGAGGGAGAGCTCCCTATTCAACTTCCTGTTCTAATCCTGCCTGGCACCAGCCCCAGTCTCGTTGTCATGGCGGCCACTTCCCACCTCCACAGCAGCTGTTTGGGGGCTGGGAGAAGGGAAAGAAAACCAGTTATGTGTCGCCTCTGCCTGGCACCTTTATGCTAATGGAAGGCCTTGTCTCTTTCAGCAGAAAACAAATTGGCTTTTAGATTCTGGCAGTAACACAGTAGAGAAAGCACAATAGGGAAGAAAATAAAGGAGTTTCAACTCAGCCATGTCCTTGGGCCTTGGCTTACTGTTTTAGCAAAATATTTCATAACATGAAATCAGCCCAGTGCTAACACCTCTGGTGACCTCAGGCAATTTAAAGCATCTACTTCAAATATCTCCCATGAGAGTGCTCCTCTGATACCCCCTCATAGGATGGAAGTGACTGACCTTCAGGTGTCTATAGCTAGGCCAGTTAAAAGAAAGCTGTGGTTACTAAGAGCTTACTAAGCTGGCGAGGCCTCATACATGATCCTGGAGGCAGACTGTAAATCTGTTATTTGATGACCAGCCTAACAAAGTGTGGAGCTGCTCATCTCTAGGTAGGGGAATTTTTCTCCTGTGCCTACTTTTGGAAATAAACCAGCAAATTGTAGAGGTGCTTTTATCCATACTGGTCAAAAAAGAAATCATGCTAACGAAATCGCAAATATTTTAATCATTTGAAAGATACTATGCAATTATTGGACCTATTACTATAATGCATGAGTTTTGCTCTAGATCTAATGATCTAGATGGGCAGAATTTCCATCCCTCACTCTCAAATTTAATGACAAACATTTACTCTATGTAGTATACCATGTTAGTTATTAGATATCACTGGATAGTGGGAGAATATGCAGAACTGTGTGGGCATTCAGCAATAGGGATACAAAAATGGAAAATGGAGGAGAAGGAGGAGAGGGAGGGGAGAAAAAAAGGCAGGAAGGAAGAAAAGAAAGAAGGGAAAGAAGGAGGGAGGAAATAAAGTCTCAATTGTACTCAGGAGAAAATCTCCAACAAAAGGGTTACATATAATCATTATAATAATAGCTAATTTTGGAACTCGCAGCAGCTCTTACCTTGAGGATAGCCATTCTATCACCCACCAGTGCTAGAGTATGCCTCTTCCTTTCTCCTATTAACTGTATTCAATCTCTGGCTAAGGCTCTAGAATCCTCATTGCAATCTTATGGAAGAGATTTTTCAGGATTTTGAACCTAATTCACAGGTTTTTTTTTAATTAAATGATGATGTAGGTCACGTACAACTTCATGTGTTGGATGTTGCTTTTGTTTTGTATGTGAAATGAGGTTATATTCCTCATTTATTTGGGGAAATGAGTAGAATTCTCTAAATTAAAGGGGCAGTGATTGTCAATCATAAGTGGAGCTAATCCTTAATTCTCTTGAGGTATTGCGAGAAATCACAGCAACAGAGGCACCCAGCTCTTCGGTAGCAATCCTAGCATGGTGGCATCAGGAGAGAAGAGGCTGTATTTCCCTTCTTTGTGGCCTTTTATCTTTCCTCCTGGTTCATGACCATGAGTGATGCTTCTGAGATTCTGAGTTCAGAGATGGGATGAGCTAATGTATTTTACTTGAAAACAGTTCAATGATTTACTCAAAGTCATATAGCACCCAATAATATAGCTAAAACTGTAGCTCAGATATTTTTCTTCCTAGTCCAAAATATTTTTACTACACTCCATCCTCTCAGCAACTAGGAAAAAAGAGAGGGAGGATAAATGGAGGGGAAAAAAAAGATTGGCTAAGAGTTATAAGCTTCCCACATTTTTAAAGGATTGGATGGCTTGGTGCTAAATTCTATGGTAGTAGTGATCTTGAGAGGTAAAGCAGCATAATGGAAAAGTCACCGGACGGAGAACCAAAAGATCTGAATTATTTGCTTGAGACAAGAGGGCAAGTCTTGGTTCTCCTGCTAATCAGCTACGTGACTTTGAGTAAGCTGCTTTACCTTTCTGGCCTAGTTTCCTTATCTATAAAATAGGGATAATAACCCCCACCCTGCAAATGTTACATGATCTTTTTAAAGGAGAAGTAAAATGATGTTTGTGAAAAGGTTCAAAAGCGTCAGGATAAGAATTTTTGTGACAGAAGAAGGAGAGAGAAGAAGAGAAAATGGAAGAAAGAGGAAGAGAAAAAGGGGGAGGACCAGATGTTTTATGGGTATTCTTCTCTCCTATGCCACTGGGTTGCAGATGACTCAGACCTTTTCCCTTCCATCCTATAAAAGATATTAGATGGTAGCTCCTTCCTAATTTCAGTCATGGGAAGAGGACTGAATGAATATATGACTTTGGTTTAGTGTAGGTCACAGACTTCTATGTCATTGTGTGACTTGTGGCTATGGCTCCTCTCATGGACTGTCATTTTCTTTGGTCAGAAAAAATTATAGTTTTCATTTTAGAACAACTTCAGATGCCTTGCCAAGGCCCATGGCCAGCCCATACTCTGGAGACCAAGTGTAGTCATTAGGTTTTTTTGTTTGTTTGTTTGTTTGTTTTAGGCAATTGGAGGTAAGTGACTTGCCCATGGTCACAAAGCTAGTAAGTGTGTCAAGTGTTTGGTTCAAGGCTGGATTTGAACTCAGGTACTCCTGACTTCAGGGCTGGTGCTCTACCCACTGCACCACCTAGTTTCCCCCCCCTTTTTTTTTAAGTTTAGTCATGAGTAGCTCCAGTTGTCAAACCTGCCCACTGATTAAACTTCCCTGATGGATCCATAATGAAGGAGGTAGGTGACTATTAGGTTATCTGTTTCCAAAATGGTGGTTCATGGTCACAGGGAGGTAGCCCTGCACAAGACGACACAGAAAGACTGGACCATCTCTCTCTCCTCCCTAACCTGCTTCCCACCTGTCACACCCTATTCATCAAATGAACTGTGATGCAAATCGTAAACATGGAAAACATCTATCTCTTTCTAAGCTTACATAGGTGCTGTTTATCTATAACCTACTTTTACGAAACCTTCCCTCACCTTGGCTTTTAATTAGTGCTTAGCATAATGGCAGAAGATCTCTTAACATAATGTCCACAGCTTTGGCACCACAGATTAGTTCGACATAAAATTACATTGACATTGGGTCAATGTTACAGGAAATAAAACTATCATCAAGTATATTTTCAAAAGGCACGGTTAAGGGTAGATTCTAATAGCACAACATACTCTGCCTACTTGTAATTTGAGTCCTGGGTGCAATTTAAGTCCAAAGCTTTTCCTGAAACCCTTAGCTAATCTGTAGTGGGTTTCTGGCTACAGAACCACCACATCTCAGAGTTAGGACTGCTCAGGCTAGTGAGTCCAGCTGATGGTTGAACAAAAATCCCTTTGGCAATATCCCTAAGTGGTCATCCAACCTCTGCTTGAAAACCTCCAGGGATGGGACACTGACTACTTTCTAAGACTGACCATTCAAGTTTTGTACTATTCTGATAGTTACAAAGTTTGGCCCTTAAAAAATCCAACCATTCCTATTGACTTAAAGCTTGCACAAAGATCTTAGAAGTCACTTCCATATCCTGACCCTCACATCTTGCAGTCTCAATTTCTTCATCTGTAAGATGGTACCAATATAGTGTGTTGTAAATTGCAAAGTGCTACATAAATTTGAATTATCATCATCATCATCATCATCATTAGAAAAGGATGAGAAAGAGGAGGAGAGGAGGAGGAAGAAGAAGAAAACAATAACATGGTATAGTAGATAGAAAACCCACTTCAGAGTTAAAATTACCTGAATCTGGGGGCAGCTAGGTAGATAGAGCACTGGCCCTGAAGTCAGGAGGACCTGAGTTCAAATCCAGCCTCAGACCAAACACTTGACGCTTATTAGCTGTGTGACCCTGGGCAAGTCACTTAACCCCAATTGCCTTAAAAAAATTACCTGAGTCCAAGTGTTACCTTTGACATATACTGGTTGTGATAGACCCTGGGCATGTGACTTAATCTCTCAATGCTTTGAATAACCTAAGACCGTAAGTGGCAGAAGGGTTATTGTGAGGATGAAATGAGATGATATTCACAAAATAATATGATGTCTGGTACATAATAGGCACTTTATAAATGCTACCTGTTATTCTTATCTGCATTGATATAAGGTATTTCTTTAAAGGGGACAAGGTTTTCCTGCACCTGAAATCCCAGATCTAGTCCAAAATATTTATTATCATGTTAGTATAATTAGTAAATATTTGAAAATTAATTAGATTATTTAATAGTAATTATACTAAGTAATTAAAGAAGGGTCATTAAAACCCCTTCTAGCTTCTATATTCTGTGTTCTAAGGTTCCTTCTAGATCTAATCAATCAATCATAAAGAATTTATTAAAGAATCTCTATATGTCAGGTGCTATGTTTAGTGCTAAGGATTCAAAAACGGAAAATATCTGCCCTCAAGGAAATTATATTCTAAGAGGAGAGACAGCATGAACATATAGACATGCATACAAAGTTAACACAAAGAAACCTTGAAGAACATGGTCCTAGCAGCTGGGGAATTGAAAAACTTCATGTTGTAGGTCCAATCTGAGCTGAAGAAAATCAGTGATTCCAATAAGTAGAAGAGAGATATTTATCCTAGGAATGAGAGACAACTGGAACAAAGGCATTGAAAAAGGATGTGGAGGTTCCTAGGGACAAATGGCAAGGAGGTCAGTTTGGCTAGAAAATAGATTGCAATGAAGATAATAGCATATAAGCATGAGAGATAGAAAGCAGTCAGGTTGTGAAAGGCTCTAAACCCTCACAATGAGTTTATAGTTGATCCTTGTGGCAATAGGAAGCCCCTTGAGTTTATTGAGGAGAGGGGTAGTGTGGTCTGACCTGTACTTAGGAAAACCAATTCAGAGCATGTGTAAAGGATGAATTGAAGTGGGGAGAGCCTTGAGTCTAGGAGACCAATTAGAAGGCTATTGTGCTAGTCTATACAAGAGGTGGTAAGAGCACAAAAATAAGATGATGACTGCACAAGTAGAGAAAAAGGTCAGGTATAATGGATGTTGCAGAGGTAGAAATAACTTGATTTGGAAACTGATTGAATATCTAGGGTAAGACGGAGACAATAAGAATGATGCTAAGGTTGAGGACTTAAGTGATTATAGTGATGGTTGTGCCCTTGAAGGAGAAACGAGTATTTGTATAATAAGTTGTTTACAACATTTTGATTTTGGGATATCTAAGAGACATCCAATTTAAAATGTTCAATAGAGAATTTGGGAGAGAGGCTAGGGCTGGATTTATAAATGTAGGAGTCTATGATCTAAGGTTCTCTCAAAATCTAATGTCCCATGTCTTAAGTTCTAAGGCTTCTTCCAGCTCTCACACTCCATGTTCTATATTCTAAGTTCCCTTCCACCTCTAACATTATTTTCCAAGTTCTGAGGCTCCTTCCAGCTCTAATAATTTATGATTACAGAGAGAAGCAGAAAGGGAGAAAAAAGTGGACCTCCTTTGTTCATCTGGTTCTGACAATGAGTTGGAAGAGCAATAAATTTCACCTTGGAAACCATGATCATATCAGTGTCAAGGAAAAGGGACAAAAATGGAGTGCTTTGGCAGCTTTTAGAAAATTTGTAGTTGAAGGTTAAATGCCGGGATTGATATTCCTTAACAACCTGTGTTGTTTGAAGAATTGAACTGCCTGGTACACTTTCCCTGGAACCAAGAGGAGATTTATTTAAGGCTTTAATCATTTTAAGCAAGAGAAGGCTTTTAACCAGAGATGTGACTACTCTTCTCCAGCACTAGAGAAAGATGGAGTAAGGAAAAAGTCAGGGTCCTCTGGCACTTTGCTTTTCTATTATGATTGATATTACAGTGATCAAAGCTGCCTCAGAATTTGTAGATTATTCACAACTGAAATTCCTCTGCTTTGGTCATACCCAATTATCCCCACACCACAGGAGAACATGGCACAAGAGGAATGTGAAAGCAGGTAAGGCAGGATCAAAACAGCAGTCAACCCAACCAGATAGTTTATAATTCATCACAGGCTGGGACTGCTTAAGAGGACACTCTGAAAAAACAAATATTCCTAAAGACCCTAGCCAGAAACTTTCTGTGATCATCATCAAATGAAACCTCATAACAGAAAACCAAAATGGTTACACTTACTGATTGATTGAATCATTCATCTACTGATTCATCCGTCTAAGTAGTATGATGGTAAGGGCACTAGACTTGGAACTCTAAAGCATTTTCAGTGATCTGAGCCTTTGTTTCTTTGTCTTTAAACTGGGCAACTAGCCCTGTCTATTTCCCAGGGTTGTGAGGACCAAATGAGATATGGAAGCTCTTTGTAACCAGAAAACACTATGTAAGTTTTTGTTGTTGTTGCTGTAACCATGGTTTTGGTTTTTTCCTCCACATGCTGGAAAACAAGGAATTTTTTTTGTTGAGTCATGTCTGACTTTTCATGACCCCAGCTGGGGTTTTCTTAGCAAAGATATCGGAGTGATTTGCCATTTCCTTCTTCAGCTCATTTTACAGATCGAGGGACTGAGGCACACATGGTTAAGTGACTTGCCCAGAGTCACACAGCTAGTAGGTGCCTGAAGCCAAATTTGAACCCACAAAGAAGAGTCTTCCTGACTCCAGGCCCAGTACTTTCTCCACTGTGCCACCCAGCAAGAGGAACATATTAGCAAACTTCCCAAATGTTGCTTATCTACAATTGCATTGTGTATTGTGTATATTCCTGCCTCCTCTGGGCAAGATAGAGCACTGGGCAGATGATTAGATTTGGGGATTAACCAGAGAAGAAATGGGATATGTTTCCTTGATTCATTCGCTACACATTGTCAATATTAGGCACATGTTTTGTGGCTGAAAATAAATTTCAGTCTTCATTAAAATCCAATGTCTGTTGACACATTATTGTTCATTATTGTCCATGCTCATCTAGCCTGTCCATTGTGATTTATTTGGGTTTAAATTTGCCTGTGTCTCATTAGCAAATGAGCAGAGTAGGTATTTTTTAAGTCTGTAACATCATGAGTGTCATACCAACTTATTTTCTGAGTTCCTATTTAAGGAATCACTCTCTAGGAACCACATTTAGGAAAGGACAATGACAAATTAAAATATATCCAGAAGAAGGGCAACTGGAATAATGAGGAACCTAAATCAATCAATCAATCAGCCTATATTAAGTGCCTATTATGTGCTGTGGTTCTTTGTCCTTCTTTCTAGAAGAGGACCATGACATCAGGAAGTTAATGCTATGACTTGCAAGTGAATTGGATTTAAGCGAGAGAGGGCTGTGGAAAGTCACCAGCCTCACTCTCTCCTCCAGAGCTATCTGGGTCCAGTGGCAAGATATAGATCAGAACAACTAGATATGGTTCCCCCCTACTATGTGCTAGTCACTATGCAAAGCACTGAAGATCTGGGCCATATAAAGATACATTAAGGAAATGGGAATATTTAGAACAGAGAAGAAAAGAGTTAGGAAAGACATGATAGTTGTGCTCAAGTATTTAGAGGGTAGTCATGTGGAAATGATGTTAGACTTGTTTGAATTCATATCAAAGGGTAAAATTAGGAACTGCAGAGAGGTAGATTTTAACTCAATGTAAGGAAAGTAAAATTGCTTTCTTTTAAAAATAGATTTTAATTAATTTATTTCTACTTTTTAACACTAACTTCCTTAAGCTTTTGAGTTTTAAATTTTTCTCCCTTCCTTCCCCTCCCCCCTCCCCAAGACAGTGTGCAATCTGATATAGGCTCTACATATACATTCCTATTAAACATATTTTCACATTAATCATGTTGTAAAGAAGAATTAGAACCAATAGGAGGAACCGCAAGAAAGAAGAAACAAAATAAAACAGAAGGGAAAAAAAGAGCAAATAATACACTTCAATCTGGACTCAAACTCCATAGGTCTTTGTCTGGATGTGGATAGCATTTTCCACCATGATACTTTTGGAGATGTCTTAGTTGCTTGCATTGCTGAGAAGGGATAAGTCTATCCAAGTTAGTCATCGCACAAGGTGGCTGTTACTGTGTACAATGTTTTCCTGGTTCTGCTCATTTCACTCTGCATCAGTCCATACAAGTCTTTCCAGGTTTTTTCTGAAGTCTGCTTGCTCATCATTTCTTATAACACAATACTATTCCATTACATTCATACACCACAACTTGTTCAGCCATTTCCCAATTGATGGGCATCCCCTCAATTCCCAATTCTTTGCCACCAAAGAAAGAGCTGCTATAATTATTTTTGTACATGGGGTCCTTTTCCTATTTTTATGATCTCTTTGGGATACAGGTTTAGAAGTAAAATTGCTTTCTAAAAATAAACTAGATATCCTAGATATTAAGTTCTCTGTGCCTGAGGGCTGTTAGGGGGATGATGAATAAACAATGTTTATGGATGCTGTTAGAGAAGATTTGTCTTTAGGTATGGGTTGGACACAATTAATTCTAAGGTGCTTTTGATCTCTGAGGTTCTGCAATACCGTACTCCAAGACATTGGCTTACTCACCCATAGGAAAACATGACCAGTGTAGCTTCGGGACACAGATTTGAGGGCAGGAAAGGAAATTTGGATGATGTCTAGTCCCTTCATTTTACAGCAATGTGTGTTGACACCCAGAGATGTTATGGGACTTGACAGGTGATGCAGATTATCAGTGGAAGAGGCATGATTCCAAACACGGCCATTCACGGCTGCCTCACATGTCCACAATATATGAGTGTTTGTCATATAATCAGATAGATTAACCAGAAATCTCAAGTGACCCTTTGAAAACAGGAAAATTATAAGTAATAAAACGTTCAATGTTTATAATACCTTTTCCTCCTTGCTCATGAGGTATTTTAAAGGTCTTTATTATCAAATGATAATCTCAAATCACTTGTACACTTAGATGAGCAGGGAGGGGGGAGGCAGGCAAAAAAAAAAAGCAACAAACCTAACAAATTCTTCTGAACTGAAAGATGTTTATAGTCTATGGGACTATTATTTCTGAGGGTTTTTTTCCATCAAAAAATCACATAGTGGGGGCAGCTAGGTGGCCCAGTGGATAGAGGTCCAGCCTTGGAGTCAGAAGAACCTGTGTTCAAATCCAGCCTCAGACACATGACACTTACTGACTGTGTGATGCTGGACAAGTCACTTAACCCCAACTGCCTCACCAAAAAGCAAAAAACAGAACAAAACAAAACACATAATAAATGATAATAAGCATGTGTCACTTTTTTTTTCTAGGACATATGCATCAGCTCATGATTGGGACAGACATGTTGATGGAGGGATTATGTTTAGCTCTTCCTTGAGAAATTAGGAGCAGGACAGTGTCAAGGGCCCACTATACAGAACCTTCTAGAAGTAAGGAGATGGAGAGAGAGGGAGAAAGGGAGAGAGAGGGAGAGAGAGAGAGAGAGAGAGAGAGAGAGAGAGAGAGAGAGAGAGAGAGAGAGAGAGAGAGAGAGAGAGAGAGAGAGAGAGGATACATACCAGCATCACAACGAACTGAAGTTTTAGAGGAGGAGGATTGTGTTACTGACACAAACTCAGTTTTCTGTCACTCCTAGTAGTGAGCTTCCTCAACCAGTGCAGAATTCTCTGGATTAATAGGACCACAGACCATCTGACATTCCTGCTTTGGGCACAGCACCAGGATTTGAGTTTTTCTCTTCCTCCCCAAAACAAACATTCTGAACAAGTCCATCATCTGACTTATTGCTGTTCATCCTTCATTCTCAAAGAGGACCATATGTGAATGGCTTATGTTCACTTGGATACTTGTGATTTTTGTTGTTGCTGGTGTTGATTTAGCCTAGACATGTGATTTTATCTGTGTGGGGAACTTCCAGTGAGAAAACTGCCTCTACCAATGCAGATCAATACCTCAGCTATAATATATGGTTTTAGAAAATTACCTAGGGCACTAAGAAGTTAAATGGTTTGCCCAGGACAACACAACCAGTGTGTGTCAGAGGTAAGAATGACGATAATAATTGATTACTATTATATAAGAATCACATTATAGAAACAGATAATATACATGTATTAACTATATGATAAATATACAATAATATTATGGTTATGGATTTCTAGAATTTATGTAGTGATTTCAGGTTTACAAAGTACTTTCCTTATGTTATCTCATTTGATCCCAGGTCTTCTAACTCTGAGGTCATCTGTTTAGCCATGGTGCAATGTTGAATCTCACGACCCTTTACATAGTGAGAACTTAAAAAGCATTTGTTCAATTGAAGAATGTAGGAAACAATAATTTTTTCAAATATTGTAAATATTATATCAATATCACATATCACATGTGTCAAATATCATAAAAGTCCCCTTCTATCCACCCTCTCAACACAAACACACACACACACACACACACACAGAGTGTTACAAAAGGGAAGATTAAATTTATTGATAATAATTTATTTCCTAGCAAGGAGTCACCCACTTTATGAAGAAGGCCTCATTAATAGTTTAGAAATCCTCCCCTTTGACCTCCTCTTACAATTTCCTTAATTAATTGCAGTAATTAACATTATAGACTTAAATGTCTTCACAAATGTCATCGTTACACATAGGTATATTTCTCAGATCAAAGAAGGGTGGAGCTCAGCCTGGGTTTGCAAGAAATCAGGATAGCAGCAATGATATTCCCATGAGTCTTCCAACTCCCCAGTCCAAACTGGATGTTTTTTCAATCTTGTCAGCAATGTGACCATAAAGATCAGTGATTCTAGAAACATCATTATACTCATCATCACAGCACCTTATTTTTCAATTACCTTATTAAGAGCTACCTTCTTCATCTAGCATTTCAGGTCCCCAATAACCAGGGCCTGCTCTCCCATCCTCTCCATCTCAGGATCCAAGTTATACATAGTCCTTCCCTGTTTTGAGAACAAAGGACTTTTATTCATACCTAGCACAGTGCTTGCCACAGAGTAAGGATATAAATAAATGCTTCTTGAATTCAATACCTGTTCATGCTTGGAATGCCTTTTTTCCCCATCTCTGTCTATCTCATTTCCCCCCATCTTTCAAGACCCAACCCCACAAAGGTTCCCCTGACCACTCTAGTTCACACTAACATCATCTTTCTTGATTAACCCATTCACTTAGTATCATACAATCTAGTAGCTCATTATGCATTTGGGATGGCATTTTCCAGCTGATCCTCATCTCTTTTTCCCTCTCTCTTCCCTCAGGCCTCCTGGTCCCCCAACTCCAACAAAGAGCTGATCAGCAACAGCAAGAAACATCTTGAGTTCAAATCTGGCCTCAGATACCTACTAGCTGTGGGACAAGTTACTTAAATTTGTTTGCCTCAGTTTCCTCATCTATAAAATGAATGTGAGAAGGAAATGGCAAACCATTCTAGTATCTTTGCCAAGAAAACCCCAAATGGGGTCATGGAGAGTCAGATATGACTAAAAGTGACTGAACAACAACAACAAAATATGTAAGTTATGTGAAAGAACTGTGGAATAGACTTAAGCTAATTGGGTTGCTAGCATATATTGGCAATTGAAAATAATTGCCTACCATACAAGCAGGTTTTCATATGAGAGTATAGCTAGCTCTGGAGTGCCTCCTAGCTCAACTTTTCAAGTACAGTACTCAGGAATGAAGATAGTATCCTCACAGGACGAAGTCAAAAAAAGTTTGACAATTTAATTGTCGTCTGGAAAAGGCAAGATGGGGAAGAGGGTGCCGGAAATCCAGGGGCATCATTGTGACAGGTGTCCTAATGGACACTGATGATAGGTGGTGAAATGGTGATGATGTGGCCCCAAAGAAACTTTATAACTGTGCCCTAGGCCGGACCAACTCTCATGACTCTGGGAAAAGGGTCAAAGATTTGTCGCAACCCATTTCTGAAAATGAGGGATATAGGGATTACT
The DNA here is from genome assembly GCF_003287225.1 of Phascolarctos cinereus. NCBI lineage: Eukaryota > Metazoa > Chordata > Mammalia > Diprotodontia > Phascolarctidae > Phascolarctos > Phascolarctos cinereus. Next base: position 183,170,834 of record NW_027556402.1, on the reverse strand, counting down.
TTCACATATTATGAGATGGTTGTATGATGAGTTGGGGATATTGCTGAGAGGGTATTTCCATAAACAAAGGAGACATCTTTGTTCACCAATTACATAGTCAGCTGTCTCATGATAGTCATGGGTTGAGGGGGGTTGGGGAAGGAAACTGAGAAAGGGAAATGAGGAGCTAAAATTTCCATAACATGAAGACATTTCTACATTATCATTATCCTTCATAGGCTTCAAGTCAATATCAAATTCTATTACCATCATAAAGTCTTCCCTGATACTCTCAAATGTATGTTTCACTCATGCATTTTAGAGCACACCTACTCTTTTTACGCACTTACAATCTAATTAATTTCCCATCTATCTGTGTGCATATCTTCTTACCACTACTAGGAAGTAAAGTCTATGAGGTCTATTTAGGGGATATGCTAGCCCTCCTAGTTGTCTGATGTAACTAGTTCCAGACTAGGATGAATAATAAATCACCTGAAATGGTCACATTATTTAATTCATACTGCAGATTTCCATTGGGTTGGAACCAATTGCCATATTTTACATAATAATATTTCAAATAGTGTGAACTCAGATCCATTTGATCATATCAAGGAATTCATTATTTACATTAATTGGGACCCATCTGCATATTAAAGAAGCAAAACACCCAATATATGAAGTGCTGAAAAACCACCTAGGATGAACCTGTTATTATTCCTAAACTGTTATTCCTACATATGCAAAGTGTTTTAGAGTCTGGTGACTGGTTACAGAACGTTAAGGGTTAAGCCACAAATTCAAGGTATGAACAAACAATGCCACCATTATTCTTCCCCCTCTCCTTGCTTTTCTTAAGCCATAAAGCCTCTTATCTAAGCTTCTGGCAGACAAGATGGAGAAATGTGGACTGGATAATAATAGAGTGAGATAGATATTGGGTTTGTTGAATGGCTGGATCTAAATAGTAGTAATTAATTGTTCAATATCAACTTGGAAGAATGTCTCTAGTGTTTTCCAAGGACCTGTCCTTGGACTCGTTCTGTTTAGCATTTTTATCAATGAGTTAGAGGAGGGAATAGTTACATGCTTATCAAATTTTCTGATCATGCAAAGCTAGGAGGGGTAGCTAAAACATTGGATGACAGTCAGCATCCAAAAATGCCTTGATACACTAGAATACCAGACTGAATATAATAAAATAGAATTGAATTTACATGTAAATGCCTAGAAAGTTCTAGCTATTTTGGTAGAGGAGGAAGCTCATGGATACTGGGACAATGTCCTATACACAACTCAAGGCCTTGAGGAAATCACCCCCTCCCTCCAAATATGCTAAGTCAGCTAAGGGATGAAAGTCTTCCCCTAGATGGTGGTTGAGGAAACTGCGGTCTCAAGGCCACATGTGAACCTGATTTGTTCTGTGAAGTTTGGATTCTGTCAAAGGGCTGCACTTAAGGACCTAGAGGGCCACAGGTGGCCTGAAGGCCACAGGTTCCCTACCCCTGCCCTAGACTTTCTTTATTTGACTTAGGGCCTTGCAAGTCATTACAATACTCAAATGTCTCAAAGGGGGATTTGGAAGCAAAAATAAAAGGTAACACTTTTCTCCTCATCCATCACTGCCTTAGAGCTTCTGCTATGAAAGAAAAATTAATGAAATATCATTGGCATATGCCAGAGGAGGGATATTCCCTATATTAAAGGGGAAAATTGGAGAGTTTGGCACTGCCAGCCCTAGGAGTTGATCCGAGATTGCAGGACCATCCACTATACAGAAAACTGATAGCAGGCTCAACATGAGATGCTTATCAGGGAACTATACCCCTCACACACCTTGAACCCCAGTCCTGCTCTACTCCCTGTCTCCAGCCATCTGGATGCTTCAGTCTGCTATAAAGAATATCCTTCACTAAACCTCATTAGGATGCTTAAGTTTTGTGGAGCAATTATTTTTAAATTCTCTGGCCATTGTATTACAATAAACTCACTCATTTAGAAAGTATGCAATGCTAAATGGTAAGGAACCCCAAATAAAACTAATTCAAGGGCAGGGGCCACGCTTCATTTACATTTATAACCTTAGCACCTCTCATGGTAAACTCTACCCAGTGAGCATCACCAAGTTTTTGTTGAATTAGAAAAACAAATAACAACTGAATATTAAGATTTACAGTTGCCACACAGAATTTCATTTTAGTGTTTCTTTAAAAAATAGAAAGTGATCATAAAGGAAATATGTAATATAGTTGCTCTCAGAGAAATGAAGAAGGCAGAAATGGAGATGATATGAGATAAAATGTTTATTAATGGAACAAGGAATTCCTGGTCAACTTTGCCCCATTCAGTAATCCTTGGCTGCAACTCCATGTTAGTGAAGTTGAAAGATCACCATAAATAGTCCTTAGAATTAGGTACACAAATCAGAATTAGTAAATGTCATTTAATCTCATTAAATATAATTTCTGAAATTACTGAACACTCTGAAAATGTTCTAAAAAGGACACTATTTTATAGTAATTTTTTTTTAGCCTGATGACACCACAACTGCTTCAGAAGACAGAGGCCTAAAGAATGCCACAAATACCACAAACAAATGAGGGAACACACCTAAAACGTATGCCACTTCCAACATTTATCCCTTTGGCATGACCAGTATTTTTCTTAGTCCAGGAATGGCAAATATTTCAAGATTAGAACCAGCAGAATAAAACAAATGTAAATTTCATTAAAAGTGATTTATAGAGTGGCAGGAGATGATTCCATAAAATAATCTCTGTGAGATCCTTCAGAGAATTAAGAATTCTGAGCTTCTCAGATGGTATTGTCAGCTTCTTTGATGGTTGGCAACCTCCCAACAATTGTGTTGCTTTGAGATAACATGTTGGCTCTATCCTGAAATCTTATGGATGATAAATTAGAAATAGAAATGCCAAGGGAGCCCTGGATAGAAAATGATGCCATCATCATTCTACTATTATTAATAACTCTGCTAAACATAAAATCTGAATCACCAGTAACACCTCTGCCCATGTGCTTTGCAAATGACAACTGCATTGCCTGCTTCAGTTGTTTCAGGAAAATGCTATATTTTAAGATAATGGTTTGGCAATCATGTATGTGCTTTTCTCCCATGAGCATTCTTTTCAGAAGTATCAATAATAATGTCACCTGTCTCTTGGTATCTGGGTGGAAGTTTTCTTAGATTTGTTAACTGACATATATTCCCCAAGGAAAAACAATGTCTATGCCTAGGACCTAGATTGGGGGAAGGATTGTAAGTGTTAGCATTCAGAAAATAGGATCATTGGATTGAGACCTGTAATTAAAAAAAAATACATAGAAGAAAACAAAAAAGGACAGAAGAGTACACAAAGAGTAGAGTTTTATAGCTACCTTACTGAATTAAATATGCAGATATTATGTACTATATTATATATGCATTTCATATATTTGTGTGGTTATATATGTGTATGTATATGCCCACACATACACATAGATAGATAAACAGAAAAAAAATTATAAACGATAGGAAAAAAGAAAGGGCCCTATTGGAGGTCATCTAGTCCAACTTGCTTAGTTTACAGATGAGGAAACTGTGGTCCAGAAATGTTAGCTGAATTCCCCCAGACCATCAGCAGTCAAAAGCAACTACAGCAGGAAGAGGCCCAGATTTCCTGAGTTATTCACAAGATAAAGCAAATAGTCATCAAATGGGCAGCTAAAGTTTCAAATTGGAAAGCCAGGGATCGAGTCACTATGGTAATCCACCAACAATGGGTAGGAAGAAAGGAGGAAGAGGAGTAGGGATATTGGGCAAGTCATTCATGTAAGAGATTGGCAGTTCATACAGATATAGGAGTGAGTATTAAGTATTGAGACAATTTAAAATATCAGTAACCAGGGAACATGAAACAATCTAAAGTGGTTTATTTTACTGCCTGACAGGTTTTACGATGTTGAGTAGAATATTTCTTCTGTGACAATCTATACATTTAGCACACAGTTCAGATAAGTAACTTTCTTGTCCATGACAGATCCAGAACAAAACATGTAGAATATATACAGTCCAAAGTGAAAGGAAGATGCTTCAATTTCTGGAAAATTTAAATCATAGAGAGTGCCAAACTAGGTGATGCTTCAGGTCAGCAAGTAGATAACATAACCTGAAGGATTAAGATTATCAGCACTTCTCGAATAAAACAAAGAAATACTGACCCACAACTTTATTTGATCTTCTAGACACAGGCTAAGTAGAACATCTAGTAAAGTTCCATTCATTTCTTTGTATCATTGAAATAACACTTTAATGTTTCAAGGATCTAAATTTTGTTAGTTTCAGTATTCTTATCATTTAATAAATAGTGTTAGGGAGTTATTTTAACTGAAGAATTCATCACCTTGTAGCAAGCATGTTGATGAGATTTTTTTTTTCTAAATTTGAACCAGGCTGGTCCTCTAATGATAAATATTTATTTGATTACCAGACCTCTACTTGAAGGCTTTCCAACAGTGTAGGTGCTGCTAGAGATTAGACTTCCCTGGCATAGAGTTCAAGAATCTAAGTTGTCTTCCAACTACAAGGAGGCAATGGAGTATGACATTAATGGAAGTCAGTAGGTAACCATTTAAACATGCAGAAATCTTCCCAGGGCTAGGAAGCTAGCTAAATGGTGTGAATTCAGGAAACCTAGGGAAACCCATTTGCCAAAACACCCCTCTGACTTCTTTGCTATCTCAAAATTCTTTTAATAGAGGTTATATAATCTTGGACACATAACATCAACAATAATAGCTAGCACTTACAGTGAACCTATTATGGGTGGGGCATTTCACTAAAAACTTTGCAACTATTAACTGATTTGATCCTCACAAAAACCCTGGAAAATAGATGCTGTTATTATCCTCATTTTACAGAAGAAACTGAGGGAGAAAGAAGTGGAGACTTTCCCACAGATATACAGCTAATAAGTGTCTGAGGGAGGTCAGATTTGAACTCAGGTCTTTCTAACTCCAAACTCAGTTCCCTATCCATTGACCCACCTACCTGCCCCTATAGATAGGTCATTTCAGCTCTCTGGGATCTGATTTCTTCATCTAAAAAGTGAGAGGCTTATCATAGATGATCTCTAAGTTTCTTTACAGCGGTTTATGTTCTCTGAATCCAAGTCACAGCCTTTCATTCTATAATGAGAAGTCAGGTTTGAAGTGGAAACCTCTCTGGAAGAAGGAATAGAGTGACTCATCCTTCTACCAAATCCCTTCCTGAATGAGTGTTTGGATAGAGAGAGGGGAGAGAGAGAGAGAGAGAGAGAAGAGAGAGAGAGAGAGAGAGAGACAGAGAGACAGAGAGAGACAGACAGACAGACAGACAGACAGACAGACAGACAGAGAGATAGAGAGAGAGAGAGAGCCTGAGAGCATTGGGTCAAGGAGAAAGAGTACTGTAGTAGAGGAAAGAGAGAAGGTCATCAAAGTTGAGATACAGATATCCTTAACAATCTTTAATTATTAATGTATTCCATAATGCTTTTATTTAGTGGCTATTATATGTAAGACACTGTGCTAGGTACTGGGGAAACAAAAAAGAAACAAAAAAGAAAAAAATCCCTACTTTCAAGAATAATTTTCTAATAGGAGAATGTGAGTATCACTGAAATGTGTTCCTTGCCAATTTGTATTTAAAATTGCTGCAGAACTACTGCTGACCCCATGCACTTTCCTTGAGGTGTTCTTTCACCTCTTTTAGCGGGGCAGAAATCAAGAAGGCCTCAAATCCCTCTCTTTCATAGCAAGTCTGTATTTTGTCATTGATGTTTACAATCAAGCCTGGTGAACATATCCTTTTCAGTTGTAGCTTGAGTTCCTTTGTTTTTTGGAACCCAATATTCTGTGAGCACAGGTGATTTCTTATAAAGGTGGAATAATCTTGTGTTATTCTAATTGCCTTTATTTCATATTTGAAGTTGCTTCTCCTTGATTCTTGCAAAAATATATTGTTTATTAATGATATTGTTCAATTTCTTTCTACAAGTTTTGGAACTTGTTTTTGTTTTCTGGTAACAATCTGTGAATTCTCTCAATTATTCCTTTGTTTTCTATATTCATAAATTCTGGATATTTAGCTCATATTCTTTTCCCTATTATAGTATTCAGTTTTTTTTTAATTAAAAAGTTTTGGAAATTTGATCATTCTTAAGTTATCACTGCATAGTCTGAATTCAAGGTCAATTTATTTGGATTATATTCAGGTTTTGTTTAGATTTGCCTTGTGCTTCTCTAATGCAAATTTTCTTCCTCTTCAAAATTTTAGTATTCCATATGTATTATTTTCTCCCAGCTTCTACTAATTTGAAGAGATTTTTCTATCATGTATTCATTTTAGTATTTGTGATTTTTAGTTATGCTTCAAGAACTCTAATTTCTGACAAATTAATTCATGATTTCTTCTTTTATGAAATCATTTTCTCTTTTGACTCACTCTGGAGTTGTATAGCATTATTCTGTGTAGTGTCTACAGGATTTCAACTTTCATGAGGCAATATCAGTTCACTTTCCTTCATATTCTATTTGTTCGATGTAATTTGGTTTTTCTTACATAATTTACTCATCCCCCTTAAGTTTTAGGATCTTCTATGATGGTTTATCTGTTTGTGAGCTAGGTTTTTATTCATAGTTTCTCTCTTGATATTTTGGCTTTAGACTTTTTCTTGTATTTTCTGCCATTTCCAGCCTGATTCCTATATTTTCTTTCTGTTATTTTACTATGTTTGGGCAGAATTAATGCCTGCTGTTTCTTGCAGCATTTGGACAATGCAGGAAAATTCTATGATGTTGTAGAATCCTTATACACAACCCCCCTCCTTACATGCCTAATAATTTTCTTGTGCTCAATCTACCTGATAGACATATGACGTCAGCTAGGAGTGAGTACAAAATCAATGCTTTAGGTGTTAAAGTTTTCTGGAATTAATGATGTTAATATTTTATGGGGTTTCCATCTTCTTCACTTGTAGAATTAGCTATTCTACATCTAACATATAATTCTTTTCTTTTGAGGTTTCAGATTTGAAGACCTTTGCAGAAAGAGTGACTATTTTAGATTCATGCAGATCATATGACTCTCAAGATGCTCCTTTTAATAAAGGGAATTGGATTTGTGATGAGCCATCCACACATTCTGCTCCAATCTTCTCAGGCCCCAATAGTCCACATTAGTGGAACAGCTGAAAATAATCTGAGACAGAAAAAGAATGTCTATAGGTATAAATCAGACTATCCTGCATTGGAACTAAACCTACAAGCTAGATTTTATTAGTGCTACAAAAAAGCAAGTAAGTAAATGGACTCAGGTGGTTTTTAGGAAATTAAAACTTTGTGCATTAACTGACACCAGAAATTAATCCTTGGTGGCCTCAACTAGCAGTGTGGTATAATGGAAAGAGCAATGGACTGAGAGTGAGGAGAAGTCATTCAGAGTTCTGAATCTGCAATTGACTAAATGCCTTTTACCATCCTGGACATCTTATTTGGATTTGTTCCTCATTACTAATTTTCTTCCCTAAAATGCAGTATTCAGAACTGAGCATAATACTTCAGATGTCATCTTGCCAGGGCAGAGAGTACAAAGGCATAATAACCTTCATAGTTCTGATCACTGTGCCTTTCTTAATGATGGTGACCTAGAATTTCACATTAAAAACCTTAAAATGAGGAAAACCTCATTATGAGTGTTCTGTAGATATTGCTAGGAAAACCACGTCTAGTAGTCAAAGAAGTTGAATTCTTTCCTAAGGAGATGAAGAAATAATTTAATATTTATATCCTTGAGACTAAAGCTATTCAGTATGGATATTAGACAATGTGATACAGTGGACAGAGTTCTAGGATTCGAGTGAGGAGACACATTCAGATACCACTTTCAGGCATTATTAGATCTATGATGTTGGGGAAGTCATTTAATAGAAAGAATATAAGCTCTTTGAAGGCAAAAACTTTGTTATTGTTAATATTTATTTTCCTAACTTATTTCCTAACATTATTTCCTAATGTTTAGTATAGTGGTGTGCTTAATAAGTGTTTCTTGTAGTTTATGGAATCTAAACTTTCTAACCCATTCACCCCTGTCTCCTTAACTATAAAATGGGAATTTAAAAATAGTCCCCGCTCACAAGGTTGTTGTAAAGAAAGTGCTTTGTAAACCTTAAAGTTCTATGTAAACTCTCCATGGGTAAGCACAAAATCCATGTATTCTATGGTTTCTAGGTGGGGGAAATATTCTTGAGCATTAAGGCCTTCTCAAAATCCCTCTGAACACAGTACATATGTGACTGCCTTCACCTACAATGAGACCAGACCTACGTCAATGTATTGATCTGGTAACATGCCTAATTAAAATTCTGTGAAGGTGACAATTCTGCTTAGCTACATAGGATGCAGTGCCAATTTCCTTTCATTGATGTATCCCAGCCCTTACGGTAAGAAATAGACCTTTAGTCTCTCTATAGCCCTATTCCTCTATACTACTCCCTCTCAATACTTAACTTTCCATGTGACAAGTATAAATTCCATAAGGCAAAATGCAGTGTGAGTTCTTTACCCAAGTTCCCTGATACACTGAAGTGAAGGAAAGAAAGAAAGAACTTTGGATGAGGTAAGCACAGAGGGATTCTTCTGATTTCACTCTTAGGAAAATTTAAGAGCCTTTGTCCAAATGTGGTATGAGGGTTAAGGTCTTTTACCCCCTACCTTAGTTATCCAAACATGTCCAGGAAGAATCAGAGGACCTGATTTCAAATTTTAACCCTGAAATGCATGATCTGTGTGAGTAATTTGTGGTCCAAGACTTCTCCCATCTCCACCAATTACTCTGGCCCCACGTAGAATGGGTCTGATCCTGGAGGCTCAACCTCAAAAATGTTAATTTCACATTCTTTCATTTATTGCTACCATCTAGATAAACATAGAAAAGTTTCCAAACCAAAACTCTGAGATAATTTGTACCTAGGATATCTTAGATGCAGATTAGAGCTATTAAGTACACACTATTATTATTGGGTATATAGCCCTTATTTTGTTATGTAGAAAATATATCAAATGTTAAAGACTCAGAGGAGTCCATAAACCAATACAGAAGTATAAATAGAGTAATATAAAGTATTCAAGTAGGCTGAAATGGAACCCCTTCCCAAAGTTGAACTGAGATTGGGGTTGGGGTTGGGGCAAGCTTCTATCATTTCAGTGAGTGCCTTCTCAAAAAGATATGGACAGTCACCCCAAGACACACCATCTTACCTTAGGTTTGGCCCCCAGGAAAATAACCATTCCTTGGAGTTTGCTTCATGAATAAATCCCTCCTCTATCTAAGCAAAGCTTTGATTTTGCTCTCCAAGTAAGTTGCTGCCCCAAAATCATGGATTTTTCTTGTCTTTTCTCTGAGGAACAGACTGCATCAGGAAATCTCTGTCTAGAAGGTCCAATGTCCAAAATCTTGAACTTGGGTTTGCTCATGAAGCAATTCTCAAAGTTCATACTCTCCAGAAGATTTCCTTTGTCTGCTAGAAGACCAAATTCAGCAATTGTGGTACCTAGCAATTCCCCTAGGGAGTCCTCTGTCAAGCCACTTGAGAGCAGACATCTACCACTGCCACATGTTTCTTCTATTAGTTACCACTGCTGCTATTGTACATGGGTTGGGGTGTGTGGGAACTAATTGCTTCCCCTACTATAGCTGCACTGTGAAAGAAGGCAGAAGGTATACTTATCAGAGAGTATGACCAACTTGTTGTATAAGCTAGAGGAAGAGTGGCTGATCTTGAAGCTAATCATAAGGAATTTCCTGTGCACTACTAGTTGGTTCCATACAATGGCTTATGTCCTATAATCACCTCATTTATTGGGGACACTGTTTGATTCAATCCTCTGAAGTACTGGTTATCTAGATAATCCAGAAATTAACAAAGAATTTTATAAAATCTCTCAAGATATGCATTGTGGACAAGATGCAATACTGTGGGCTAGATAATTATACTAGTTGATAGGATTGGTTAATGACTGGATTTAAGAAGTAGTCATTAATTGTTAAATGTCAACTTGGAAGGCTCTCTGAAATGGCGTGACTCGGGGGATTGACCTTGGACTTGTGCTTTTTAATGTTTTTTTTTTATCATTGACTTAGGTAAGGAAATAGATGTCATACTTAACAAATTTGCAGATGATACAAAGCTAGAAGGGTGAGCCAAAACATTGGACAACAGAATCAGTATCTATAAAGGACTTAACTTAATCTAATAAAATGAAATTAATCAGGAAAAATGTGAAGTGTCACATTTGGGTGCAAAAAAATGGATTTCATAACTGTAATATGGAGCTAGATGCATGACTAGATTACAAGCTGTAAAGTTCTGGGAGTTTTGAGGACTTCAACTTCAAAATGACTCTTCTTCTCCCCAAAAGAAAAACTAATGCACTTATAGGTTGCATTGAGAGTCATGGTACCCAGGATTAAAGAAGTAATAGTTCCAAGCTCTGTCTAGTTCAGAATACATCTGAAGCCATGTTTTAAGCAGGAATACAATAAGTTTGGACTATTGCCAAAGGAAAAAAAAACTAGGATGTTGAATGTCTTTAACATCATACCATCTGAGGACATATTAAAGAAAGTATGAATATTTAGCTAGGAGAAGAGTTGGTGGGAATATAACAGGGATGTGAGAAGGGATAAACATTTATAAAGCACCTAGGATGTTCCAAGTACTACTGTGCTAAGTGCTTTCCAAATATCTCATTTAATCACTTAATAACACTTTACGCATTTGAAGAAATATGAAGTAGAAAATGGATTCTACTTGTACTACTTGAACTGAGAGTCCAGAATATAGAGAAATGGAATGGAGCTGCAGAGAGGCATATTTCAGCTTGAAATAAGGAAAAATATCCTAACAATTAAAATTATCTGAAATTGGAATGGGAACCTTTGGCAGGCTATGAACCCACACTCTTCTCTGTCTCCCCATTGTGGTTTTTCAAACAAATGTTGGATGACTACTTTTCTTGTATTCTAGAGATGGGATTTTTTTTTCAGCTATAAGTTGAACTAGATGATCCATGAAGTTCTTTTTAACTAAGATTCTGTGATTCATTCAGTTCATCCTTACAAAGATCTGGTAGCAGTGGTGGTCAGTGATGTATTCTATGTTTTGTGAAAAGTTGTCCTCAAAGTCCTGGAGTCAGACTTCAGTCTCATTTTACACAGGTCACTGAGCAGCTGTCATATGGGAATGAGTCATTGCTAACCTCATCAGGAAGGATTTGAAACAGTGACCTAGGGGTGATAGGTTCCCTAGCCCATTAGCTCTCAGGCACTTTATCTGTCTCCCACAGTCTTTAGACAGAAAAGAACAGGCATCTTACACCAACCACAGGAAATACAATGGACATATACTTGTTCCTTTTAAAGCAAAAGAAATGGAGGATGTGTGAATGTGTGTGTGTGTGCGTGTGTGTGTGAGTGTTTGTGTGTGTGTGTGTGTGTGTGTGTGTGTGTGTGTGTGTATTAGTTCTCTACTCCTAGCGTATAGAACATTTTGAAGACAGGTCTGGTGGAATTCAACCAGATTGCCATTTCCATGAGTGCATGACTGATTTCTTTGTGGTTTATTTATTTGTGTTTGTCTACTGTTATTGATGTGTTTTTTGTTTTTAACCTTGCTGTCATTTCTGGATACACTCCTCTGCTCTCCCATCCCACCCAGACAGCCTTCCCGTAAAACAAAGAAGACCTGTGCAGCAAAACTTACAGATCCAGAAACCTTATCTGAAAGTGAATGCAACATTTCACAAACCTACTACCCCCACCTATCCAATGAAAGGGAGTGGTACATTTCATTACCTCTTCTCCATGAGATGGGTTATTACAATTATATAGCCTTCACCTTCATATTATTTAATCTCCTTAAGATGCATCCGTATTCCCATAGGTTATCTTCCCATACCTCCATCTCTCCCTCCTTTTTGTCAACCTTTCCCTAATTTTGGATTTTACTAAATTTATTGATTTTTAAAAATTAATTATCTAATTCTTTACCTCTTTTTTTCCACTCTCAGTTACGTGGTTTGTTCAAAGTCAGGATCCATTTCTTCTCTAAATTTTTTTTAACATAAATTCATTTATTTTTAGTTTATAACAGTCACTTCCACAAGTTTTTGAGTTCCAAATTTTCACCCCATCTCACCCCTCCCCCCCCACCCCAAGATGGCATGCATTCTGACTATCCCTTCCTCTAGTCTGTCCTCTCTTCTATCTCTTCCCCGTTCTCTTATCCCCTTCCCCTTCTATTTTCCTGTAGGGCAGGATAGACTTCTGTACCCCATTTCCTGTATTTCTTATTTCCCAGTAGCATATGAAAACATTTTTTTAAAACATATGTTTTTAAAACTTTAGGTTTCAAATTTTCTCTCTTCCTCCCTCCTCACCCACCCTCATTGAAAAGGCAAGCAACTCAATATAGGTTGTACATGTGCAGTTATGCAAAACACGTCCATAGTAGACATGTTGTGAAAAACTAACTCTATTTCCCTTAATCCTATCCTGCCCTCCCATTTATTCTATTCTTTCTTTTGACCCTGTCCCTCCTCAGAAGTATTTACTTCTGATTACACCCTTTCCCAATCTGCCCTCCTCTCTATAATTCCCCTGCTCTTTTGTCCCTTCTCCCCCTATTTTCCTGTAGGGTAAGACAGATTTCCATACCCAATTGAATGTGTATTTTATTCCCTCCTTAAGCCAAATCCTATGAGAATAAGATTCACTCATTTCCTTTCACCTTCCCCCATTTGCCCTCCACTGTAAGAAACTTTTCTTTTCTGTTTTTTTGTGAGATAATTTACCCCATTTTACCTCTCCCTTTCTTCTTCTCTAGATATAATCTCTCTCATTCCTTAATTTTATTTTCCAGATATGACCCCTTAATCTTCAACTCACCCTGTGCCTTCTATCTATCTGTCTATCTATCTATATATACGTACATATAATTTTTTTCCTCCAACTACCCTGATACTGACAAAGGTCTCATGAGTTACAAATATCATCTTTCCATGCAGGAATGTAAACAGTTCAATCTTAATAAGTCTCTTATGATTTCTCTTTCCTGTTTACCTCTTCATGTTCCACTGGAGTCCTGTATTTGAAAGTCAAATTTTCTATTCAGCTCTGGTCTTTTCATCAAGAATGCTTGAAAGTCCTCTATTTCACTGAATGACCATTTTTTCCCCTGAAGGATTATACTCAGTTTTGCTGGGTAGGTGATTCTTGTTGTAATCTTATCTCCTTTGCCCTCCAGAATATTATATTCCATGCCCTGCGGTCCTTTAATGTAGAAGCTGCTAAATCTTGTGTTATCCTGATTGTGTTTCCACAGTACTTGAACTGTTTCCTTCTGGCAGCTTGTAATATTTTCTCCTTGACCTGGGAACTCTGGAATTTGGCTACAATATTCCTAGGAGTTTTCCTTTGGGGATCTCTTTCAGGAGGAGATCTGTGGATTCTTTCAATTTCTATTTTGCCCTCTGGTTCTAATATATCAGGGCAGTTTTCCTTGATAATTTCTTGAAAGATGATGTCTAGGCTCTTTTTTTGATCATGGCTTTCAGATAGTCTAATAATTTTTTTAAATTTTCTCTCCTGGATCTATTTTCCAGGTCAGTTGTTTTTCCAATGAGATATTTCACATTGTTTTCTAATTTTTCATTCTTTTGGATGTGTTTTACAATGTCTTGATTTCTCATAAAGTCACTAGCTGTATTCTAATTTTTAAGGAAGTATTTTCTTCAGTAATCTTTTTGACTTCCTTTTCCATTTGACCAATTTTGCTTTTTAGGGCATTCTTCTCTTCATTGGCTTTTTGGACCTCTTTTGCCATTTGGGTTAGCTATTTTTAAGGTGTTATTTTCTTCAGTATTTTTTTGGGTCTCCTTTAGCAAGCTGTTGACTTGTTTTTCATGATTTTCTTGCATCACTCTCATTTCTCTTCCCAGTTTTTCCTCTACTTCCCTTACTTGCTTCTTAAAATTCCTTTTGAGCTCTTCCAAGTCCCGGGACTGATTTATATTTTTCTTGGAGGCTTTGGAGGTAGAAGCTTTGACTTTGTTTTCTTCTGGTTGTATATTTTGATCTTCTTTTTCAACAAATTAAGATAATATAGTCTGACTCTTTTTGCACTGCTTGCTCATGATCCCAGCCAATTACTTGAGTTTTAAACTCTTTGTTAAGGTAAGAGTCTACTTCCAATGTGGAGAATGTACTATCCTAAGCTTCAGGGGTTTGTATAGCTGTTTTCAGAGATACTGGTAGGGACCTGTAAGTTTTCAGTTCTTCCAAGGTGGTATGATAAGGGGCGAGGTGTTTACTCCTTTCCTGGCCTGTGACTACAAGTATTCCTTTCTGTCCTGTAACTGTGAGGAGGGGTTCCTCTCCACAGCCACTACAAGCTCCACCATGATAGTGCTCCTCCTCACCCCAGCACTGCAGCCCAGAACTGTGACCCAGATCCACACATGGGCAAAGCAAGAGATTCCTGCCTCAGCACTGGCAAAGAGATCCCTGCAGTCCCTCTCTGATCATCCACTGGATTCCCCCTCAGTCTGTGGGCTGGAAGCTTGGGAAGTAGCTGCACTGCCCCCCCCCCGGGCCACACTCTTGGGGAATGGAGGTCAGACCCCACCTTCTTCTCTTAGCACAGACAGAAACAGACTTTTCCCACTGACCTTCTAAGTTGTCTTTGCCATTGGTGGATTGAGGAGTCTGGAAACCTCCACAGCTGCCCACGATTGAGTTCTCTGAGTCCTGCTACAGGTTAGCTGAGGCCTGCATGCCCACACCGAGCTGCTGCGCTCCCAGACCGGCGAGATACACCTTTCTGATCAATCATCCAGCTTGTCTTGGGCTGGAAATTTGTTTCACTCTGTCTTTTTGTGGGTTCTGCTGCTTCAGAATTTGTTTAGAGCCATTTTTTATGAGTATTTGGAGGGGTTTGGGAGAGAGCTTAAGCAAGTCACTGCTTTCACTCCACCATCTTGGCTCTATCTCTCTCTTCTCTAAATTTGATAGTTCACTAAATGCCTAGCAGAATGTTCTACATAATAGTAGGTACTTAATAAATGCTTGAGCTGGTGTTGAAGCCTAAAGATTGTCCCTAAAATACAGTGACACCAACAGAAGAGACCATAGATAATCCTTAACTTGGGTTTAAATGAAAGACCACAGTATAAACAGACCACATATTCATTTACAGAGTGGATGCTTTTCATGCTAAAGCCCCTTGGATGTCATTCATTCAATCACTTACACATTTATATAGTTTTTAAAATGGACTTGGGATTTCATTACTGTAGGTATATCTTTTACCGATGCAGGTTGGGACCTTGCTTGAGAAAATTACTAGGACCACTACTGAGAGTTTTACAGTTGCGTGTTTAGGCTCACAAAGCCAGCATGTGTCCAAAGTGGAACTTGAACTCTGGTCTTCATGTTACTGAGACCAGCTTTTAATCCATGATGTCATGCTGTCCCATAATACTTCAAAGATCCATGACTTTGTCTGTGTGGGTATGGCCTCCGGGGCTTCAGATGTAACCTTTCAACATTTTAGTAGATGGTTTCCAAGAGCGGTTCTGGCTGGGTAGTTCATTACCTGGTAGCCAGTCTGGTGTTAAACCTCTCTGAACTTAACTCAACCAGGTTACAGAAGACAAATTTTAAGATCATCTCTATGTTTCAAAGTCTCAGCTCAGTAGAGTCTGCCAGAGGTTTTGCTCTGCTGGACTAGATCTTCAAGAATCCAGGGTCATATCCATTCTGTGATGAGGCATTAGATAACTTTATCTATAAATTCACTTACAATAGATCTAAATTAGATCTAAAAATCCCAAAGCTCTTAAGTACCTTTGGTAACTAAATCCATTCATCCATCCATCCATCCATCCATCCATCCATCCATCCATCCATCCATCATCCATCCACTTATCATTCATGCAGGAACCATATTCTGAAATTGAGTGAAATGTTAAACTCTCTACCTAGCACTCCAGCTGTAAATAGATTGGCTCCATGCTCTCAAGGGCGTGGAATTTTTTGATCAGCTCAGTTCCCTTCCATAGCTTTTTGCATGATGACATTTCCCCCCACTTTTCTCTCTGTTTAAGTTTCTGGCCATTTGGATTTATTTGAATCCATTTAAACAATAATAAAAATGGAAACTCCTCTATGTAAATTGAATTCCAATTACTCTTGCTCCCTTGCCATCTTCTGGCTGTAATTTGAAGTACTTTCCAAACTGGCATGTTTATGAGGTGATAATTCACTTGACAGCTAGAGATACTGGGATCATTAAGAGGGAAAAAATAATTAACATTACTTTTAAAGCAGCTTGAATATATTTTGTATTTTGAGATTATTAGGGAATGCAATAAGCATTCACTCTTCACAGCATATTACATCCTTTGCTCATTGTGAGGACCAGGGTGCATTTTAGTTATAATTTTATATAGTTAGGATGATTTTATTGTACTGATTCTGTGGCAGGGGGAGTAGTATTGACTGTGTGGCAAAATGGAATTTTGAGTTCAGAGGCCTGGGTTGGAATTCCAGATCTGCCATTTACTGAAAGCTGACCTTATGCACATCGCATATTTCCGCATAATTGGAGCTGCCCCAAAAGGAGACAGGATGCTTCATGAGCTAGGGATCACTCTGTCACTGGATTTAAGCACAGACTATTTGCCCACCTACCCAGGACATTATAGAGGAGATTCCTTTTCAAGTCTAGGATATTATCATCCTCAGTATACCTACATTTTGGGTAGGCATTATGGGAAGTTCTATTTTAAGCAAAACCTTAAAAGAAACAAGCAAAAAAGGAAAACAAATGAAGACAAAGTTTCCCTAATGCCATCTGTGCCTGCCAACGACTACTATATCCCTCCCCACCAATTTCTAAATTAATTTTACCTTGATGTTTATGTCTCTCATTTCTGTCCAAGATTGTTCTCAACATGTTACAAAACTGTTGTATATCATCTGTCCAAAATATTTTTTTTCTGATGAACCAATTTAATGGGCCATGCATCTAACTGCATGTCAAAATCTGGAAAACAGACATTTTAAAAATCCATTTCATTCTTCATGTGATTATTGTCAGGCTTGACGTCTTTTGTGAGGAGTCACGAAGGACACTGAGGAGGCCCTGTTGTGCTGTGGAGCCAGATGCAATCAACATGATGTCATCTAGATATAAGAGCATTTAGAGGAATATCCCATCTCCAGGAAAGTCATCTTCCATTCATCATGGAACGTTCCAAGACAAGCTACCATCTGTATGTTTTAGCCTTCATTTTATGTTGATGATCAGGGGATCCCTGAACAAAGTTCTTTCTGAAGTCACCTCTCTTATATGAGCTTCAAGAAAGAGAGTCTTAGAGACTTCATTGGACTCTATCAAGCCAAATGCTTTTTAAAAAAAAAATAATCAATGCACACTACAATAGGTATCTCATATGTTCAACAATTCTCAGTAAGTATTGTAATTTTGAAAATATGTCTTATTAAGAAATAGATCAGTATCAGCCCAATAGAGAGCTGGAAATGGAATCAAGACAACTTGAGTTTGACTCCTGATTGCTTTATTTACCAACTGTGTGAAACTGGGCAAATGATTTGATCTCTCTGGAACTCAACTTCCTTATCTGTGAAATGAAATAATGAAAGAACCTACCTCATCTGGTTGCTATGAGGATCAAGTACAATAACGTATGTAAAGTGTTTTGAGAATCTTATGTAAATATATTCAATAATTATTATTAAACAAATCTTGGCCTAGAATGTGTATTATTATTGTTATTATTTTATATACATATGTATGTAAATATCTTGGCCTTATGCTATACATAAGCAATGAGGTAAGCTTGGAATTGAATAATAGGAAGAGAGCAGACTAGGTTGCATTTGGGAAATTATGCAATATTGTTGATAACACCAAATTTCTCCAAGTACAAAAATTCATTTCATTAATTGCAACATTCTTGCAGTTATACCATATGACCATGAATTACAAAACACTACAGATTCTGAAGAATTAAAATTGAAGATAACCAAAAGGGCACTGGAGAGATGCATATGTGAGCCATAATATGTTGCCCAATGACTCACACCCAAGAAATGGCATGAAGGACATCATTAAGGAAATGTATGATTTAAAGACAAATTGTTATCCAGAATCCAGTCCTTTCATTTTACATATGGAGAAAATGAGTCCCAGAGCTGTTGCGTAACTTGCCCAAAGTCACATAGGGGCTGTGAGTTGAACCTGTGTTCATGGCTCTAAATTTAGGGTTCTTTCCAGTATGCCCTTCTGCTTCTCAATGGATCTGTCATTTCATAGATGTAGGTAGTTCCTTCACTGGTACACATTTTCAACCCATGTGTCCTTTACAATAGTTGTTTGGGACCTCTCATTAATCTTCCAGAGAGAATATGCCTAATTCACAGAAAATCTTACACTACATTTTTTAACATCCCATACACATTGATGTACCACCTATGCAACTATTAATTTGGATCTATATCCCCAAAGTCACCAAACTGTACAGACCCTTTGATCCATTATATTCATATACCACTATGTATTTAGCCATTTCCCACTAGATGGGCATGTCTTTGGTTTCCTCTTCTTTGCTATTACTACGAAAAACACCAAGAACATCTGTAACTAATTGTGTACACATGGGCCCTATTTCCTTTGTCTTTGACTTCTTTGTGGTGTAAGCCTAGTAGTACTATCAAAAAATTTCCAAATCTATTAGCACTTACTCCTTCTTGAAAATCATTTGTATAAAACTTTATTAACGTACATATGTACTTGTTCTTTCCTCTTTGTAGAATGTAAACCTTCTAGAGGACAAGGTTTGTGTCTTTTAGTATTTAGTGCCTGAAATAACTCCTTGCATACAGTAGGCACTTCATAAATGTTGGCTTAATTGAATTTAATTGAACCTGAGAGTTCATAGAGTCATCATGTATACTCCCCTATTAATTCATTGTTTCTATGCACTGGAGTAAAAAGGGAATGAGCGACCACAGATGATGAGGAACCTGGAGGGAAATTCCTGGACCGGCATACCAATCATGCATTTGACTTTCCCGAAGTTGGCAACTGACCAATGGAGCAACATACCCACAACAGAACACAAACAGAATAAAAATACAACAGAACCAACACAACCCAAACAGGAAGGAAATCTTCTTGGACAAGCTGTGTAAACTCCTTCATTCTCAATTTCCTTATTTGTAAGATAGCAACTATCTGAGGGGTTTGCCACGATGATGAAATGTGATTAAAATTGTATCGATTTGTGAGGTTGAGGTGATGCATATATCTTTGTTCTGGATATACAGATGTTATATGGGGCTACAAAAATATAGAATGCCTCACCTGAACATGAGGAATTTATAATGTCCCTGAGGAGGTAAGGTATATGCATATATGAAACTTCATTTGGTCATGGAACTCATCTTCCTACAGGCACAACATTACAGGTAGTACTTAGACTGCTAAATGAACCCATTAATGCCATATAATGCGGTCGCAATATTGTACATTTTAAAAATAAGCATGGTAGCAAACACCATTGTTACAATATGAGTAAGAATAATTCAACAAAACCAAACAATGAGGAAATAAATAAATGTGGGGGTTTTGTTTTCTTTACCTCAAATTCCTTCACTTCAAAAAAAAGTAGATTTTATTACCTTACATTGAAGCGGTACCAAAATATTTGTGTGAAATTTTTAGAAGTATATTTTATTTTTCTCAAATTACACATTAAAACAATTTTAAAATATTTGTTTATTTTAAGTTTTTAATTCCAAATTCTATCCCTCCCTGCCTGCCCTCCCCCTTCTCTGAGATGGTAAGCAATCAGCTACAGGTCATATATGTGTAATCATGTAAAATATTTCCATGTTAGTCATTTTGTATAAGAGAAATAGAATCAAAGAAAAAGAATGAAAGAAAGTGAAAAATAGCATGCTTCAGTCTGTATTCAAACAATATCAGTTCTTTCCCTGGAGGAAGATTCTTTGCTTCATCATTAGTCCTTTGGGGTTGTCTCAGATCATTGTATTGCTGAAAATAGCTAAGTCATTCACAATTCTTCACCACACAATATTGCTGTTACTGTGTACAATGTTCTCCTGGTTCTGTTCACTTCACTTTGCATCAGTTCATGAATTTGCAGGTTTTTATGAAATCATCCTGCTTATTTCTTATGACACTCTTGGCATTTCTTATTCCATCACAATCATATATCATAGCTTTTTTAGCCATTCCCCAATTGATGGGTATCCCTTCAATTTCTGATTCTTAGCTACCACAAAAAGAGCTACTATAAATATTTTTTTGTACAAATGAAGTCCTTTTCATTTTTTTATGTCTTTGGGATATATACCTAGCAGAGGTGTTGCTGGATCAAATGGTATGCATAGTTTTTATAGCCCTTTAGGCATAGTTCCAAATTGCTCTGGATCACTTCATAGCTCCATCAACAACACATTAGTATCCCGGTTTTCCGACATCCCCTCTAAAAACCATCATTTTCCTTTTTTAAAAAATTATATTAGTAAATCTGATAGGTGTGAAGTGGTCCCTCAGAGTTGTTTTAGTTTGCATTTTTTGATCGGTAGTGACTTAGAGCATTTTTATGTCATTATAAATAACTTTGATTTTTTTATCTGAAAACTGCCTGTTATATCCTTTGACCATTTATCAATTGGGAAATGACGTGTATTTTTGTATATTTGACTCAGTTCTCTATATTTCTGAGGAATGAGGCCTTTATCAGAGATGCTTGTTGAAAAATTTCCTCCCAGTTTTCTGCTTTCCTTTTAATTTTGGTTGCTTTGGTTTTGTTTGTGCAAAACCTTTGAAATTTTATATAATAAAAATTATCTATTTTACATTTTGGACTGCTCTCTATATTTCCTTTGGTCCTAAATTCTTCCCTTATCCATAGATCTAACAGATAAACTGCTCCATGCTCTTTTAATTTGCTTATGGAATCATCCTTTAATGTGTAAATCATGTACCCATTTTGAACTTATCTTGGTATAAGATGTGAGATGTTGGTCTATACCTAGTTTCTGCCATACTGTTTTCCAGTTTTCCCAGCACTTTTTTGTCAAATAATGAGTTTTTGTTCCATAAGCTTGGATCTTTGGGTTTATCAAACATTAGATTACTATGGTAATTTACTACTGCATCTTGTGTGCCTAATCTATTCTGCTGATCCACAATTCTTGTTTGTGAAATTTTTAAAGAAGGATTTCTGGGTTCTTTCCAGGGTCTCTCAAGACATTTGTACTCAAATCCCTATAGTCAGCATCCTTTGAAAAAAATTAACCACAAGACTGTCTGGCCCTATGTCTAGATAAGTCAACATTCCGTTTGAGGAGGGAAGATTATACATATATACATTCATATATGTATATTGTATATTACTTCTGTAGTAAATTCCATCTTGAGGATTTGCTACATGCATGAATACATATGTATATTTGTATCATATTGTGTGTATGTACATATATATGCATATATATTAGGTATCTATTATATACCCAGAATAATGTAATTAGAGAGGTACAAAATGAAGGTTGGGGGTCATCTGACTGACTTTCATCTACCCTCCTCAATGAAGTCTACCCAGTCTCCCCAAGATAGGAATGAACCTTTAGGCCTTTAATGTGGTATACTTCTCTTTTGAATCTATCCTATGCACTTGCCACATTATAATATGTATCGGAGTTACTTGCGTACATGTCTTCTTCCTTTATTAGAATACCTTTATCAATTATTTTTTTGAGAAAGAACAATTTAGGCCTAGGGAGATGAAGCAGCTCATTAAGAGGCAGTCAGGAGGCACAGGGGATAGAGTGTTTGACCTGGATTCAGGAAGACCTGAGTTTAAATCTGTCACTGGGGCAAGTCACTTAACATCCATTTTGCCTTAGTTTCCTAATAATGCCAACCTAATAATGCTATAGACATTGTGCTGACAAATCTCTTTGCAACACATCTTAGTAATATAGCAGTCCATTTGGAGCATTTTCTATAGGTATGAATTAGAAAAAAAATGCCATATATTCTGTACTTGTTAATAGAGTAACCTCATGGTGAGATAACTATGGAACTGTGGGCAAAGAATATTCTAGTCCAGGCCCAGCCAATAATTGGTTTTGTAAATTTAGGCAAGGCAATCTAACCCTATCCAATCCAATCCAATTCAATGTAATAAAATCCAATGGCCAGTTATTAAATGCATTTTATGTGCAAGGAATTGTGCTGGGGATACAGGTAACCTGCCCCCCCCCCCAGTTTTCTATAAAATGGAGATGACAATACCTGCATTCCTTACCTCACAGAGTTTGTGTGAGGAAAATTCTTACTTTTACTATTATCAGAGACTAGGTAATCTCTAAGTCCCTTCCAACTTAAGATGTTCCAAAATGTCAGCATACATTATGTCTCACTTTATCCTCACAAGTCCCTGTAAAGTAAATTCACAGAACCCTAAGGTCTCTAGAGATGAAAGAAACTTGAGAGATCTTGGTCATTTAAACCAGGGCTTCCTAAACTTTTTCCACTCACAGCCCCTTTATGGGTTTTGACAGTGGTTTTTGGCATTGCATAGCCTGAGGGCATGCTTAGTGCAAAGTGCCCATGCTTTGTGTTCAGAACTAAGGCTGCAGTGAAGTTGCATGATGTGACATGGGCAAGCGCTGTCAGAAACACCTTGGATTCATTACACATTTGATTTTTAATTAATTTGTGGTCATTATGTGTTCAGAAACCTTTTACTGCTGCCAATTTTTTTTTCATGACCCCACAGGGGGTCATGACCCACAGTTTAAGAAGCACTGATCTAAGCTAATTCCCAAATGAAGAAGCAAATTTCTTGTACACAATTTCCAGGTTTATTTTTTTTCCTTTTGGAGATGATAAACATCACCCCCAGAAAAGAGTTCAAATTTTGAAGAAAGCAGAATTTTTTTTTGGTGAAAGTAAACATTTTTGTTTGAGCTTAGAGGAAAATCCTTAGAAGATGCTAAACATACCTATTAATCTTTGCCTAAAAGGAAAGCAGAAGGAGGAAAGAAGAAAGGAATGTGTTGGTTAGCTCAAACATAATTTCTCTGGAAAGAGAAAAGGAGGCCATTTTTATGACCTCCTGCTCAGGATAGCAGAATCATCTGGTATTTGTTTTCTCACTGAGAAGTGAAAGATAAGTGAACAATTTCAGTCCTTTTCTACCTTTTTTTTTCAGATGCTCTGCTTGGAGAACTACCCTTTGAGGCTGACAATAGATCTGCAGTGGTTTCCTAAAGAGTATGATTACATAAAAACACCTGCTTGCTCTTAGGATGATTCAGGAAGGAAGGGCTGGGTCTGCTTTGCCAAATCCTGCAAAGCTAGAGTCTGAATGGAGTGCAAACCAGCTTTCCCCCCAAATGCCAAGACCCTTTGCTGATGCTGAGGAAGAACAGGTGTTCACATTCTGGCTCAGAGGAAACGCTTACCCAATGAATGTTTGAGCAGTTAAGGATATAAGAACATAGAATGTCAAACCTGGAAAGGCCTTAGAGAGCATCCAGCCTAATACCCTCATATTCCAACTGGGAAAACTGAGGCCTAGGAAGGCTGAGCCCCTTACCCAAAATTCCAGAGCTATGACTAGGGCCTGGGCTTCTTGCTTCCTAGAGCTGTGCTCATTCTTCTATGCCAATGAAACAAAAGCTTAATAATGATAGTTATCTTTAGATGACATCTTCCTTACCAGATACTCTTTGATTCTCCAACAGCAATATGAGATAATATCATAATCTCTATTTTTAATGAGGAAACTATGGCTCCAAAAAAAATTACTTTCTCAAAGTCACATTGCTATTTCATGCCAAAGGTTGGACCACTGTAGAACCAATGTCTCTCATATCCCAGGACATTATTCTTTCTAATATAATGAAAATAACAACAACAACAACAACAATACCATTTATATAGTGCTTTAAGCTTGCAAAATGTTTTGCTTCTTTTATCTTATTTGATCCTCACAATAACAACCCTTTAAGGTAGTTGCTATTATAATCTCCATTTTACAGATGTGGAAACTGAGGCTGAGAGTTTAAGTGACTTGCACAGTCACATAGCTAAAAGGGTCAGAGACAGGATTTCAACACATCTTCCTAATTGCCTTATGTACTATGTCAGCTATCTGACTAAATGGGATCATAATACTGAGCATCCCAACCTCACATGGTTGTTACAGAGGCAAATTAACTCTAGTCAATTTTTTTAGTAAACGTTTTATGTAAAGTATATGTATGTGTATGTACACATGTCCTGTATACCGAGGTTCCCCTCTTTTGTCCCTTCTTTTGACTCAGAGTATGATAATAAGTGTAGATTGGAATTTGTTAACTAGCATTAGGAATATTCTGATATTCTAGTCTTAAGGGATAGAATTCAATTATGAGTCCTGAACATTTAACAGCATCCTTTTACTCAGCTGTAAATTGAGACACCTTTCAGCTCTGAATCTCTGATTCTGTAAGTCTATAATTATATTTCACTGGGCCCTACTAATTTGTCTGCTGCTAGCTAGCCCTATGACCTTGGACAAGTCACCTAACTAGCCTGGGCCTTGGTTTCTTCATTTGGAAAGTGTGATATTGGAAACGTAGTGGTTCCAGCTCTTATGACCATGTGAACCTGAAATAGATTCTCATTATGACACAGTTAAGCAGCTAGTGTAAATATAATCCCTCTTACTTTATATGTAAGGGAACATGGACCCAGGATGATTAAGTATCCAAGACCCTACAGCTAGGAAGTAGAAGAAATAGAATATTAATTCATATCTCCTGACTCCAGTTTCAATGGAGCTACTGCAGATCCTTTGTCAAGTTTTGGAGGATATTCCTCATCTAAAATTTATTTTTATCTCCCACAGTACCAATCACAGTCTCTAATAATTGCACTATTGAACTAACCTGCCTTTCTAAAACCTCTACTGAAGTCCAGAATAGGAGTAGGTCTCTGAAATTATATGTGTCATAGTCTTGCCTTATTCTTGGGTGGTGTTGTTTAATCATTCATAAAAGTCTGGCAATTGGCAGAGGAAGATGTTTTCTGATTTATAACCTCTCCAATTTATGAGGGCAGAGGCAACAATGTACTCCCCAAAGATCTTAACTAGTATTACAAGGTCCTGACATTCTAATTCCCACTGGCATGTCCAAAGCTTCTGGGCAAGTATAGTGGTCTGATGAATGTCCTCTAAATTCTGAACCTATACCTCTGCTTTATGGGCCGGGTGAAGGTTTTGAGCTAGAGAAATTGCTAGTAATGTTGAGCTAAAGGCTAACAAGTGTCAAATGCTAGTTAAGGAGATTAATCATTCAGAACATCAAAGCACTGGGCTACTGTGGCAACAGATGTACTAACTTAATGAACATTAGAACTAACACCACTCATAATTAAAAGTCAAGAGGATCATAAAATCAATATCTGTGGCCTGGACCAAAGCAGATTAATCTAGTCCTACATTTGGGGCTTCTTTGAGGACTCTGAGGTAAACTTACATTCACATATGAAGAGAGACAGACAGACAGACAAACAGAGAGATATAAGGAGAGGGAGAAGAAGAGGGAGAGGAAGATGGATATATAGACATAGATACAAAGATATAAATATATATGTATGTAGATAGATATAGATATGTAGAGATAGACACTTTGCTGTGGCTAAGTCCTCCATTAATGCAGATGACAAACCTTTCCAACTTGTCCATGTCTGTCTGAAAATCCTCCATGCTAGATCCACTCTGTATGCTGTGGGTTGTCCTTTTGGCTACATTAATACTCCAACTGCCCTTGTTTTCACTATAGGATCAGATTCTTCTAGTCACAAGTGTCCTTGATTTTATATATTTTATACCACTTCTCACACACTGTTGGTTATTTGCTGAAGTATACTTCTGCCCACAATCTGTGTTTTGTTCTCCTTTGGGTTATCTGTGGTTGGGATTAATCAAACACCATGGAATTCCAAGATAAGAAGCCATACAGCCACAAGGAGAACACTGGTGTGAAAAAAAAAAGAGGCAGCAGAAGGAATTCTGAGGCAGGAAAATCTAGGTTTAGAGCCTGTCTTCAGCAGAAGTTGAGAGATTGTAGGTAAGTCATTCTGTTGCACCGAGAAATCAGTGAGTGAGACCCAGACATAATTTAAAATGTGAATTTTATTAGTGCATAGCTGCAAAGGGTATGCACATCCAAATCAAGCAGCCCCCATCAGGGGTCAAACTAGGGTTTATATAGAAAAGAGCATGGGAAAGAAATGCGAGGAACACTGATGAGGTAATCCAAAGATGCAGGTGTCTTTGGGGGCTATAGATGGGAAAGTACAGGAAGTATACAGGACAGGGAGGGGGATGGATCTTTGAAGTCTGGCAAGAGGAAGAATTCTTGGGCTGGTCAAGGACACCCCTCTCCCTCTGTCTTGACATGAGAATGCTCTGCAACAAAGGAAAGCTTTCTCACAACTAAGGAATTGGGAGGATTCCAGAGACATGATCTGAGGGCTGGGGCCTGAGCATCCAGATAAGGGTCATGCTGAGGCCCATGCATGAATACTGCTAGGCACAGTGTCCTTGGGCTGGAGAGTGGTTGTCAGAGACAGTGTTTCTGAGACTAGGGAGACATTTGGGGCACAAGTATAAGCACAAGCACCTGAGCACCCCATCATTACAGGTCAGGGATCACACAAACCAGACCAGGTATCCTGGTCTCTGGTATAAACATAATTACCTAAAGCAATTATATTACAAACTTTCTTATCCATTTGCGCTGGAGGTATGGGCTGTGCTTAAGCTATGCAAGAGTACATTTCACTATTGTTTAGATTTAGGAGGAAAGAGGTCTGGGGCAAGATTAAACAGCAACTTCTGCTTTCTATGGCCTAAAGGGCCCTACTACCTAAATGGTAAAATAATGTTCTGTATTACAATTCAACATCTCTGAGCCTCAGTTTCCTCATCAGTAAAATGGAGGTAATAATCCCTCTAGTACCTCTAATACCTAACAGGGGTTTTATGAGGATCAAATGAAATAATAAAGTATGTTAAAAGCCATCAAGCACTTTAAATATTCTTTACTATTAAAAAGGATTTTTGTGGCAATAAATATCATGGGATCCTTGAAAAAAAAACTGCACAGTTTCACAAAAGTGCTCCAGCCAGCTCTCTTTTTACTAATAAATTGTGATCCCTGGTCTTGAAGAGCCTGTCCGAGATGTTTTTACTGATTATCTAACTCACTAGGCTGCCCATCCTCTTGAATGCTATAATCTTGATATCACACATTGTTCATCCACTTTGTTTTTTCAATATGAATGTTTTGATGAATGTTAGGAAGGCCCTCGAAATATTTCAGAACTCAATGCAATCAGGAAAATGCTGTCTGTGGCATAAGGGAAGCATTGCCATATTTTCCCTAAAAATAGCAGCCAATGTACTTGATTTCCCCTGAGAATAATAGGAAAGGGGCTCCAGACCAGCATGAGGATTATAATTTAGCATGTAATTTAACCATATTTGCAGTGTCTATAATTATTTTGGAGTTGGATTAAAAAAAATATATTTTTGAAAGCATTCATGCTTTTAATTTTCAGTGGGATCTGAGTTCACACAGCCTTCCCTCTCTCCTCCATGTAATAGCATAAGTGATGACCACTTAGGATGGAAAGGTTAAACCTTTTCACCTTTTCCATTCAAATCTTGTGCATTTAAATTCCATCATAGTCTAGCAACAAATAATGGAGTATGCAATCTTGAGGAAAAAAACTGTCCTAAACTGAAATCACACTTGCCAGGCAGATCTCTTTCAGGCAACTCACTTAATTTCTAACCTTTTTTTGACCTGATTCCTATCTGGAATTAAACTAGATCACCCCAAATAATATTGAATTCATGCATAGGCAGAGCATGTGGTTGACTATAGAGACATTAGGAAGGGACCTTCCCCCCCAAAAAAAAGTATTATGTCAACTGATGGCTGAAATTCTATCAGTATTCATTCTTTTGATTTAAGTATTGCTCTATTACTGTGCATCTGCTTTAAAAATTCAAATAATCCAGAGAGAGATAACATGCTAAGAAAAAGCATGGGATCTGGAGTCAGAGAACATAGAGTTACATTAAACTCATGTTTTCTGTCCTTGTGACCTTGGGTGAGTCACTTAAGCACCTTGGGCCTCAGTTTCCTTATTATCAAACAAGATCCCTTCTAGGCCTGGATCTATGATCCTCTAAATAGTTGGAATGAGTTTATCAGAAAGAATTTCTCTCTGATAGGTGAAAGCTGCATAGTATGGAAGGCAGTATGACATAGAATGAATTGGACTGGGAGTTAGGACAACTGAGTTCTCATCTTGGTGCCACCCTTTACTAACTGTGTAACCTTGGGGATGATACTTCATTGTTAGGGAGCTTAGATTCCTCATCTGGAAAATAAAGGATTGAACCCTATGTAATCCTCAGCCCATTCTAGTGTATAATTCCATAACAAGCCAACATGATTTGATCACAGGAATTCTTGGCTCAGGCTAAAGGACCCCAGGAGAATGGATAGGTCTGAAGTTATATTAGCGAGTCCCAGGACAGGTAACTGAATCTTCTCCCTCAGGACTAACCCAAAGCTACCCACCATACCTAATCTGGCCTTATTATCATAATCTGAGCCAATAAGAAATCAAAAGAGTGAAACTTCAGTACATAGGAGGCTATATGACATATTGGAAAAAGGCATGAATCCAGGGAGTTGAGTTGTGTCTTAATGTTTCCAAGAAAACCGAGATACCTTAGAAAGGAAACCTTTGTTCTGTTCTGTCTGTGGGCAGGAAGTAGAGAGGATGCATAGGTGGTAGCAAGGTCATTTAAGACCTTACCAGAGCTAGTTAAATTATAAGGAGTGGTCACCACTGATCAATCCCAGGTACTAAATTGTTTTTTTCTTGGTGAATGTATCTGTGAGGTACCCCTTATACACCCCAGGGAGGGGTAAGTATTCACCTAGGAGAGAAATAAGAGACAATGGATCTGTAGATGAAAGAATTCAGGAGTAGGTGTAAAAAGAACTCAATGTCTTCAAATTTTTAGAAGGTTATTATGCAAAAAGTGATAAACTTTGTTCTTCCTGGTGCAAAACCTAAAATCTATTAGTGGAAGCTGCAGAGAGCAAATTGTGTTTTGATATAAAGGGGGGAGGGGAAGACCAGTTAGAGTTGTAAATGAGTAGAATTGAGTGCCTTGGGAGGTTGTGGGTATGTGATGACTAGAGGTCTACAGTCAGAAGCTACTTAAATGGCACAGCTGATAGGTGCTGCTTGTAGAGTCAGGAAGACTTGAGTACAAATCCAGCCTCAGACACTTACTAAATGTGAGATCCCTGACAAGTAGCTTAATCTCTGTTTGCCTCAGCTTCCTCATCTGTTAAAGTGGGAATAATAATAGTACCTACCTCCCAGGGTTGTTGTGAGGATCAAATGAGATAAAACATTGTAATGCTGGGCCCACAACAAGTGCTATGTAATATAAGCTATGTTACATTGTGGATAGCGACTTGTTAGTGATTTTTATTCAGGCACATATTGGACTGCATAAGTTCTCAAGTTCTGTTCAGCCTAGATTGTGAGATTATATAAAACCTCCTCCACTCCCTGGGTCTCAATTTTGTCACCTGTAAAATGAAAGAGTTAGACTAAATGATTGCTGCCTCCTCTTTCAGCTATAAACACTATGATCCTATGAAGAAATTATTTTGTATTTAATTGATAATTGTTATAACCAGTGATTTATTTGTATTTAATTCATCCACACCCTTCCCCCATGTAGTGTTATTCCTGTCTTTTTAGAGTCTGTGCTACTTTTCCTTGGATTTTGATTCTGTTAGTATTTTCTTAATTTCCTGTTGAATTTGGTATTCCAGGTAAATTTTAGCTCAATTAAATATACTGAAAATTCCTTGAGGGCAATATCTATTTCAATTATGTGTGTGTGTGTGTGTGTGTGTGTGTGTGTGTGTGTGTGTGTGTGTGTGTACTCAGGACTTAAAACATAGCAAACAGTTAATGAATGCTTGTTGATTTGATCTAGCAAGGTAATTCTCTTTTGGATCAGATTTTGATCTAACAGTCATAAAGGCGGCTAAAACAGGTGCTGTGGAATGCTTAGAGCTTGGTCAGACATCTAAGACGCCAAGGTCATCCACTGCATTCCAGACCATTGACAGTCATGTTGACTTCAGTCTAATTGCTGGACTTTGATCAGTCTGGAAGAGAGTGTAAGACTGAAGACTTTGTGCAACTCTGCCTCACTTAAACCTAATTCATGTGTGAGTCAAGAAATCACCCCTCCCCTTGCAATGTCTGATCCTTTTCTAATCAAAGGACAAACAAGAACTGTTGATAGTAAAGTTCTACCCAATAGTCTTGAGAAAGAGAAAAAAGGGCAAGTGTTATTATCCCTATTTTATAGATGAGAAAACTGAGGCCTAGAGATATTAAAAACTTGCTTTATAGCTAGTATTCTACTACTCAGAAGAGCAGGCACTCATTCAAATCTTCTGCCTCAAAGTTCAGTCATATTTCCTCTGGATGAACTTACAGAGCTGCCTTTCTAGTTATCCCAAAGACTTTTCCTGTGTACAGATCTGCTCTTTCCTCAGAGGACCCTCACCTCTCTGGAAGTCCCTCTGAATTTGGTCCTTTATGTCAGAGTGGCTCCAGCACTCAGGAAAACATCAAAGCCTTTGGATATGGGAATGTTATCTAGCACAGATATTTTTGCTCTGGGGCTGATGGAACACTTGAGAAATCAGTGAAAACTGGGGGAAAAAAAAGTACATTAGTTCACTCACATAGCAAAGCCCAGTTTCATCTCTTGCAAATTCCACAGTTGCTGATAAGGAGACAAGACTCAGCTAAAGATTTTGTACATTTGCCTAAAATAAGAATTAAGTTACCATAATAATGAAAGGCTGGGCTCTTAGGTAATTTTTGCTACAGTCTGAAGTACTTTTCATAGATTTTACTTGTGTGTACTCCTTCTGTTATAAATTTTACTGTTTAATTCCGGACTGATAACCTAAATCATGAGATGCAAATGGATTCTTCCCAGGTCACCAGATTAATTAGGGGCAGAGCAGGGCCCAGAACCAGGGCTTTATTCAATAGTAGTTTAATTGATCAGAAAGACACATGAATATTGACCTCACGAATTTTTTCATTGATAACCATGGTGATCTATAGCCCCTGAGCTCTTGAAAAAACATAGAATATGTTTGAACTTATCAAGTAACAATGAATCACAAATGCCAGCTTATCTGCTCATCTCCCAGAAGACAATGCAAAGAGGTTAGGGATACCTCCCGTCTCCCAAAAGGGGACGCTCCCCACAACTCTTAACCAAGCTAGAGGAAGTCACCTTTCTCTCTGGAAGTTGCTGTTTAGTAGAAACTAGAAGACTCCAAATAAAAATGACTTTCTGAACAATGTACACAATGACTGTAACAACAGCAACAGAAATAACAACTGAAAGTTGTGTAATTATAACAACCAAGACCTGCCTTAGGCAGAGGTGAAGAAAGCACATGCCATTGCTTTTGTTGAAGAGATAGAAGACGATAGGAATGGAATGTTGCATATGTTATCAGGCTCACCATTGTGTTCTTTGGCTTTGCCAAACTACTTTTTTGGGTTGATTTTTGTTATAAACAAAACTTGCTGGGTACGGGGAGACAAGTGATATTTCCAGAAATGAAGATGATGGGAAAACCAAAGGCATTAATAAAATATTTTTCAAAATGCTCACCTGTGATGATTATCAAGAATTTATTTATTCTGCAGCCCTACTGTCTAGCAGAGTTATTGGAGAGTCCTTACTCCGTGAGACAAAGTTTTAGGGGAATGCACATTTGGATTTGTTCTGCCTTGAAAGTTTGCCCCTGTTGCATCTGCTGACTTAAAATTGTGTTTCCTTCTAGTCAAGGCTTTGATTGAGATGAGATAGATCTTGGCTTTTGTGTCTTCAAGACATGGAGTTCTTTTTCTGTTTTCTAAATGCATTTGTGTGGGGCCTGACTGATTCAGAGGTTGGTCTCCAGCTGGAGAAGTTAGCAGAGAAAAGTAGCTTATGCGGATTGACCAAGTCAATAGATTCACATCTGAGAGATTATTGCAGAAGATCAGACTTTTTTTTTTAGTAGAAAAAGGAAGTTTGATTCATAGAATCAAAGAACTGTGGTTGAAGGTACCAAATGAATGAAGGGAAGGGGAAGGAACAACCATTTTTTAAGCATCGACTATGTATCAGGCACTGTGCTTGGCTCTGGAAATGTAAAATCAGAAGCAAAATCAGCTTTGCTTTTAAGGGACTCACATTCTACTAGACCTTTGAGGCCTCTATGTGGGGTATGGACAGACACTCCTAAATTTCATGGCTACTTCCAGATTATTGGTGTGGCTTTGTGGAGACAAACAGCAAGTAGCACTGTTGTCTTGTCCTTACTGATACTTAAAGGAGAGAAACAAAAAATAGGCTTTAATAAGCAACAGGGCTTTAATACCCTCAATAATTAGTTTCTTCAGGAACTTCATGATCAAAAAGAATCATAGACTTAGGTGAGAGGTAGTGGCACCGTTGTGAAAGAACTCAGTGAACTAGTCAAAAGACCAGATCTCCAATCATGAGCCTGGGCTAACCACTTTCCCTTTCCAAGGGTAGTTCCTCATCTGTAAAATGGAGGGGCAGAGTAGATTGTTTCTAAGGTCCTTTGAAGCTTTGATAGTCTATGGTTCTATGATGTATTCTAGATGATGCAGTGCATAGAGTGCCAAGCCTAGAGTAAGAGTTCAAATCAAGTCTGAGTTCAAATCCATCTTCAGATACTTAACTAGCTGTTTGACTCTGAACAAGTCACTTAACCTCTGTCTTCCTCACTTTCCTCATCTATAAAATTGGGGTAACAATAGCACTTCCCTTCCAGCCTTGTCATGAAGATCAAATGAGATAACATTTGTCAAGCACTTAGCACAGTGCCTGGCACATAATAAGTGCTACAGAAGTATTAGCTATCATTATTACTAGCTCAAGTTGGATTTAATTTTTTTAAACTTTTCATGGATTGCTTAGTAGAGCAAATCACAGAATGTCAGAGGTAGCGGGGTATAATGGGAAGAATCAAAATTTCTTACAAGGGCTAAAATTTGGCTTTACTACTTGCTAATTATGTAACCTTGGACAGCTCATTTGTCCATCATGAGTCTGTTTCTTCTTTTGAAAAACTGGGACTAAAAAGAGCATCTGTCTCACTGGGTCCATAAGGATCAAATGAGGAAATACATGTAAGGTGCGAAATGAGTTATTATTATTATTACTGTTATTATCATTATTACAGACTAGTCATATTTTCTTTGGTAAGTCACTTGACCACTTTGGGCCTCAAATTTTTCATCTGGGAAATGACAGGGCTAAAAAACTAGCTCATCTCTAAATTTCTTTCCATCTCTAAATCTGTGATCTCATTTCTTTTGCCAACATTTGTCCATTATTTCTAGGTGGTCATTCAGATCCTTCCGATGGGTTTCTATTTCATGTACTACTCTAAGAAGTTGTAATCATTCTCCTGTGTCTGTGTTTTTTTGGATGACTTACATGTGTAAATCTGAGGAAAATTCTCTAAACTTTCTTTGGACTCTATCTAATTTCTGAGTGTTTTCCAAGAGGCTTCTTCTAGCATTTCAGCACTTGTGAGGCTAGGAGGGAATTCTAGGAAGGAACACCCTTATTAGATCACTAGATCAACATACATATTTTGCTTTGCTTCTCTTTATTAAGTGGCCAGGTCATGATTCATCAGCATTGATTCCCCCAGGTTGCCCAGCCAGGATGTCTCCCTTAATGATATTGCTGGGCTCATGCTCTGAGTACTGACAGTTATGAAAAATGCTCGCTCCCAGAAAGGTCAAAGAACAGCTTAATTTGACCAGACATAGCAAGTCTAGGTAAGCCCGATCTGGGGAAACATAGATTTTAACCTTTCGGGTTTTCAACATTTTGGACTTTTTTCATGTAGCTAACTCTAGGCTGACATGGCTTCAAACCTACTTCATAAACTGGTCTCCTGTGTTCTCTATGCCCTCTGCCTGCTCTATTTTAAGCATCTATAAGTGCTACAGTGGGTGGTACAGGAAAACATAGTGTGTTTTCCTATGGATACCTTAATTGCAAGACCAAACTTTAAGACGAACAAGCAGTAGGAAATGGAAATCCAATGAAACATTTTTTTTTATGTTGGGCTCACTTTCTCTTTGTTATTTTAGCTTTGATTTATCAGTAAACAATCATTTATTAAGCATCTAATAAGATAAACAACATATAGTCCTTGCCTTCAAGGAGCTTATACTCTATTATAGAAAACAACATGGACACATTGTAGTAAGTATAAAACATATAAGGATGTGTGTATTATTATTGTATTAATATATTAGAGAGTAGCTTTTAATATTAATTTATAATATCAGTGTGTTATGTAGAGAATTAAGATAGTAATTATCTCTATAAAATAAACATTTCTTTAGTCTCACAATAATAGCTTGGTGGTCAGGATGGAAAAATATTATCCCAGGCACATACATACTCCCTTCATTTCACAAATGAGGAAGTTGAGGCTTACAACTCGCTCAAGATTGTGTAGCTTAGAAGTGGTAAAGCCAAGACTCAAACCCAGAGATCTTTAGTAAGTCCAGATGTCTTCCTATTATTTCACATCTACTATTTTTGATTCTAGGACTTCATCCAGGAAGGCATTCCCACCAGAAAATGAAATCACAAGATTTTCTATCTGATAGGATAATTTTCCATGATTTATCAGGAATCCTCCATAAAATTTCTTTGTAGCATGTGAGAAGCCTTTCTGTTATGGTTTTTGTACTTTGAGGCTTATCAGTGTGCTGTCCATGTTGTTCATCGATTGTCCTTCATTCTCACTCCAGTCCCACCCCCTCTTTTTTTTCCCCCTGTATACATAGGAAAACCCTGGATGATGTCTTTTATTTCATTAGCTATGACAAGCTTTCAATGAGAAAAATCCACTTGCATAGAGTGACCACAGAATCAAGCTCACTTTTCTCCATTAACTTTAGATATTTCTATGACATTAGTAGGTTAATTCTTCTGAGACAGCAGGTGGACAAAGATCTACCCAATTGTGCCTCAGGCCTGAGCTGGGTGGCTAGGAGAGAGAATGCTGAATTCTTTGTCAAGAAGTTTGTTGTTGTTTCAGTCCTATCCAACTCTTTAGGACCTCATATGGGGTTGTCTTAGCAAAGATACTGGAGTGGTTTGCCATTTCCTTTTCCCAGTTCATTTTATAGCTGAGAAAACAGAGGCACACAGGGTTAAGGGACTTGCCCAAGGTCACACAGTTATTAAGTATCTGAAGCCAGATTTGAATTCAGGAAGATGAGTCTTACTGATTTCAGGCCTGATACTCTATCCATTGTACCAAGCTGCCCCATTATCAAGAAAACTTGAGTTCAAGTCTTACAAATCTTAACTGAGATCACACTAGCTATGTGAGTAGGGGAACATCCATCAATAAGCAGTTATTAAGTGCCTACTATGTTCCAGGCACTGTATTAAGTGCTAGGAATATAAAGACAGGTGGAAGACAGTCTCTGTCCTCA
Source organism: Phascolarctos cinereus (assembly GCF_003287225.1). Lineage (NCBI taxonomy): Eukaryota > Metazoa > Chordata > Mammalia > Diprotodontia > Phascolarctidae > Phascolarctos > Phascolarctos cinereus. The sequence continues at coordinate 183,135,009 of NW_027556402.1, read as the reverse complement.
AGGAACTCACAATCTAATGAGAGGAGATAAGAAACAAAGAAGTATGCTCAAGCAAGTTATTTACAGGTAAGTAGGTAGTAACCAACAAAGGAAAGACATTAGAATTCAGAGAGACTGATAAAGGTTTCCTGTAGAAGGCAAGATTTTAGCTGGGACTTGAAGGAAGCCAGGAGGCAGACATGAGGAGACAGCATAGTCCAGACACGGAGGACAGTCCTAAAATGTTCCTATAAACAGCGGCACTGAGTCAAGTATGCAAGCAGGGGTATAAGGTATAAAAATAAAACAGGAAAGGTGGGGAGGGGCACTAGTCTATGAAGTGGATTTTGTGTTTTATTCTGGTAGTGATATGTAGCCACTGGAGTTTACTGAGTAAGGGAATGATGTGGCTGAACCAGCACTTTAAGAAAATCATTTTGGCAAATGAATGAAGGATGGACTGGAATGGCAAAGACTTGAAGCAGATAGACCCACCAACCAGCTGTTGCAATAGTCCAAGCATGAGGAGGTGAGGGCCTGCATTATCAGAGGACAGACGGGGGCATATTAGAGAGGTGTTTCAAAGGTGAAATCAACAATCCTTGGCAACAGGTTGGATATGGCAGGTAAGAGTGAGAAGTCAAGGATGATATCCATGTTGTGAACCTGGAGGACTGGAAGGATGGTGGTGCCCTCAATAGTAATAAGGAAGTATGGAAGTCGGGGGTGGGAAGGATTTACAGGGAAAGACAATGAGTTTGGATTTCAAAGATAATCAAGTTCACTTTGTCCTGACTATATGACATCCAGTTTCAGATATCTTTTTTAAATTTTTTTATTTTTTTGGTGAGGCAGTAGAGGTTAAGAGACTTGCCCAGGGTCACACAGCTAGGCAGCTAGGAAGTGTTATATGTCTGAGGCCAAATTTGAACTCAGGCCCTTCTGACTCCAAGGCCAGAGCTCTATCTACTGCACCACCTAGCAGCCCCCCCAGTTTCAGATATCTTAAAGGTAGTTGGAGCTGAGATCAGGAAAGAGGTTAAGGCGGATAAATATATTTGAGGATCATCAGCATGGAGATGTTAACTGAATTCATGGGAGTTAATGAGACTACCAAGTGAAGTCGTATAGAGGAAGGAGAGGAGAGGGCCCAGGACAGAATCTAGTGCGACACCCGTGCTCTGAAACCCCAGTGAGGAGAGAGTGTCAAGGAAATAAGGGTGATTGACAATGCCAGCGGCTGCAGAGACATCAAGGAGAATGACAACTGAGAAAAGGCCACTGAATTCGGCAATTAGGATAACATTGGCAAATTTGGAAAGAGTAGTTTTGATGAAATGACAATGTTGAAAGCTGGACTCGATGGAGTTAAGAAGAAAGACAGAGAAGAGGAAGTGGAGGCACTTATGTGTAAATATCTTCTCATACATAAAGAAGGCAAATGAGCCCAAAGGAACCAATGACATCATAGAATGAGAGAATAAAAAAGAGAGTGGTTCTTAACCTGAGGTCCATGGACAGATTTCAGGGGATCTGGTTATGTTCACTAATCTGTAACTGAAATTTAACACTCCATTATTCTGAGAAAGAATCATAGATTTACCACCAAAAGAGTCTATGGCACAGAAGAAGGTTAAGGACTGTTGGTGTAAAAAGAGAGTATGAAAAGTGTCCAGGACAGAGCCCTAAGTGCAGCTATGATAAGGTGGTAGGAAATAAACACAGTTAGGAGGACTTGGCAACTATATGGTACAGTTGAAAGAATGTTGAATTTGGAGTCAGAAAGACCTAAATTCAAATCCTGCTTCATAATCTTACTGTGTATCTCTGAACAAGTCTCCTAGCCTCTCTCAGACTCAGTACATTTATCTTTAAAATGGGATCATACTAGCTGGGGTCTACTTCATAGGGTTGTTTTGAAGATCAAGTAAAATAATATATATAAAACACTTTGAAAAACTTAAAAGGCTATATAAATCCCAGCTATTATAGTTCTAGATTTGGCCCAGAGCAGGTGAAGCTAATTTTTTTTTCTAACAGTGGGCCATGTAATTTGAAATCTATGTGCATGCAGCCCACATGAATGTTTTACAATTACAATGACTAATTGATCCAAGCCATCTAGCCTGACACCTAGAAGCAGTCAATTGCACAACAGTAGCTCTGGCCAGATGATTAGGCCTGACTGTCCTACAAGTTTATGTGTTCTAACTAATTACTTTTTATTCCTAAAATCTCAGCCAAGCTGTCTACTGCAAAGCACATCATGGATGCTTAGAATCTAGAGCTTTAAACAATTCAGTAGAAATAAAAGAGGTATCAGCAGTCTGGACTGCAGTACACCTCTCATCTCCCTTCTCCCCCAAACACACTTAAAACAAAACTCAGGAAGTCATTCAAATCTGCTCTCAATGAGTATTTCCTGCCTTATATCCCTTTGGCATTTGAGGCTAGAGAAGGGGGAAGATATCAGTTAGAGAGGGATCATTCTCAAGTAACATCTCTTTTTAAAATTTTGTTTTAAATATCATTTATTTTAAACATTCTTTTTTAAAAAATTAAGTTCCAACTTCTATTACTTCTTACAGCTCGTCCCCCATCCGTTACCATGTAATATCTCTCTGTATATAACTTATTTTAAAGTCAAAACTCAGTTTCTCACTATTTCCTGGACATTCCTAGATATATATATATATATATTTTTTTTTTCCTATGGCAATCCTACGCTCTACCCCCAAGTCTAGCACTAATGCTCCCTTCTCCCCAAAGCTTTTCCTTATCCTCCCCGTCTCACCCCAAGCTGGAACCAATCACGGCCTCCACTGAAATTCTATGCCATGTTGTTTGCTCCCATTTTATGGGATTTAAAGCCCACAGCCTTCTTATTCACAGAAGTGTTTTATTGCCTGTAATAGATTATAAGCCCCTGAAGAACAAGAATGGTTCTTATAGTATCTGGTGCTTAAGTTGTAAATTGCTCAGTATTTTTTTTTAAAAAGACAGTAAATATTTTTTGTCTGAATGAATGATAATAAAGTTCTCAGCCAGAGATGTGTTCATATTAGACCTGTGTTAGACACTTTCCTAGAACATAATGTCAAGATGATGAAAAGTTTCAGCTTTGTGATCCAGCTAATTGTAATAATTCTACAAGAACCAGGAGGTAGGTAGAATATGTATTAGCTCACTTATATTAAGCTGAGAAAACTGAGGCTCAGAAATTAAATGTTAGAGACGGGATAAATCCAAGCTTATTCCCAATGCAATGCTATGCCCACTCTACCGTCCTCAGAAGTAGGGGCAATAAGACTTTTCTCTCTCTTCTGCAACTAGAAAACTCCTTGGTATTACTTTGCTGTGCCAACAAGAGAGACTTCTCAGACTTTCCCAGCTGGAAAGCCAGCTTACTCAAACCTGAACAAGGTTCCCCTCTTGCACATCCTTTACAAGTGGTCATCTAGTTTTCACTTAGAGATGAAAGAATTATCAAATGGGAGCCAAGAGTGCCCTTTACACTTTATGACAGATCTTATTGTGAGGAAAGCTTTCCTTACATGAATTCTACATTTTCTTCTTTGTAATGTCCACCCATTATTGCTCATTTCTATCCCCCTGCAGCTGGAATTGAGTTGATGTTGGTAGTTGTGAGACTGGTAGAGTTCCAAAGAGGAGTGACCAACCAGATGTCCCTTATAGCATGGTATAGTGGAAAGAAGCTGGTTTTTGAAATTTACCTCTATGAATGTGTGACTATGGGTAAGACACTTAACCTCTGCAAGCTTCAATTTCCTCCTCTATAAAATGGGGGAAAGCAGTAAATAAACTCATTAGTATTTACTACACAGGGTTATTGTGAAGCTCAAGTGAGATTATGTGAATAACATGCATTGTAAACCTCAAAGTAGTATATAAGAGCCAGCCCTTATTATGTATTCTTTTGTCTAACAAATTCTAGGATCTCAATATATATTAAAACAAGCAGTTTTGCCCCTGTACTCCCAACAGTATTCACAATTCATTCTTATGATAAAAATTGGAGCCAAAATGAGCAATATGTAATTCATCTCAAAGTCTGCTATGAGCCATAATTTTAATGGGACTATATGTGATCTGTGTCTGTAACAAATACATTAGTAATGCCATTTCCTAGAATTAATGCCTAAAGTACTGCATGAATTGTAGAGGTGGGGTTCAATGACATTTGCATGAATGGGCAAACCAGGGATATTAAAGGCACCATAATGTTTTGCAAAATGCAAAATTCTCAAGTCACCTAGGATATAATTCAGGACGGTCAATAGGTAGTCAGCAGAACTCAAAACACAAGGCAAATCATTTTCCTGGGTTTCAGAGTGAAATTTAATCCATGAATTATACCATTGTTACAAACCTCTTCAAATCACTTTTCATTGGTCTTTCCACACATAATAATGAATTAGATTATGAAATCCTAGAAAGGCAATGTAATATTCCAAGTTTGTTTCTTAGAGTAAAAATTCCATCCATTTTATAGGGATGATTGATTATATGATGGTCCCACAACTTCTGTCTTCCAAGTTTAGCTATGACAATAGAGAAGGACTTAGAATGTGCTGTTAAAGACATGAGTTAAGACTTCAGGTAGCTTGCTGGATGGCTTAGAATACTAGACTACAGAATCTTAGGAATATATTTAATTCAGAATAACACAGACAGACATATAGAGAAAATCACTTAGGTAATTAGATTCCTGAAGGCTCCATTTCTCTGCCATGAAGAAGTTTCCAATGGCTTTCTTTTTCTTCTTCCTGTCAACACACTCAACTCTTTACCTACAGCATAAGGACTAGTTTGAACAACATCCTCCCAGCTACTTTGCTCCCCCTACTTCTATGTACTTTTCTCAGGCAGTGTCAGACTCGGGCAAAGACTGATACCATCGTTAGGCTTATTAGCAATATTTTCTACTATTTCCATGGCAGAACTTCAATGCCTTGGAATTACACTAATAGAATGTCAATCAGGACATTAAGAAGGTACTAAAGTAAATTCCAAAGAGGAAACTGGGTGGCTCAATGGATAGAAAACTGGGCCTGAAGTCAGGAAGAACTGAGTTTAAATTTGGCTTCAGACACTATCTGAGTGACCCTGGGCAAGTCACTCAACCTGTATTTACCTTAATCCACTGGAGAAGGAAATAGCAAACCACTCCAGTATCTTTGCCAAGAAAACCCCATGGACGATATTGGTATTCTGTGGTCCACAGGGTCAAGAAGAAATTGACACAACTGAAGAACAGCAACAAAGCTAACTCTAAGCTTTTCCTGGGTATAATAAATTAGAACCCTATATAAATGAATGAAATAATAGAATTATAGAATCTCATAATTGGAAAGAACCCCAGGGGTCATCTAGTCTAACTCAAACATACCTGGAAAAGAGTCACCTCTACAATATACCCCACCAATGGTCATCCAAGCTCCACTCAGAGATTTCCAGGACTGAGGAAATCTCTGAAGATCATCCTTTATACTTCTGGATTGATACCTCCAGGAGGAAGTATCTGTGAGGTTGGTATGAAAAGAATGTTATTTAAAAAGTTCCCAAACTGTCATTTTGGATTTATATAAAGCCTATAATTTCATCTTCCTTTATTTTTGTGTAGGTGATCTTAAAATGGAAGAGACCTTGGAACATAGAACTCCTAATATTCTCTAGCTCTTGCCCTGCTCAGGTCTATGACTTCCTCAGGTCCCAAGCTTCCTTTGGAATACGGCAGTCCTTATTGTGGAGAAGAGTCTTACTCTGTCTCTTCTGCCCTTTCCATAAGCCCAGAGCTACCACGTATTTGGAGTCTGTAGACCTGGATTTGAATCCAGTTCTGTCTTTAATTAACTCTGTGTCCTCATCTGCAAAATAAGATTATTGTGAGGCAACCTTGTAAATCTTAAAGAACTATATAAATATGAGTGTGAATAAAAATATCACTAGGAATAATAGTGTTATCTGCAAATTTGTTAGGTTTCATGTCATATAAAAATACAGAATAGTGCTAGAAGGAATATAATCAAGTGATAAAATTAGATTTTAATAACATATTTATTCAGTACTTTAAATTTTAGGAAGTATTTTCCCCATAACAATACAAGTATTATGATTATATTATTATCCTTGTTCAACAAATGACGCCTAAAGAAATGAAGTCATCACAATAGTCATACAACTACTAAGTGAGTGTTCCAGACCTCAAACTCAGATCTTCTGATATACCTTTGAAGAGATGCCTAGATGCAACCCACAGTAGTAAGCCTGGGGTACTTGGATCCCCAGACTGGGATCTGTCCAATGATCTCTACCCTGCTACTACTGGCATCCTGCCATTACAGTTTTGCAAATATGAGGCATTCTCAGCAGGCTCCCCTAAACCTGTAAGTCCTTTCTACAGTTGTACTCTGTCTTCCACAAATATCAAAGGGCCCAGAAGCCATCCTTAGCCACCCTCTTCAGGAACCAATGGGGCAGAAGATCAGTAAAAGCCAAGAAGAAGGTGAGGACCCACTATTCAACCTTAGTTGCTTTCTGAAGATGAGGAATTTTCCTTAATGACTAGAAAAAATAAAGGGAAATGTTGATTTGGGAAAGCTGTTTTTTTTTTATTGACTTCATTGTGTTAAGTGCTAGAAGAGGTACAAAGATCAGCGTCCTTCTTTCCCCAAAAGAGTTGATGATGATGATGATGATGATGACGATGATGCATTTATATACCACCTTAAGCTTCATAGAATGCTTTCCTTAAACTGGTCCTATGAAGTAGGTGATGAACATTGTTATCAAGTAGTATTATTCCAAATTTACAGGTAAAGAAATCAAGGCTTATAGAGGTGATGTTATTTGTCTATGGTCAGACTCTAAATGTCAGAGGCAGAATTCAAACCCAAGTGTCCTAGGGGCATGTTTAGCAATTTTTCATTACAACTTGGAAAATGTAAAGCATATAGGTCACTGTGTTAATATAAATTTTGTATTAACATAAATTAGATTATAATTGTATAAGCAGAGTCCCATAGGCCTACTTTCCCATCTGCATAAACAATTTTATGAAGATAATCTATACATTCATCAAAGACATCCATGATGAGGCTATTTGAATAGAATAGGTGGGCTTTTATAAGCAATATAGTGAGTCAGTTAACAAGCATTGTTTAAGTTATGAGTTATTAAGTTATGGGCCAGGCACCATGCTAAGTGCTAACGATACAAAGAAAGGCATAAAATATAGTAGTCTATTCACCATCACACAAATGACTAAGAGATATTGAGAATACATGATCCCACTTAGCTTAAGTGGTTATTGGTTATAAAACAGTATTTGATTTGGTAAAGCAAAATCCTGCATTAAATTCAGGAGAGTAGTTATGTTCTATGCACATGACACAGCAAGATTCCTTGAAAAATATCATGAGGATAAACTTGTTTGATGATAACCATTAATATCAATTGAGACTTGAAACAGAGAGATATATTTGCTGAAGGTGTTCATTGCTATGGAAGAGGTCCAGGACAGAGGCCAAGTTGAAGAGGTATTCCCTAAGATGGTGAGGTCTTCAACCTTTTCTCACTGTCAACTGGCATAGTTATGATTGCATTAAACCCTGGAACATTGCAGACCCTCCTAAATCAAATCCATAGTCATTCAGAAGGGCTTGGCCCAGCCCTCCACACGGGAAAAAAATAGGTGAAGAATTTCTATTGTTCAGACTACAATGAGTAGTTGGATGGACGGCACTATAGAGATAATTCGGCAATGTTTACATGTGTGTGGGTGGGTGTGTGGTTTGTGCGTGTGTGTGTGTGTGTGTGTGTGTGTGTGTGTGTGTGTGTGTGCGTGTGTGTGTGCGTGTACCTTGGGCAGACATTACAGATGGACAATAAGTGGGACCCAGAATTTAACAGGAGGATGGAAAGCCACATTGCCTTTGGGAAATTACTAAGTTATTTTGAACATTAAAATCTTCTCCCTGAAAGAAAAACAATACCAATATCAGGGATACTGTATGGCTTTGAGTTGTGGAACGCAAAAGCCTCCAAAGAGTGAGTCTGAGGGTCACCCAAAGGGTGAATGAAAGGTACATGGTAAGTGTGAGTGCACATTAAAAGAAAAGAAATGAAGAAGAAGCAATCTAAATTGGAATGATGCAGAGTAAATTAACATGGCCTCTGTGTAATGATGCAAACTTATGAGGTGTTACACATTTTTGGACTTAGCATGAAGATTGAAACATGTGTATTTTGGATAACCAGAATGGGAATTGGTTTTGTTTGACTAGACATATTTATTACAAGGTATACATACATACATACATACATACATACATACATACATACATACATACATATATGTGTGTGTATACACATATATACATACAACATACATACATACATACATACATACATACATACATACATATATATACATACATATGTATATATATTTCTTTTTCAGTGGGGAATCAGGTTGGAGGGCATGGAGGAAGGATGGGAAAAATAAACATTTTTATAGCACCTATGTGCCAAGGCTCAGAAGGCTTCTTGAGCTTTGACTAAAGCTCAAGTTCATGCAACCAGTTATTAAATCATAGGAGGGAGAGAGAACTTCTAGCTGAGAGATCAAGGAAGACTTCATGGAGGAGGTGGTATCTTCCTTGACTCTTCTTTGATAATTTTAAGGCCATAATGCACCAGTTACCCTGGTGCTGAGAATTAAAGTACATTCACAAAATAAAGATCCCTCTTTATTATGGTTGGAGGCCAATTGAGTTCTACTTCTTCACATATGTGTCAGAACAAGGAGAGTATGGATAGATGGTGGCCCATCAGGAAATAGTTGTCTGGGTGCCCAAGTGTGAATTACGTTTCTGTTTTACTTTATGGATTTTATGTTTTGCACTTAGCCAAGATTCAAGGAAGGCCGTATTTCAGAATTACTTATCATCAGGCTGGCTAGCCAGCTATTAGGAACATGACCCTCCCGCCCCAAAGGAGTTTGTATCTGTCACGTTTTATGCTTCTTGAGTGTCTCAATGAAAATTAATTCTCACTCCATTCCCCATTCTGAAGCATCTTCCATTTCTGGATAATTCAGTAAGAAGTGATCAGCCAATTCAATTTAACAAGCACTTATTAAACACCTGCTATACATAAGGCATTATTCTAGTACAAAATTAGAAAGACCAATTAAAAACCACCTCTGCTCTCAAGGAGCTTAAATCCTCTTATGGAATTTGTCAAGGAAAACCCACCACCACTATCTCACATTTCCATGATATTTTAAGATTTACAAAGGGCTTCCCTCAAAACAAACTCATGTAAGAATTTTGTTTCCATTTTCTGGTTGAGGAAAACGAGGCTCAGAGGGGCAAATAGAAACTGAACCACTTATTTTCATTTTCATATTCTGAACCCTGAGCCATGTGACTTCCACATAATAGACTCCTACCAAATGATTATGGGATTTTAATTTCCTTTGCAGTTAAAAGCCATATGAACTGGTGCATGAACTTGAGCCTTAGTCAAAACTCAAGAAGCCTTCTGAGCCTTGGTTTTCTTAGCTGTAAAAATTAATGGAGGCAGACTGGATGATCTCTAAGGCCTTTTTTTCACTGTAGTATTCTTGGAGATGTGTGTGGCTTGATCACAGGTTTAGTAGAAGAGTTCGGGGTAGGGTGCGTTCTAGAGTCAAAAAAAGTAGCTTTATTATCTCCATTTTACGAATGAGAAAACTCAGGTTTAGAGATGCTATGATTGATCGAACAGCTTTGGAAAGGTGCCACTTATTTGTACGTAATCTACCATCCTAGATTTCCCCCCTCACTTCAAGTGGTAGAAGGCACTCCAAGAACTTGGGAGAGCTGCTTTAGTTGAATGCCCAGAAGCATTAAGCTGTCAGGATGACTAGAAGCCTGGAGCCATCAGCCTTCCATTTCTAGCCAAGGTGGATATGGTGCCAAGTTACTTTTCTCAGAAATAGTTCAGTGACTCATTTTGTTCTAGTGTTCCATGATAATTGCCTTCTATGTGTAAATCTGTGGAGGGGCAGAGTAAGGTTGCAAGGCATTTGACTAGGGTGGTAGGAACAACAACAACAACAACAACAACAACATGCACATTTATAAAGCAAGTTATATGCAGCACAATGCTTTCTTCATAGCCATTCTGGAAGTTTGGTGGTGCAAGTATTATCACCTTTATTTTACAGATAGGAAATTGAGGCTTAGGGAGATTAAAGGATTTGTGGTGGTCACACAGTTAGCAATAAGATGAACAAAGACTTCAGCAGATTTCTGATGTCGGGTATTTCCACTTTTGCTCTTGTTCAGTAATGTCTCACGGTATGTGATCCCATGGACTTTTTGTCCAAGGGACTGTCTTGGCAAAGATACTGGAGTGGTTGGTCATTTCCTTTTCCAGTACGCTCCCATTTTACAGATGAAGAACTGGGGCAAATAGGGGTTAAGTCACTTGCCCATAGTCACACAACTAGTAAGCCTAAGGTCAGATTTGAACTCAGATCTTCCTGACTTCAAGCCTCTATCTACTGTGCCTCATTCTTTCCACTATACCTTGCTGCTGTTAAGAAGATATGTGTGTGTGTGAGTACACACACACACACACACACACACACACACACACACACATATATATATATATATATATATATATATATATATATATATATATATATATACATATACAAATATCAGTGAAGGTAAGAGGGAAGCTAGGAAAAAGGAAAACCCAAAGGTGATTCTAAAGTTTCTAGCTTAGAATAATGGTAGTGCTAGTGATAGGATAATGATAATAGCTATTATTTATTTTGGGGGGGAGGCAATTGGGGTCAAGTGACTTGCTCAGAGGCACACAAATCCAGAAGCTGGATTTGAACTTAGGTCCTCCTGACTCTAGAGCTGGTGCTCTATCCGCTGTGCCACCTAGCTGCCCCAATAGCCCTTATGTATAAAGCACTTTAAAATGTATATATACCATTTGATATACATTATATCTTTTGAGTTTTCTAAAATCTTTGTGAAGTAAGTAGTACAAATATCATTATCCCTATTTTATGGATGAGGAGACTGAAGCTCAGTTACTTATTCAAGGTTGAAACTGTATTCAGTTGCAAAGTCAGGATTTGAACCCATGTCTCCTGACCTGAAGTTTAATGCCTTTTCTATTATATCTCAGCTGCCTCAGAAGAAGAGAATTAGGCAGAGAAATTACTTTGTACAAGAACATTCATACCACATCATTGAATAATTGTTCAAATTCTTGTCAGCCTCTCAGTAGATTAGGCTCATTCCAAAATTCACATCTATATTTATGTGTATGGTTGTCCAGCTATGTCTGCCTGCTTACTTGTAAGCTAACTCTTAGTATCTAAAGGGCAGAGGAGATTAAGAATAGTGAGCTGGGAATCATAACACATACTTACAATGCCTGCTACTGGGAGGCTGAAGCTGGCAGACCTCTTGACCTGAGGACTACAGAGTTGCAGTAGGGGTAATCCAATCAAATGTCTGCACTAACTTCAACATTAAGCTGGGAGCTGGAAACCTGGGGGCCACCAGATTGCCTAAGAAGGTCTAAACTGGCCCAACTTGGAAACAGAGTAGTCAGTCATTAATGGAATCAGGATCATTACTTCCAATCTAGGTGAGGTAGGGAGACCTGGTATTTTAAAAAGTAAAGAAAGAAAGTAATGAACTCAAAAGCATTCTTCAGGCAACAAAATTCTATCAATCTCTAAGCAATTCAAGTTAAATAACTTTACAGAAAAAGCCATCACAAAAAAGTGTATTTAGCTACATTTTTTCTATGTCCTTGCCCTTCTTCTTGGTTAGTTTGATTCATTAGAGTCCTATGTTAATGAGGCCAAGGTCATAGGTTCATATTCATGTGATCAAATTGACTTTATTCTGTGTTACAGTCATGGGAAATATCCAGTTGTCTTACAAATGCCTATTATTCTCTAGGGAAACGAGGCATGAAAGTGTGCATGGGTCCACGCACTCTATCCCCCATTACCGGAAAATGAAACTTCAAAATATATATTTTGTTGATGGTAAATCATTGTCATCATTTTGAGTACAAAGCCTGGAATCCATTAATACCTTTGTGCAATTCTCATATGAATTACTCATCACCTAAAACCCCAAAATGGGGTCATGGAGAGTCAGCTAGAAAGCAGAGGGTATGGTACAGGGGGAGAGGAAAGGATCTCATGAGGGCATGTTAGAAAAAAGTGCAGAAAGTCAGGAACAGGGTCCAGAGAGGAGTGAAGGAGTGAATGTGGCTGCTTCAGCAGTGCTTCCTTAAAATGAACATTCTGGGAGGAATTGCTCAATTGGGAAGGGTCTCAGGGGCCCTAGGATGTTCAAACATGAAAAGGCTGCAAGAGGCTGAGGGATATGCTAGGATGAGGAAGCTACTGGACTATGACAGCAAAAGTGTTTTCCTGGGTGAGAAGGCATAGGGAGTGATGGAGAAAGAAATCTGTGGAGTCAAGAGTGTAGCCTGAGTTGGAATGAAGGAGTGAGCATAGTTGTATTAGGGACATTTCTTAATATGGATGTCTTGGAAGGAATGAGAACATGGACTTTCCCTTTATCCTTATCAGTTTTAATCTTGTTGGTTACATCTCATCTCAGTCAGTTGAAAATTCTTTGAATTCCGATTCCATCACGCAACATATTAGCTATCCCTCCCGATTCTTTGTTATTACAGATTTTGTGAACATATGTTCTAAGGCAACATCTAAGTTACTAATAAAAATGTTGAACAAGACAACAAAGCTGAAAACAGAGTCCTAAAGCCTGGACACTAGAGGCTTCCTTCTTGGTTCAGATCAGTCAATAATCAACTGTCCTTGGGTTTACTTGCTCAGCCTGTTTTGAATCCACCCAACTTTAGTATAACAGTCTATTTTTTTCTCCATCTTTTCCATAAGGATGTCATGAAAGACCTTGCTGAAATGCAGGGATTCTATGATTACAACATCTCTCAGATCTACCAGCATTTGGCAAAGTACCTGGCATGTAGTCAGTGCTAAATAAATGATTATTGAATGACTGGCTGACTAACATTCTACTAATATAATGTGAGGTTAGTTTGGAGTGAATTCTTGCTGATTCCTACTAATTGCATCTTTCCTTTCTAAGTACTCACAAACTCTCTGCTTAATAATCTATTCTAGAATCTATGGATTCTGGAAGTCAAAGTCAAGTTAACAGGCACATAGTTTACAAAATCCACTTTCTTCTCCCTTTCAAAGGTTGGGACACTTGTCTACCTTCATTCTCTGGGAACCTCTCACATCCTTCATAATTTCTCCAAGTCATCAAAAGGTAAGCATGTCGGCAAGTTCCATCAGCTCCCTGAGGATGTCATTGGTCTGGGCCTTGAGACCTGAGCTAATTTACAGCAGCTTGCTGCTTTCTCACTCTCTCCTCACCTGCCTTAGACTTCAATTCACTTTTAACTATGTTTATTTGACCCTTTCTAGTCTGAAATAGTAGTCAAGAAGAGAAGCTTTTTTTTCCTCTGTAAGCTGTTAACATTATATCATGGAATTCCCTTAATAGCTTCATCCCCTACTTTTTTAGTGTTGTTCTCTCTACTGAGTAGTGTTGGTGATGAGTGAAGAGTAGAAGAGCTGACTTCCTCAAAGCTCAATTGCTCTGTCGTTAATTAGCATTTCCCCTTCACCTCCCCTTACATACTCCAAATGAAAACTAGAGATTATATATTATTTTTAAGAGTGCTATGTATATATATATATATATATACATACACACACATATGTATATGTACATATATACCTACACATATATACACATACACACACTTATGTGAATATATATGTACACACTATATACACGCTTTCATTGTTGTTTAGTCATTTCAGTTTTGTCTGACTCTTCATGACCCCATTTGGGGTTTTCTTTTTTTTTTTTAATTTTTTTTCCTTTTTTAAATTTAATTTTCTTTTTTGTTTCTTTTTTGTTTCTTTTTTTAAATTTTTTTTTCATTTGGGATTTTCTTAACAAAGACGTTGGAGTGGTTTGCCATTTCCTTCTCCAGCTCATTTTACATTTGAGGAAACAAGGAAACAGAGCTAAGTGACTTGCCCAGGGTCCCAAAGATAGTAAGTGTCTGAGGCCAGATTGAACTCAGGAAGAGAGTTTTCCTGAGTCTAGGCCTAGTGCTTTATCCCCTATACCATCTAGCAGTTGCCCCGATACACACATACACATACGTGTATGTGACTATGTGTGTACATACCATACATACACATATGTATATATACATATGTGCACATACTGTATATACACATACTATATATACAACTAGCAGTTGCCCACACGCACATTCACATATGTACATGTGACTATATGAGTACGTACTATATATACACATGCATATGCACATGTATACACACATATGTAAATACATGCACACATACCCATATACAAAACCAGCTAGGATAGTTAATCTGTTAGTCAATAAGCATTTATTAAGTACCTCTTAGGTGCTAGGCACTATGTCGCTGAGCTAAGTGCTAGGGATGCAAAGAAAGGCAAAAGACAGTCCCTATTTGAGGACCTTACACTCTAGTGGTGGAGACAATGTACAAACAGATATATACAAGAAAGCTACATACAGGATAAATAGGAAATAATCAACAGAAGAAAGGCACTGAAAAAGGTACTTTCCCATATGGAAAACCTTGTAAAAGGTAGGATTTTAGCTGAGACTTGAAGGAAGGCAGGGAAGCTAGGAGGCAGAGATAAGGAGAGAAAGTATTCCTGAAATAGGGGACAGTCTGAGAAAATGGCCAGAGGTGAAAGATGGAGTGTCTTATTTGGGAACAACAAGAAGATGAGGTTCTTTGAATTTAGGAGTATATGTGTGCATGGGTATAAGGCATGGAGGGGCTAGGTTATGAAGTTAAATTTCATGACCTTAATCTATGCAGACAGACCTGCCACAGGATGTGTATCTTCATATCTGGGAACAAAAGCTTCCCTCTTCATCCCCATGTTATTGCCAGAGTGTTTTCTGAGCTGTTATTAGCATCACGATGGGGGATAAATGTGGCACCATGGAGTATGATAAACCCAGGAGTGGAATGTGTCAGTGAAGCTCAGAAAGCTGATTATTCCTTTCCCTGGCAGAAGCTCATCCCCATGACATATGCCATACATCACAATCTAGTCTTTCTCAGTTGAGCCCAGAACAGAAGGGCCCATTGATAAAATGTTAACCTCATGGTTCCATACGTAGAAATGTCCCTATTGGAATGCTGTTACAACGAAGGCTATGGATGGGTGGCCAGTGTGCCAAAGGCCTATTGTGAGGAAAATCAGTGACTGAGGATTAGAAATGATAGGAAATAGAAATACAATTGGAAACAAAGGTGTTTCAAAGGCAGTCTGCAATGGATCAAGCCAGACTTCCTACCCCCACCTGCTCCTAGTCCCCTACTTAAGTACCTTCCTGGCAGGACTGAATTGCCAACTGGCCATTTGCCTGGTGACCCATGTGGTATCTTGCCCTTTTGTGTCTTTTGAAAGTGAGGGGAAAGAGGTGGTAGCACAGAAGCCAGCTGGCCATCAACTCCATGCCTTTGTTGCCAACTTGGAGCAGTAAGGCAAGGATTTTCTCTCTGTGAGATACAGCCTTGGGGAAAAAAAATCATCACCCCCCCTAATCTTCTTTACTCCTCCTCACAGTTAATCATTGTGTTAACAGTACAACCCTCATGATTAGAGGACCTGGGCTTGATTCTGGATATATTGCTTGCTATCTTTGTGTCCGGCAAGTCACTGCCTGTCTTGGGGCCTCAGTTTTCTCACTGATAAAATGAAGGGGGTGGATTAGATTATCCCTACATTCCTTATTGGCTTCGAACATATGTACACTCTGAGTACTACCCTGGATTCAAATGCCA
This sequence comes from Phascolarctos cinereus, assembly GCF_003287225.1. NCBI lineage: Eukaryota > Metazoa > Chordata > Mammalia > Diprotodontia > Phascolarctidae > Phascolarctos > Phascolarctos cinereus. The sequence goes on along the minus strand of NW_027556402.1, from coordinate 183,119,045 downwards.
CCTCTCTCACTACCTGCATCATCTTGAGCAAGTAGAAGAAGAAGAAGAAATAGAAGAAGAAGAAGAAGAAGAAGAAGAAGAAGAAGAAGAAGAAGAAGAAGAAGAAGAAGAAGAAGAAGAAGAAGAAGAAGAAGAAGAAGAAGAAGAAGAAGAAGAGAGGAGGAGGAGGAGGAGGAGGAGGAGGAGGAGGGGGAGGAGGAGGAGGAGGAGGGGGGGAGGAGGAGGGAGGAGGAATAAACAATAATAAAATAGTTTAACATTTATATAGCACATACTATGTGTCAGGCACAGCACCAAACACTTTACAATGATTATTTTCTGCAATCCTCACAGCAATCCCGGGAGATAGGTGCTATTATTGTCTCAATTTACAGATTAGGAAACTGAGGGAAATAGCAGTTAAGTGACTTACCCAGAATAACACAGCTAATATATATGAGGCCAAATTTGAACTCCAGTCTTTCTGACTCCAGACCTGGGGCTTTATACTTTCTACCAACTAGTTCTCTTCACCATTTAACCATTCTGGGCCTTAGGGCACTCATCTGTTAAAAGAGGGAGATTTTTATATATGTGTGTGTATATTTATACACACATATATATACATACATACCTATCTCCAAAATGAACACAAGTAGTTTGAAGGAGAGGGAGGAAGTTGCAGTTGGGAGAAAGAGGAAAGACTTCAGATAGAAGATAGTGCCTGACTTAGTTTTTAAGGAGGTCAGGGATCCCAAAAAAGCAGAAGTAGGGAGAGATACATTGCAGACATGGGGCACAACCAATGCAAAGGCATGGAGGTGGGAGATGGAGTCTAACAGGTAAAGAAAAAGAAGCATGCCTAGAGGGGAATAGTGCATAAGAGAACCAGAGAGGCAGGACGGGATCATTTTGTGAAGAACTTTAAATGTCAAATAGAGGAATTTATGTCTGACCTGAGAAGTAATAGGGACTCACTGGAATTGATATTAAAGGGAGAGAAATGGTCAGATATTCATTTTAGGAAAATAAACCCACAGCTGCCTATGCAAAGGATGACTTAGACTGAGGAGAGACTTGAGGCAGGAAGAACCAATGAACGCTATTACAAAAGTCTAGGTAATGATGATCTGACTGGCTTTGTGAATGTTGAGTTGATATCAGTGATAGATATTGTGGCAGTAAAAATGGCGAGTCTCTTAATCCTGCAGCCCCGTGAGCATTATTACCTTAAGTATTCTGACTTCCCCAAAGTCTGTACAACTGTTTTCCTTTAAATCTTTTTTGAATTGACTTTCTTGGTCACTTTAATGGACCCATTATCTCACCAGGGTGGATATTCCCTTTAAGTAGGGCAGCTAGGATTTTAATTTAGGTTATTTGACTTTAAATATAGTTTTTGTTTCATTACATCACACTACTGAGGGCAGCTAGGTGGATCAGTGCTGGAGTAGAAGACTCATTTTCCTGAGTTCAAATCTGGCCTCAGACACTTACAAGCTTTGTGACCCTGGGCAAGTCACTTAAGCCTTTTTGCCTCAGTTTCCTCACCTGTAAAATGAACTGGAGAAGGGAATGGCAAACCATTCCAGTATCTTTGCCAAAAAAACCCCAAATGGCTTCACACAGAGTCCTACATGACTGAAATGACCAAAATGACTGAACAATAACAACAACAGAGTCAAGGTTGCTGAACCAAGGAATAGGAGTAGGCAGTGGCAAGTATATCAGAATCAGATGAAGCATGATCCTAAAATACAAAAGAATGGAGATGAGACACAGCCAGAGGAATATCGAGATTGATTTCCCTTGACTGCTGTAGCTGCCTTTTGACCAACCTCGAGAAGCTTACATTCTAATGGAGACACATATATATGAGAACGGTAGTTGGAGTCACAGGGATGGTAAGCCAGAAGTCAGTCAAATGGCAAAGTTTTATCTGAGAACAGTGGTATCATACTATTGATTTGATTACTGAGCCCAAGTACAAAACTGAGGGACTGAGGGGGTGGGTGTTCATGTGCATGTAGTAACGAAGCACCAGGCAAGCTAAGGTAGACAGCTATTTGTGAAGCATAGATTGGGACTAGCTTGATGTAGAGGGCCAGATGAGTGGGCTCCCCAATTAAGACAAATGGGCCAATGGTGGGAATTTCTGAGGGGTCTATTTCCCTCCCTCTAGGAAATGAGAGCATTTTTTCTGATGGTTTGGTCTAGAGGTGCTGTCCAGATGGAGAGACGAACATTGACGGTAAGGGAGATGACAAGATGGGCAGGGTGGGAAGCTATATATTATATGATGTTGAGTAGGACCTGAGAGGCCATTGATGTTCAATACCCTCATGTTAGAGATGAAAAAAACTGAACCAAAAAAGATAAGTTGCTTGCCCAGGATCACACAGGTAATTAGTAGCATAGCCAAAACTAAAAACCAGTGTAGTGCTTTTCTATGTGATTATGGTACTCTAATTGTTCATGCTCATACAGGAAACCAGGTTTGATGCCCTTCCCTTTTGTCTTTGCTTCCCCAGTGCCTTGAACATAGTACAACATACCTGTTGAGTTCATATATATCCAGGATATATATTTTTAATTTTTTTACATTAAGCCTTCACTTATCTGTTACTTGAAAAATACTGTTGTCTTCTAGTTTCTTCTAACACAAGTGTAATTGGCAAATTTGGGCCCAGGCTATCCCCCTAAGATTACTTCAGATTAAGATCTCTGAGGTTTTGCTGAATAGCCAACCCCTGTAGTGAAAGATTCTGGAATAGCTTCCTCTAAAGTGTTTTGACTTTTGGCAAGCTTTTCCCCTGTGCTGTACAACAATGGTTTTATTCAAATCAATGCAAATTAGAAAAGCCCTTGACATTTTTCCTTATCCAGCCATAAAAAATTCCAAGTAGCAGGTGTCGGCTTTATTGCAACCAGCCAGAAAATGAGTTTCTGTTTCTTTCTCAAGTTTCTAGCAAATTCTGTCCAAACTTTTACAGTCAAGAGAAATAGGACATTGATCTGGCACATAAAACCGACCGGGTTTTTGCCCTGAAGTAATGTGTTTGGCATCTGTTTTGTAGAGATTTGAAGAGCATCTTAAAACAGATCCTCAAGGACACTGAACACCATCTCTGCAGAAGGGTGCCCATAAATCAAATCACTCCTTCCTTCTGTCTTCCCCCCTGCTTTCAACTTTATCTGTTGACCTGAGTGCTAGACACTGGTAACTCTTTGAGAGCTGTTCATTGGTACATGCCGCGACATTTCCTATTTATTGAAGCCAGTAAAATTCCAGCTGTGTGTTAAATAAGGGGGAAGAGGAGGAGAAGGCAAGTCCCACCAAGTTACCAGTTTATGAAATGTGTTACTGGAGAGCTCCGAGGTAGTGAAGTTTATGTATTCTGTGATTTTCTGTGATTTTATGCAAAGAGAACGAATATGTGTATATATACATATATATATGTATATATATATATATACATATATATATATATATACACACACACATACATACATACATACATATATATATGTATATATAATATATGTATGTATATATATAAATATATACACACATACCCATATATATATATATATATATATCTTGGGCTATTAACTTAGAATCACAGAATCTCAGAGATGCAAGGGACAGTAAGAGGTAATTTAGTCCAAGATGTTAATTTACTTTCTGGTTCATCTGCGATTTACTGCAGGGCAGTACCAGCAAGCTGTCTCTCTTTGCAATCATTATCCAGGACATGTCTCTTCTAAAGCTCTATTTGAATGCGTGCCATATATTTGGATTCCATAAAATTCAAGAAGACCAGCATTTTTTTTCTTCTGTATTAAACCATCTTCTCAATGACTCAGAAGCAACTTTGTCATTACAGAACCAAACCCAAATAATGCAATCTTTGCAAGATTGAATAAATGACCCTTGAGGTTAGGTTATCTTATTTATAGAATGGAGGCAATAACACTTAATTATCCAGCTCTTAACGTTTGGAGTGAAATGTTTGTCCAACTATAAATGCATTATAAATGTGAGACATTATTATGTTGAGTCTAAATCTTAAAATAAAATGCAGTAGATGACTGAGAAGACCATATAGACAGAATCACAGACCCTTGGAGTAGACCTCAAATTTCACTGTAGTAGTAAGTGACTGATTTATTGAGGAGGGAGTTAGTTCTCAGAGTATATGCAGATATTCCCTGCTTGATCTTAGACCACCTTGTTGTTGATCTCTCTCTCTCTCTCTCTCTCTCTCTCTCTCTCTCTCTCTCTCTCTCTCTCTCTCTTTTTTGTTGGTCTCTGTTTCTATTCGTCTTTTTGTCTGTCTTTGTATCTCTCTCTTTCCTTCCCACTCTCCCTTTTGGCTTAAAAGTTGCTTGGTACTGCCTTCTAAAAAGCAAGATGGACCCTATTCTACCTACTCTTGGTGTTGGTGATCACATAGTCACCTTTGTATTATGGGGAGACAGTATTACCCAGGAAAATGGGCCAGAAATCCATAAACCAAAGTAAGGTGTATGGAATTTGCTAGCAAAGGTGGCTCTCCTGTTCCACTCAGGTAAAGTCACACCATGGAGGGAGTGAACACTGCTTTATATAAGGATGGAGAGGAGTGGGGATAGGGTAAAAGTTGACTGGTCAAGGTTCCTGTTTCTGAGCCTCAAGGCTGATCTGATGCAATAAACCTTTTACCTAGTTTTCAGGATTAGAGTTTTCTGTATAATAGGATGGGTGGGGGCTGTTTCTTAGAATAGGTTGCACAACAGGATACTTATTTGGGGTTATTTACATTGCAAGTACTACTGAGAAAGTACAGACATATATATGTGAACAAAATAGAATAATTCTCAAAATAGAGTACAGTATCGCATGCTTTTTGCGTTCCTTATTTTAGGTGAATGGATGTTCTGAAATAGAAGTGTCAGGGAGACTTAGTGATGTCAAGAAATCTGGACATCCCATTAGAGGTCCCATCAGCTGTCAGAACTTAATGTCAGTGTATTAGTAGCTACTGAAGGTATAGGATGGAAAGAGAAGAATGTGCATCAGATGCAGAAACACAGTCACCCAAGGACAGCAACAGCTTTGGGGATCAAATCCCTCATGACAAAGAGACATACCAGCTATGTACTTTAGAAAGGTACCAACACTTGAAGCTGAACAGAAAACTACACTTACAAGAGGCTTCATGAAGACTTTATGAAGGGAGAAAAGGATTTTCAGGTCTAGGAATTGAGAGATATCCCTTTACCTCTAGTATTCTTTATGATATACCTCACTACCTTTGTAATTCAAGTTTGAGTCTACTCTTCCCAGGGATTTTGTGTGTAACAGAAGATTGTATCCCATTTATGATAGGAATGTTTCCTACTAACCAAATACCAAGAAGATATTTTTGCTTGACATTCCCAATATACCCTTTCTAAAAGCTAATGGAGGCAATTGTTTGATGGTTAATGGGCAGCACACTGGTGAGCCCCTATGGCCAACTACTATAACATTACGGGTAGAAGTCATCAGCTGCCTTCTATGGACCTTAGCCTGTGAATATGAATTCACAGTTGGAAAAGTGACCCCATGAGGAATCCTACATCATTTAGACTAATGGTTCCCTTCATGCAAACCATAGACATCTCCCCAAACCAACAATGTGTAGGGGGATGGTGGTGGAGGGAGGCAGAAAGAATGCAATTATTGCAAAGAGTCTGCAAGTGGATATGCAGAAAAAGTATCTCTGTTTTAACCCACTCTCTGAGAGCTACAAAACAGAATGTTATTGTATTCAAGCATTCAGTATTATGAATGATAAGACATATATTCTGTAAAATGAATAACTCAAATAATATTTCTCAGACATATTTTACAAATATTGGGCAATTCCTTAGCTTCCTGAAGAACAATTTTACTTTAGAAAATACTAATTATCTAAAATTTTTGTTTCTTACATTAAATCTAACTTCTTCATAGCAGCTCCCACCAATGCTTATGGTTCTGCCCTCTGAGACAAATAAAATAAGTCAACTCCCACTTTCCATGTGACACCTATATTCTCAAAGATAACTAACATGTACTCCCTGAGTCTTCTCTTCCTTAAGTAAAACATCCCCAATTCCTTCAACTGGGCTCCTTAGGAGATGGTGTCAAAGTCCTTTACCTTTCTAGTTGTTTCCCCAATTTAACAGAAGATAGAGATCTTGCATAACCCAATAAAAAAAAAAAGAAATTTAACTAGCTGTTAAGAAAATATGGAGGAAAAAAAAAGTTGACCCAGATGAATTTTCAAGAGAATTATACTATTTTAAAAGAATAATTAATAACTATGCTATATAAATTATTCCCAAGAATGACTAGAAATCAGAATTGTTTTATGAATATAGTCCCAAAACCTTAGGCATGGAAGAATAAAGCAAAGAAAAACACGGACACACAGACACACCCTGACATACACAATTTTGATTCATGAATATAAATTCCAAGATTTTTTTAAACCTCCTGGAAAAAAAGACTATAGCAATTCATTTTTTAAATTATCCACTATGGGAGCAGCTAGGTGGCGCACTGAACAGAGCTCTGGCCTTAGAGTCAAGAGAACCTGAGTTCAAATCCAGCTTCAGACACTTAATACTTAACTAGCTGTGTGACCCTGGGCAAGTCACTTAATGCTGATTACCTCACCAAAAAAGCAAAAAATAAAAAAATAAATTATTCACTATGATCTACTGGAATTTAAAGGATCAGTTAACATTAGGAAGGCAATCACATGATAATCATATTAAACACAAAAATTCCCCAGACCACATGATTGTGTTATTAGATGCAGAAAAAATTGACAAACTATAATTCTCATTTATGCTAAATATCCTACAAATTATAGGCATAGAAAGGTTTTTTTGATATGATAAAAAAATAACAAAAAGAAAAAGCTAACATATACAATGGATAAGCAATAGTAAAACAAGGAGAGCCCCTTTTCCATCAATTATTCAATGTAGTTCCAGAAATATTAGCAATGGTGATAAAATGAAGAAAATTAAAGGCAAGAAGTGAAACAAATTCTATTTGCTGGTGATATAATTTATTTAGGAAATTCAAGGAAAGTAGCAAAGAAACTAATTAAGACAGTAGCTCCAACAAAATTTCAAAGTACAAAACAAACCCACACAATGAATAGCATTTTTATATAGCAATAACAAAATCCAGGACTTGATAATAGAAAAGAAAGTATCATTTGAAATAACTACAAAACATATTAAATATCTGGAAGTTAATCTAACAAAGCATACTCAGTCACTATAGAAGTATAATACCAAAATGTTCCTTAAAGAAATAAAGAACAACTTAAATAACTGAGATAACAATTAGTGTTCATGGCTGGTTCATACCTATTTAATAAAAATGACAACAGTACTGGAGTTCATTTTAAAATTCAGTGTTATAATCATCAGACTACTAAATGAATACTTCATACAAGTACAACTGCCGTAGAATTCCATATCATAGCATACACTTTTCTGTTGGCCATCTGTCTCAGGTCTCGTTATCTAAAAATTTCATAAGCACATCATCTATTCCTTTATCAAAATCATTATCTAAATAGCATAAGACAAAGCACAGATCCTTAGAGTACTTGATTGGAAACCTGCTTCCACATTGACATTGTACCTTAATAATCACTCTTTGATTCCAGCCAGACAACCAACTCAGAATCCATCTAACAGTGTTATCACTCCATCCATATCTCTCCAAATTCTCACAAGGATAATTTGACATACTTTGTCAGAACTTTTGCTAAAAAAATAGAAAACTATACCCACAGCATTCCCCTCATCTACTAAATTAACAATTCTGAACCAAAAGGAAATGAGAACAGCCTGGCAAAACCTGGCATTGATGAAATTATGATAGTCATTGGTAATTAGCTTTTACATTTCTAGATGTGCAACAGCTATCTAATGATTTGTTCTTCAATTTCCTCAGGTGTATTAGAGACTCTATGCTTCCCGTTTTTGAAAACCAGAACATTTGTCATTCTCCAATCTTGTGGGATCTCTCCCATTGTCTATGAGTTTTCAAATATCCCTGACAGTTGCTCAGCAATCATATCTGCAGATTGTTTCAGGACATGAAAATGTATCCATCTGGGCCAGGTGACTTGAATTTATTAAAGGGAGCTAAGTGCTGTCTTATTATCTCCTTATTTATCTTAAGGGAATAATATGTTTATATCAAATAGATTTAATAAGACCAAATACCATTCCTCAACAGATAAAGAGTTATGAATAGTTCACAAAAGAATTGAAAACTACTAATAATATTGACGAATAAAACAATAGAATAAATCTAGAAAAACATAATAAGAAATTATGAATAGGATGAATATAGGGATTCACTGAAAGTCTTCAATGAACTGATACAAAGTGAATTAAACAGAATCGGAAAGCAAGGAATACAATATTATGAATTTAAAAAAAGCAATGGAAACATGATGAAAGCCAAATGCTATGAAATAAAAAATAAATAAGTTTGATCCCAAAGAAAAAAACATATCAGAAGATATTTCCCCTTCTTATTTGAAGAGATGGGGAACCATGGTGTGAAACACAGCATATAACATCACACTTTTTCAATATGATGATTAGTTTTGCTGAATTATTTTCCTCCCTTTTTAAATAATTCATTATTACAAGGGGTAACATTCTAGGAGGTGGTAGAATTAAGGATGTAATGAGAAATGTAGAGGGAATAAAAATAAAAAATTATAAATAAAAATATTTAAAATAAATGAAAGGCTAAAAAACAAAACAAAAAGAAGTTTCTAACCTCTTCTAACCAAGAAAATTAGCTTTTGTATTTATCTTTGCAAAAATGTGACTTCCTATTTTTCAAGAAGAAATACTTTAAAAGCCGCTTAAAAAATTCAACATCATTCCTGAATGTGAAAGAGGCTCTCAGAAACCAACAATTTGATGACATGAGAGCAAATTAATCAGAAATATCTTGATTAAACTTCCATCAAATTATACACGGTTTGAGGAGTGAAAGAAGAAAAAAAAGTTTGGGGGCAATGATGGCAAGGGTTGGAGAGTAAATGACATTGAGACAACATTTGGAAGATATCATTTGAGGCTTGACAGAGCCACACATCACAAGCAGCAAATTCAGTCTCCAGAACTTTGAGTTACAAAAATGAGCATGTCAAAATCGGCAACTTTATCCCCATATGACCCCATTATGATGTCTGAAATATCAACTGTGCCCTCAGGGTGATGGAGTAGCACCTCAGAATTTTTACTGTATCAGAAACATAACTGAAGATGTCTGAAACTCTTGCTCATCACAGATTCAGCTTTTACTGGAACACTGAACCTTTGCCACCTAAGGATTTTACTAAGCATTGTCGCAAGGCACCAGACTGTAGAGGGGAAGGCAAATGGATTCCCAGCACTCCTACACTGTCTCTCTTAATGTTAATATATCAGGGGAAAAAGACAGAAAAAAAACCTATCAGTAAAGTGTTTCTTTGGGAAAGCTAAAAAATGCATCAGCAACCTCCATGAGGTCAGAAGGTCATATTTTTGCCCCAAACAATTTAAACCATATAAAGGCTCAAAGTTAGCCATTCTAGGTTAATGTACTAAAACACAAAAACGAAATGAAGCAAAACAAAAATAAACCACCAACAACAAAAATAAGTAAATAAACCCAACAGCAACAGCTCCTGAGCACTGCCACAAATTGTATCAGATCTCCTGCTTTCTCCAACTTTAGTGGCTGACTACGGGAGTTGCTATCCCTAGCCATGGTGCTGATTAATGTAGTATTAACATTACTCAGATCCCTGATATAACTGCCTCTGAGGAGCCAAACGAGTGGTGGAAAGATATAGTCAATTATGCATTTGTGGCCATAGTCTCCAAATTTTCAGTGTTAAAAAATTGATTGTGGATTTTGACTTAGGGTGAAATTGTTCTTTCTGGTGAATTTGGGTGTCTGAAGGGAAATCCTTGAAGCTAAAGGTCTCCTGAGAGGCAATGCAGAATAGTAGAAAGAGTAATTACCTTGGGGTAAGAATGTTTGGATTTAAATACAAACTTCACCAGATACCACCTACATGACCTTGGTCAAGTCCCTGGACTTTTTCAACTTTCCTGGACTTCTTTTTCATCTATAAAATGAAGAAGTTGGACTAGATGATCCATTTCAATTAACATTTATTAAGTACTTAATACATGCAGGGCACTGTAGTGATCTCTATTAGCCATTCTAGCTCTAAAATCATATGATACTATGAAACAGAGTCAAGTTATCTCCAAAGATGCTTATAGAGTTTTACAGATGGGAGGGCTAAAGAAAAGGTGCTGGTGTGTCAATTTTTTGGGGGGAGAAATGGAGCAGTGTGGGGGGAGAGGAGCTTTCCTACCAAACTAGTCTGTGATTAATAATGTGGAGAAAGAAAAACACAAAATCATTGAAGATATGATAACATGTGGACAATGAAGGAGAAACATTACTGAATGCCAAGTTAATTCAAAACCTAAATTCTTTGTAAACTTATTACTTTGTTTCATTCATTCAATGAGCATTTATTAAGGGCTTATTTTGTGTAGATCATTGTCTCATGGCAATGAACTCATGGAAATTAGTAGGACAAAATCCAAACTTTTCCTCATGGCTTTTAAGTCCTTCTACAGTTTTGTTCCAACCTACTTGGACAGTCTTATTTTGTACGCTTTTGCATACGCTATGCACTGGCCAGAAGGGATTCTTTGTTCTTTGCTGCTCGCCTAATGTCTCCCATTTCCATGCATTCAAGCAGTCCCTTCCCCAGAACTGGAATACATTCCCTCCTCATCTCTATCTGGGAACGTTTTTCTCTTCTTTAAGGAGCCAGCATGGGTGTTACTTCCTCCATCAGACCTTTCTTCATTTCCCCAAGATGGAAATGATCTTGTCCTCATTTCCCACAAATATATTGTCTAGAGCTCTCCTTTGCCCTTATCTCATTCTACTCTGTATTATCTTTATTTGTGTATTTGTCACATCACTCCTATTATATGGGATATTTCTTGAAGTCAAGGGTGCCATTTTCCATCTTTCTATCTCTAGTGGATAGTATTCATATAATAACTATTTGCTGAGTTAAATTGAAAGAGTGGGTTCTGCCAAAGTTTCTAGATTATTTTTAAAGTGAATGCTTTTGCCACTGTTAAAAAACAATATGAGAACTACTTTCCTAGAAAGTAGTTTGTTTGATTCCTTAAATAAGGAAGAGAGTGGGCAGAACAGGAAACTTTGAAGATGGTGTTCTGTTCCCTCTTGTAGTTTTAATTTATTCATATTGCTTCTTTCTTTTGCTCAGCCTCTGACTTTTTTGACTTTTCATAACTTTCCTGTGCTTCAAGTTCACAATTATGTGGGCCAGAGCAGGGCAAACCTTGCTAGAATAGGCTTGGGTCAGAACTCTGTCAGTGCTAGACAAGTGTCCAGCAAAGACAGATCACCAGGCTGAGTTCACAACTATTACCAGCCATGCTCTGATACTCCATTAACTCTGGCCTTGCCTGTAAGGCAGAACCAGGGAGTAAGCATATGTCCTGTTGCCTCACCCCTTCTTATACTGACAAACATTCTAGGACCAAGTGTCATCCTCTACTCTCCCCCCCATTCTGACTCCCTCTACCTTGGCCATCACCACTGAAAAGCTAATCTAGTGAACATTGTAACAAACTCTGGGACAGAGATGACCTGGCTAAGGATTAGAGGGTGAATTCTTCAAACATATCTCACCTTTCTATAACCACTCAGGGTCCAGGGCTCGCTGACCCTTGACTTGACCATTAGGCAGAATCAAGCATTCAAAATCTGCATTGCTATTGCATGAGTGCCTCTTCCTACCACCACTTTCCATATCTGAATCGAGGATTGATGATCAAATCAAATTATGATTGATTGTTCCTATTAAGGACATGATAATCTACTGCCTTCTGGCTCCTCTCAGAAACTCTGTGATTCATTGGGCTGCCTAGGCTGAAAGCTTACTCTTCTGACCACCACCCATTACTACCCACTTCTTCATAACGATCTATATTAATTGAATCCTGACCTTCTATACCTCTCACTTCATTCTACTCTACTTTTCCATTGCACTCTCTAGGGACCCCATTCTTAGTTAACAGACTTCCCTTAATATTAGTACTGAGTCTTATCCTTAGAATTACTTTGCTTATATTTCATACTTAATTTCCTTAGGATGTGCTAATTCAGCCCAGTAGAATGTAAGTTCTTTGAGGAAAGAGACTGTTTCATTTTTCCCTTTGTTTTCTCAGAACCCAAGATAGTGCCTAACACATAGCAGGTATTAATAAAATGGTTTGGATTAATTGAATTGAAAGTTCAAGTGCTGAAACAGGAGTCAGAGTCCAGGGTGCAGAGTTCTCAGTTCAAATTGGGATCAAGGGAAAAGAAAGAGAACAGAGTTTAGACAAGGAGAACAGTTTCTTCCCATCAAGTATAAGCAGGTGGAGCCCCATGACTGTACAATCAGGGCATTATTATGGATCTTATATCAGAGACATATGATCTCTTCCTGGGTTTTAGGAAGGTAACAGTAGGTGGGTAATTCCCCAGGTGCTTGTGACTTCCAAAGAAGCAGAAAGTGGGGATTTCTTAAATTTCTACTGCTTTCCTCCCACTCTTCCTGCATTGAGATAACACATTCCAGAGAAGCAGGTTCCTTACCTTACCCTGTTTTCACAAATGCCATGCTTATTCTTGCCTCTGTACCTTTATTTATGCTACTCTACCTACTTTCAAATCATAGAATTTCAGAACTGGGAAGCTGTTATCTACTCAAAAGTTGCCTCTTCTTAGAGGTAGCTAAGTGGCATAGTGAATAGTGTTCTTGACCTGGAGGTAGGAAGATCCAAGTTCACAGTCTCAGACACTTACTAGCTGAGGGACTCTGGGCAAGTCACCTAACCTCAGTTTTTTCAGCTGCAAAATGGGGATAATAATAGCACCTACCTCCCAGGGTTGTTGTGAGGATAAAATTAGATATTTATTTTTACAAAGTGTTTGACAAATTTTAAAGTTTTGTATAAATTCTAGCTCATTTCTATTCAATTGGAAATTCCTTTGGAAGAGGAATTTTGTACTAATGTCCTCTCAGAAGAATCAATGGGGCATGTGCTTTCTAAGAGCAAAAGAGTGATATAGGATGGGTATTCCAGGATGAATCTCCTATAGGAAGAAAGACTAGAGCCTGGGTACTACTTTACCTTTTCCTGATGAGTGTATCCTGTCTTCCATTTTCGAGGGAGAACATGGTACCAAGTTCACCCAGCCTTTCTGAATCACCAATTCCAAAGGAGCGGCTCAAGAAGCAGAAAGGAAGAAGCCCTGAATCTGGAAAGAGAAGACCTGAGTCCTGCCTTTGCCCCTTACTAACTGTGGGACATTGGTCAAGCCACTAAAGTCATCTGGGCCTCAATTTCCTCTTACTGAAACTGGGGAAAAAAACTTGCAGCATCTACTACGCGAGATTACTGTGAAAGAAGAGCAATGCCTTCTATAAATGCAAAGTATTGTTAATAGCAAATATCACAATAATTCTGTGTGTCAGATTGCTCTCCAGGGAAAAGAGATGTTGTTTTGGGAGTAGACTTTGTTATCACTATCAGAGCTGACTTGTCAAGCTCCTTCAAGAACCAGGCAGCTCTGGGTCTTTAAAGCAAATCTTTCCAAATACAGGCACTGTTAGTGTCTCTTGCTTCTGGCCAATCTCCAGGTCCAAGACTCCAGACCCTTTGCATCTGCTATCTTCCTCTCTGCTTCTGGAATGCTGACTTGTTTCTCCCTTCAAGTCAATTGAACAAACAAGTAAAAAGTGTTTATTAAATGCCTGTTTTGTGTGAGACACCAGGGAGAGAAAGGCAAAAAGGAAACCATCCCTCCTTTCAAGTAGTTCTATTTGTTTTTTGGAGGTGGGGACAGGGATAAAAATAGACAGATGAGTAAATGCAAGACAGTTTGAGAAGGTAAATGCACTGACAAGTGGGGCCTTGAAAGGCTGCACAGAGGAGGGGACACATCATCTGAACCATGAAGGCAGAGGAAAATTCTGAGAAGCAGAGATAGGGTACATTTCAATCATTGGAAGATTGCTTGTTTAAATGCATGGAGATAGGAGATGGAGTGTCCAGTACAGAGGATAACTAGTAATACAATTTACCTGGAATGTATAGTCCAGGATGCTGTGAGGTATCAAATGAGATAATGGATGTAAAATACTTTGCAAACTGTAAAGTGCTATATACAGACTGGTATAATAATATTAATGATAATAATAATTATAATAAATATGAATTATAACTAAGAAGATGACGACAACAACAACTACTATGGTCTATATCAGTCTATTAGTTTACCATCTATTAATCTATAGTCTAAGGCTATTAGTCTATAGTCTATGACTTCATTCCTTGAGCCTTCTCTTGCACTCCTACTAAGCTCAAGCAATGTTAAAAGAACAACACAGGAGTGTGCTGGTAAATGTTTAACAATCAGGCTCTCCAGGGAGGAAAATGTATGTATACTCACATTTAAGCTTAATAAGAATTATTAAAATTTGCTTAAGTCTGGACCATGAAGAAAACAATCAAACAAGCTGAAAATCACACTGAAAATGTAACTCTCACAAGCTGGTTAAAAGTTAGCTCCTGCACATCCCTGAGGGGACATTATGGAGAATAATGTGAAATAAGTCAAAAAAGGTAAGCTAGAATGCAATGGTAGCATTTGTATTTGACCTAGAGACAATAATAACTAAAGATTTTTGAACAGCAAACTTGACGTGATCAGACTTATGCCTCAGGAAGATTATTTTCACAGCTAAGTAGAGGATGGAATTGGAAAGGGGAGAGTGTTGATGGAGGCAAACACCTGAGGAAGCTATTTCCAAAGTCAAGGTAAAAGGTGAAGGATGTCTGAGAAAGGTCAGTGGACATATAAGTGCAAAGAAAGGTATGGACCTATTAGATTTGTATTTCAACTTTGATCACCTGAATCTTTCCCTCTCCTGCTCCTCACAGGTTTCCAGCAAATCACTTTCCTCCTTCTATAGGGAATTTTCCTCATCTTTAGAAATGTGTGAGGTGAGGTAGGCTATATGATCTCTAAAGTCCTTTAGAACTCAAATCTTATGATCCATGGATTTTACCTGGTCTTTGCATATTAACAGCTGGTTGCCTAGTCCATTCTCCAATGCAGAATTTAATGAAATGAAAACAGACTGCCTTCTTCTGTCAGATCTACTGTCCTGGTGGAATCCTTGTATCATAGGCTGCATTTTGTAATCTCAGCGACAGATGAGTGAGTCTAGTTCAGTTAGTCTGGTTCAAGATCTGAAGAAATAAAGACATGGACACATTTTATGACTACAGCATCCAAATCATTGGCAGTACCCACACACAGATGCACACGCATAGATGCAGATGCACACATACACACATAACACAGAAGGATGAAAGGATATATGTGCATCAGCTTCATGGCCATAAATGCCACGTTCTGATCCTGAGGCCAGATCTGAATCTTGTTATAATCTGAACTGAACACCCCCCAACACACACACGTGCATACACACAACATGCACACACACATACACACGCACACACACAAGTAATCACAATTCAATCAATAAGGCTTATTCAGAACTGAAGCCTTTTTCTAAGTGGTTAAGGTGGTCAGCACATACACTGTGTATACTCTGGAGGCGAGGGAACTTGAGCCTTTTACAAATGCACTGATCAAGCATAAGCAGACAAAAAATACTTTCATATGCACTAATCATTAATAAGCCAGTACATGAATAAGGGTACTCTACATAAAATAGAGTACCCTTATTTGGCACAAAAGGTTTGGCATGATCTGGTTTGCCTACAGAGATGGCAAGACAAAACCCTGTGTTGACTTTTGAAATTATTAAACTAAAATATGGCAGGATGGAAGTTATTCCTCATTGCCCTCAGTGTCATGTGCTATGTTTATGACTCCAGTTGCCATTTTGGCTCATCTCTCCTCCTTCTGTAGGATAGGGCTAAATTGGCCTTTGTCTTTAGTAGGGACAGGAGACTAGATCTGTGATTTCATTGGTAACTAACTCTCTTGTAAGAAAACTCCCTCTACCAATACAGATTATCACCTTCTCTGTAACTTATAGTTTTAGAGAGTTGTGGAAATCACTGAGAGATTAAATATGCTAGCCAGGGTCACAGAATCAGTGTGCATAGGAGGTAGGACTTGAACCCAAGTCTCCCTGGCTTAAAGTCAGCTCTCTATCCTTAGACACTTATTAGCCATGTGACCCTGCACAAGTCACTTAACCTATATTTGACTCAATTTCCTCAACTGTAAAATGAGGATAACAATAGTACCTACCTCTCAGGGTCATTTTGAGAATCAAATGAAATAATATTCATAGAAAAGTGCTTACCACAGTGCCTGGCACATAGTAGACACTCTATAAATGCTTATCCTCCCTCTCCTGCCTCAGCAGCACAACCACCCCTATCCACTAAGCCACATTGCCTTTTCCTTCATGATAACCCATGGTGGGAGAAAACAAAAAGATAGAAAAGAGTAGCTACCACAGCATGTAACAAAACTACTTCAATTATCTTTAAATCCCTTTGAGAGAACCACAGAATTTTAGAACTTAATGGAATCTTAGAGGTCCTTTTGTAGTAACTCATCATTTTACTAATGAAGTCCCAGTGACCCAGGAAAGAGCTTGCTTTCACTAGCAATCTGATAAAAGACAGAGGACTAGACATCCACACCTTCACTCGGTGATTCTTTCCACTCTATGATGTTAGCTTCTTTTAAAATTTTTTTAAAAGTTACACTCTTTTCTAAGTTCTTTTCAAAAGGTGTCATGTTGCTTCACAAAGGAGAGCTATCTGATCCTCTTAGAGATGGTTGGTATTTTCACTCAATAGAAAAGAGGCAATCAGGAGGTGGAGACAAGGTGGTGAAGTGAAAGCAGTGACTTGCTTGAGCTCTCCCCCAAAGCCCTCCAAATACCTATAAAAAATGGCTCTAAACAAATTCTAAAGCAGCAGAACCCACAAAAAGATAGAGTGAACCGAATTTCCAGCCCAAGAAAATCTGGATGATTGATCAGAAAGGTATATTGCTCCAGACAGATAGAGGAGTGCAGTGTGGCGTGGGAGTCTAGTCCACAGGGACGCTGGAGCAGGCCTCAGAGGACTGAATCGCAGGCAGCTGTGGCAGCTTCCAGACCTCTCAACCCACAAATGCTGAAGACAACTTAGAAGGTCGGTGGGAAAAGCCTGTTTCTGTGGTGAGAGAGGAGCTAGGTCAGAGCTCTGCACGGAGTGCAGAGCACAGAGCGTGGGCACCAGGGTGGTGACTCCATCCTGAGCTTCCAGCCCACAGACTGAGGGAGAATCCACTGGCTGATCAGAGAGGGATTGCAGGGATCTCTTTGCCAGTGCTGAGGCAGGAATCTCTTGCTTTGCCCATGCTTGGATCTGAGTCACATTTCTGGGCAGTGGTCCTGGGTCGACGAGGAATGCTGGTGTGGTGGAGCTTGTAGTGGCAGAGGAAAGGAAATCTTCCTAACATTTCCGTGACAGAAAGGAGTGCTTGTGGTCACTAATAGACCAAATCACAGGCCCGGAAAGGAGCAAACACCTCACCTACCTTGCAAGAACTGAAAATTTACAGGTCCCTACAAGTATCTCTGAAAACAGCTGTATAAACCCCCAAAGCTTGGGACAGTATATTCTCCACATTGGAAGCAGACTCTTACCTTAACAAAGAGTTTAATACTCAAGTAATTGGCTGGGATCATGAGCAAGCAGCACAAAAAGAGTCAGACTATAATATCTTACTTTGGTCACAAAGAAGATCAAAACATACAATCAGAAGAAGACAACAAAGTCAAAGCTCCTACATCCAAAGCCTCCAAGAAAAAATATGAATCAGTCCCAGGCTTGGAAGAGCTCAAAAAGGATTTTGAGAAGCAAGTAAGGGAAGTAGAGGAAAACTGGGAAGAGAAATGAGAGTGATGCAAGACAATTATGAAAAACAAGTCAACAGCATGCTAAAAGAGACCAAAAAAAATACTGAAAAAAATGACACCTTAAAAAATAGCCTAACCCAAATGGCAAAAGAGGTCCAAAAAGCCAATGAGGAGAAGAATGCCCTAAAAACAAAAATTGGCCAGATGGAAAAGGAAGTCCAAAAGATTACTGAAGAAAATACTTCCTTAAAAATTAGAATAGAGCAATTGGAAGATAGTGACTTTATGAGAAATCAAGACACAGTAGAACAAATCCAAAAGAATGAAGAATTAGAAAACAATGTGAAATATCTCATTAGAAAAACAACTGACCTGGAAAATAGATCCAGGAGAGAGAATTTAAAAATTATTGGACTATCTGAAAGCCATGATCAAAAAAAGAGCCTAGACATCATCTTTCAAGAAATTATCAAGGAAAACTGCCCTGATATTTTAGAACCAGAGGGCAAAATAGAAATTGAAAGAATCCACAGATCTCCTCCTGAAAGAGATCCCCAAAGGAAAACTCCTAGGAATATTGTAGCCAAATTCCAGAGTTCCCAGGTCAAGGAGAAAATATTACAAGCTGCCAGAAAAAAACAACTTAAGTATTGTGGAAACACAATCAGGATAACACAAGATTTAGCAACTTCTACATTAAAGGACCGCATGGAATATAATATTCCGGAGGGCAAAGGAGATAGAATTACAACCAAGAATCACCTACCCAGCAAAACTGAGCATAATCCTTCAGGGGGGAAAATGGCCATTCAGTGAAATAGAGGACTTTCAAGCATTCTGATGAAAAGACCAGAGCTGAATAGAAAATTTGACTTTCAAATACAGGACTCAGTGGAACATGAAGAGGTAAACAGGAAAGAGAAATCATAAGAGACTTATTAAGATTGAACTGTTTACATTCCTGCATGGAAAGATGATATTTATAACTCATGAGACCTTTGTCAGTATTAGGGTAGTTGGAGGGGTAAAAATTATATGTATGTAGATAGATAGATAGATAGATAGATAGATAGATAGATAGATAGATAGATGGCACAGGGCAAGTTTAAGATTAAGGGGTCATATCTGGAGAATAAAATTAAGGGATGAGAGAGGATTATGCTAGGAGAAGAAGAAAGGGAGAGGTAGAATGGGTAAATTATCTCACAAAAAAAACAGAAAAAAAAGCTCTTCAGTGGAGGGGAAACAGGGGGGGAGAGGGAATGAGTGAATCTTATTCTCATAGGATTTGGCTTAAGGAGGGAATAACATACACATTCAATTGGGTATGGAAATCTGTCTTACCCTACAGGAAAATAGGGGAGAAGGGGACAAGAGAGCAGGGGGATGATAGAGAGGAGGGCAGATTGGGAAAGGGGGTAATCAGAAGCAAATACTTCTGAGGAGGAACAGGGTCAAAAGAAAGAATAGAATAAACGGGGGTGGGGCAGGATAGGATTAAGGGAAATAGAGTTAGTTTTTCTCAACATGTCTATTATGGAAGTGTTTTGCATGGCTGCACATGTATAACCCATATTGAGTTGCTTGCCTTTTCAATAAAGGTGGGTGGGGAGGGAGGAAGGGAGAAAATTTGGAACCCAAAGTTTTAAAAGCACATGTTTAAAAAAATATTTTCACATGCAACTGGGAAATAAAAATGCAGGAAATGGGGTACAGAAGTCTATCCTGCCCTACAGGAAAATAGAAAGGGAAGGGGATAAGAGAAGGGGGGAGAGATAGAAGAGAGGGCAAACTAGGGGAAGGGGTATTCAGAATGCATGCCATCTTGGGGTGGGGGGAGGGGTGAAATGGGGTGAAAATTTGGAATTCAAAATCTTGTGGAAGTAAATGTTGAAAACTAAAAATAAATAAATTTATATGAAAAAGAAAAAAAAAGGGCCAATCAATACCTGAAGTGAGTATTCTTTCTAAATTATTTCATGCGTGCATCTTTTCAGAAGGAAACAATTTTCAAATTTATGTAGTGAAACAAGTTCTATAAATTCACATTAACAAGTTCAGTTTGGGAATAGTAGAAACCTTTATTTGGCACTTAAGGCTCTAAAATATGGCTTTCTATCTATCCCACAACATTCTTCTACATGTGTCGATACTTGAGTAAAACTTGACTAATTTTCCTGATTGTGTGCTGTGCTGTTTCTTCTTTATATGCCCAACCACTCTATCCCCCTTCTGCCCTCATTTCCTTCATTTAAGAAGTGTTGTATCCTCCATATTTTGTAAAGTACATGGCACATAGTTGGAATTTAATAAATATTTATTGACTGACTAATATCCTATCCATCCAAAAATCAGATAAAAAAAATCACTTCCTCCCAAAAACCTTAACTGACATCTTGAACTGAAAATGTCCTTTTTCCCTTCTGACCTCAACTTGATCATGCTAAATTATGTTTTCCTACACTTTTTCATCTCTGAGTGGTGATAAGGATGAGAAAAGTTATACCTTCTTGGATTAAGGCAGCATGAGAAAATGCTGGGTGGCAGAAAAGTGCACTAACAGTTACGAGTACTACTGACTGAATGAGAAAGCCCTTAAGAACCAAAGATATTTTTATTAAAATAATAAAATTTATAGTAGAAGAGAGACTACAAGAGTTCTTTTTTCTTGTGAGGATGCTTAAACAGTGTGTCTGTATGAATAAGATTTTGAGGTTTTACTCTACGTAAAGAAATTCAGAGAGGCAACTAGGTGGCACAGTGGATAGAGCATTGGCCTGGAATCAGGAGGAACTGAGTTCAAATCTGACCTCAGACACATAACATTCACTAGCTGCGTGATTGTGGGCAAGTCACATAACCCCAACTGCCTCACCAAAAAAAAAAAAAATTCAGGATTTTTAAAAATGTTCTCATCAAAAGTGTTAGTGGTAGTAGTGGTGGTGAGGATGGGCAAGATTAAGACATTGTTAAAATTTAAGCATATTGGTAACATATCCAGTTATACCTAGGTGTTTATGTTTCATTAAATTATATTATAGTTTCAAATCCTATTTATTCAGTAGCATTAATTGGTATTTATACTTAGGTATTTTCATTAAGAATTTCATTTTGTGTATATGTTTTTAAAAATCCCAGCACATCAGAATTTGAAAGGATATTAGATGACATTTAGTCCAACTCATATTTGATTGAGACCTTTTTCTAGAAAATGATTGGAAATCAGTCATCAATCTTAAAAACCTCCAGGGAAGGGTAATCTATGACCCTTTGTGGTAGCCAATTCCACTTTTGCCCTGCTCTTATTTTAAAAGTC
This sequence comes from Phascolarctos cinereus, assembly GCF_003287225.1. NCBI lineage: Eukaryota > Metazoa > Chordata > Mammalia > Diprotodontia > Phascolarctidae > Phascolarctos > Phascolarctos cinereus. The sequence goes on along the minus strand of NW_027556402.1, from coordinate 183,097,691 downwards.
TCTTCCTTTACATTGAGCTGAAATCTGACTCTCTGATCCTTTCTTCTGCCCCTCCTACTTCCACCTAGGAGCCAAGCAAAATAAGTCCTGTCATTTTTACACATTATGACCTTTCAAATATGTAACCATAGTTATGATGTTTTATCTTGATCTATTCTTCTCTACACTAAACATGCCCAAATCTTTTAGTCAGTATTTGTATAGAGTGATCTGCAGTCTCCTCACTAGTCACATTCTTCTGGATGTATGCTACCTTGTCTGTCCCCTTCCTAAAATGTAATGTCCAGAAACTAGCATTATGTTCCTGATGTAAACTGACCAGAGCAGAATACAGTGGAATGATCACCTCTTTCTTCCTGGACATACTGCAAGGTCTAAATCAGCGGTAGCATTTGGGCACTGCCATATAACCCTCTTGACACATTTTGAGTTTGTGATTGTCTGAAATTCCCAGATATTTTTTTCCAGAATAATTCTGTCTAAACATTCCTGCCCTTTGCTGAACTTCAGAAGTTATTTGGCCTGATTATAAAAGGTTTATTTTTAAGATGTATTACATTTCAAAATATATCTGACCCATTTTTTTCTAGCCTGTGAATATCCCTTCGGATCCTGATTCTGTTAAACAGAGTGTCAACTGCCCCTCCCAGCTTGATGTCACCTTTAGATATGACAAACAAGCTCTCCATCGATCAGTGGATCAATGAAGAAGCATTTATTAAGCACTTCCTTTGTGCCAGCTGGGTTCTAGGATCACAAGTACAAGAAGTCATTCAGTTGAGTGAGTGAGAAACTCAGAAACCAGATTTCAAGGAGTTGAGGGGTAAGGGAAGAGGGAGTAGGGTCAACAAATGTAGATATTTTTTCTAAGAGTTGGGCTCAGAAAGGGAGGAGGGATTTAGGATAATAGTTTAATATGCATTCACCAACTGAAATACCTCTTTCTCCATGAAGTTTTCCTTGAAGCCAGGAAAGGGAAGAGAGTTATCCTTTCTCTATCTCCTAAAGCAATTTATACTTCTCTTATGGCACTTAACATATCTATCATGTTGACTTAAAGGGTTAGCTCCCCCTTAATTTTCCACAGAGACCTATGTTTGCAGGGTGCATTTGGAGAGTATTCATTCAAGGCAAATGGTTGTGTACTAATAACATAATAAGAGTAATATAAAGGAGAGAACAGAAAGAAAGAAAGAAAGAAAGAAAGAAAGAAAGAGGACATTTTTCAGCATTGGTGAAACCAAAGCTTATCGTTTGGATCACACAAAAGTTTAGTAGTGTTATTGAGTTAAAAAAAAAAAGCTATTTGTGAAACTGAGTTAATTGACTTGCCCAAGACCCCATAGGAAGTTAATGGTGTGGTTAAAAATAAACTTATTTTTTTCCTGCTCTCAAACTAATGTTCGATCTATCATGCTGGTACCTGACCACAAATGGCATTCTGCTTATGAGGGAGGTCACCCAGAGAGTTTCTGATTTAAGAATATACTCTATCACTTTTGGCTGCATAGAGTATAAGATTCTAGCATTGGCAGTGGGGGTGGACTGTTGTTGTTCCGTTATTTTCAGTTATGTATGTCTGACCCCATTTGGAATTTTCTTGGCAAAGATTCTGGAGTGGTTTGCCATTTCTTTCTCCAGCTCATTTTACAGATGAGTAACTGAAGCAAATAGGGTTAAGTGACTTGCCCAGGGTCACACAGCTAGTAAGTGTCTGAGCCAGATTTGAACTTAGGAAGATGTATCTTCCTGACTCCAAGGCCATCACTCTATCAACTGAACCACTGAGCTGACATCTGTGGGCAAGATGACCTCCGTGTTGCTCAGAACCAAGCACAATATCATACTCCACTTGTAAATTAGTTGTTCAGTTGTTCAGTCATTTTCAGTTATGTCTGACTCTTCGTGACCCCATTTGGGTTTTTTTTGGGGGGGCAGGGACACTGGGGTGGTTTTCTACTTCCTTCTCCAGCTCATTTGCCTGAGGAGGAACATGAGGCAAACATGGCTAAGTGACTTGCCCAGGGTCACACAGCTAGTAAATATTTGGGGCCAGATTTCAACTCAGGAAGATGAGTCTTCCTGATTTCAAGCCCAGTGATCTATCTAATATGCCACCTAGCTGACCCTGTAAACTAGTACTTAGGCAAAATACATTATTTTGAATGTCATTATCACTCTATTGACTCCTTTTGAGCTTGTTGTCTCCCTTCTCCAAGTTGGTTTTCAAGCAAACTGCCATCTAGCCATATCTCCATCCATCACGTTTCTGTTGACTGTTTGAACCCAAGTTTAAGACTTTATATTTATCACCTGGAAAGACTTGTATGGTCTGATGCTGAGTGAAGTGAACAGAACCAAGAGAACATTGTACACAATAACAGCCATGTTGTGTGATGACTAATATTGATAAACTTAACTCTTCCCAGCAATACAAGGATCTAAGACATCTCCAGAGGCCTCGTGATGGAAAATGCTGTCCACATCCAAAGAAAGAACTATGGAAGTTGAATTGCTATTTTTTTCTCTTCTGTTGAGTTTTGTTCCCTCTTTCTGATGGTTCCTCCTATTGGTTTTAATTTTTACTTACAACGTCACTAATGTGAAAATATGTTTAATAGGAATGTAAATGTATAGGCTATATCAGATTGTGAGCCGTCTTGGGGAGGGTGGTGGGGGGAGGAAAGGGGAGAAAAATTTTAAACTCAAAAGCATATGGAAGTGATTATTGATAAATCAAAATAAATTAATAAAAAAAGACTTTACATTTATCCCTATTAAATTGTATCATATTAGAATTGTCTGAACAGTCTAAACCAGGGCTTAGATCTTGTTTATGTCATGGACTCCTTTGGAAGATTGGTGAAGCTTATGAACCCCTTCTCAGAATAATGTTTTTAAATGCATAAAATTAAATATATAAGATTACAAAGGAAACCAATTATTTTGAAAGTTATAGAATTTTTTTCAAATGCAAATTCATAAACTACAGTTTAAGAACTCATGTTTTAGGTGCCAGTTCCACCATGGTGGCCTGAGAGGCCCCAGCTGCCCCCCAGACTACTGGGTGTCTTGTGGCTCCTGTCTGTGACCATGAGCACAGGCTGTGGTGGGCAGTGGCCACCAATGCAGTGAGGCGATAGGATGGTCAAGCGCAAGAACCTGAGAGTGGGACAATATTTATGTAAGATCCTGAAATAAATGAGGGCACTCAAGAACCTGTTAACTGCACAAATTGCACGGCTCATCACAATATGCTACCCAGCACCCAACATAACTTGCAAGGATTTTAGTGGTAATGAAACCCATTTTACTGGAAACAAAGCTGTCTTTTTTAAGACCCTACCATTCTGTGATGTAAACAGCTATTCCTACTGGGCAACAGTTTCTCTCTTTTTCTATTTCTTGGCTTGTTGGAAGAAGACAGGTTTTACTTAGGTTACTCTACTTTAGACTTGTTAACGTTTTGCACATAATCTGATGGACTTCATTCTCATTTCAATGCAGATTGTTGGTCCTTCTGATGGCACTAGTTACATTACAGATTATTATGGAAGAGGACTTACAAGGCCAAGCATTACCAACGAAACATTTAGAAAAGCACAGAGGTGCTCATAGATACTTAGAAAACAGATCAATGGTTTTGTGTCTCCCTGATTTTAAGAGAATTGCAGAGCTTGAAATCCCATGCTTTCTAATTGTTCTTCTTCACACAACATGCTTTGGTTGCTTCAATGTGATTTTTCCTGGAGATTTTTTAGATATTTTATTCTGAGATTTGGTTGACTGGAGACTTCTGAGGCCTCTTCTGTCCCTTAGAGAGCTTTATCACCCACCTGCCCACCTTCCTGTCCCACCCCAAATGCCTTTTTCTATAAGCAAGTTGTGGCTTGTCATTTTTCCTTCTTCAAAATAAAACAATAGAAAAAAAACATATCTTAGCCTATCAAAATCTTTCTGAATCCCTACTCTGTCATCTGATATATTAATTATTTCTCCTTTCTTTGTCTCACCAGCAAATATCATGAATATGCCCAATGTCTTTATCTAAGCCATTGACAAAAAATGTTGAACAACTTAGGGTGAAGTGCAGATCCCTGGAAAACTCTACCAGGGACCTCATGGTTATACTAAAACATTAATGACTACTCTGGTATCCCACAAAATTGTTATAAAATTTTTCCTTATCTTGATCTTAAATACACCTCACAGTAAATATCCAGTTGTCTAAGTTCTGGTGTCTTTAGAGACATAGAACAAGTTATTTCTCACACTTACCTTCACATCCTCAGTCTAGCTATTGTATCAGAAAGTTATGACCTTGGGGATCAATGAGGACATGGCAATGTCTTGGCCTCAAAGCCTTTTACATCTGCAGACCTCGTGTCTTGCTCTTCTTGTGGGTGCAGGGAGAGAGTAATGACTACGCTTGTCTCTGCAATATAATCTCAAAGCTCAAGATACACAAAATCAAATCAGTTGCATATTTACCATGCTCATCTGTCCCCAGGAGAGTCTCAAGATAACCTACTGGTTACAATCCATCCAGAATCTTTTGTCCCTATTCCCTTAATACACAGGAGAGTGGATAGCTTTACAATTTGGACATGTAGTGATGATACATTTATTATACAAAGAAAGCAGAGTCCTATAAAAGGCAAAATGGTTCAGTGGTTTAAAAAAAAGCAGACTTGGAGGTAGCAGACTTGGGTTTGAGTCACAGATCTTTCACTTATTGGATATATGACCTTGGACCAATCAGTTCCTTCCCTCCAAGGGCTTACATTCCATCAACGGAGATAGCATGTACACACAGAAATCTCATGGAAACTGTTAAGGTCACTAGTGGTGTGAGTATGAGGAAAAAAAGATAAAACCTTTCCTATCTCAGAGTTTTATTGGGAAGTCCAAATCATATGAAGACACTTTGAAGAAGTGTAAGGGGTATGTAAGAGATTATTACTGTTTTTATCATTATTATTTTAGCAAGAACCTTCCTTAGATACTACTCCTACCTCTAGAGTATGACCCATGAGTTTAAATTTAATAGTGTGAATTTCCGGACCAGGACAATATGACAGAGGATGAACAGAAAGCTGATTGTAGATGTATTTAGGGAGCAACTGTAACTGTCAGTTTGCATTGCCCATCTCCATTTATGGAGAGGATGTCTTCTGTCCTATCCACCAACATGGGATCATCAAAGGATAAGAGCATTTTTTATCTATATAGCGCTTTGTGGTTTACACATTGCATTAATATGCATGGACATTACAATAACCTTTATAGATAGGCAGAACATCTCTAGTCTACATAAAATTGACAGTGGTTAAATGATTTATTCTATCTATTGATAGATATGGAAATAGAACTCAGGTCTCCTGACCCTAGCCTGGAATTACTTTGATACAATGAGCTGCCTTTACCTAGAAGTGAAGACAAGTATGTTGGTGTGTGATTTTTTTGGTTGGTTTGTTTGTTTGGTCCAGACCTGTGAGTTTATCTTATTGGGAACTTCTTGTGTGGAAGCTCCTTTCGCTGATGTCATTCTTCAATACTTCTCTAACATATTGTCTTAGATGCCAGAGGCATGAAGAGATTAAGTGACTGGTTTGTCAGAGGAAGGACTTTAACCTAGATCTCCCTCACTCCTAGATAGGACTTCTACCTCCTTTGGTGCCAGAAAAAAAGATGGGATGGGACTGTATTTTGTTAGGCCTACCCTGCTGAAGGTCCTGAATTATTAAATCAATTGTATCCTCATTTGTAGGGGAGGAACTGCTGTCAGGTGGTGAGGCACAGACAGTGAGAAAGCCTCTGTATGACTCCCCTAGTGAGAATGCCCTCTCCTTCTTAGATGGAATAAAGGCTCTGAAAGCCCATATTGTCTCCAGGATGCCTTGATTATTATCACATTCTGCTGTGCACTCAGCGTTATTCTTATGCCAATGCAGGTGGTGTGTTTTATGGGCTTTCCTGCTGGTATTGACATTTTCCTTTCTGAGACCTGTTTTCTAAGAAACTCTAATTTGGACTTTTGTCTGTTGGCAGCAGGGGGTGGGGGTGGGGGGTGTGGAGAGAGGCAGGCCATGTCATGGGCTTATGGAATCATGGAGCAATCAATGCCCAAACATTAATTGTATTTTTTCTCTACTGTTTTGTCCCTAATGCAGGAGAGTAGATAGTGAGAAGGAGGATGTAACTTCAAGGTGGAAATAGCTTCAAACCATTTCTGCTGAGGCTTTCTCATGGGCAATATGGTATGGATTGAACAATTGAACCTAGAAAGTTGGGTTATAAACCTGACTCTGCTACTTACTATAATTTCTATAGCTTTATTGCTAGGGCAATACAGGGGTAATAATATTAATAACTCAAATTTATACGCTAAAGTTTTCAAAGCTCCTTGCATTCATTTATTAAGATTAAGACAGACATCAGATGTTGTCTACATTTTACTGGTGAGAAAACTGAGGTTCGGAGAGGTGAAATCACTTTCCCATAGCTAATAAGACTGAAATGTGGGATTTTAGACCAGATCTTCCTGGCTTTAAGTCCAGTATTCCATCCCTTAAGTCACATTGTCTTTTGTGTAGCTCTAACATTTGCATCTCTTGCCATAGCTTTATTTCTAGGGCAAGATGCCAATATGTATTCATGGTGGAATTTCCTAAACTAGAGAATTCCCCATTAAGGTAAAATAACAGACCTAGGTAATAAATGAATAGATAGAAATAAATGCCATAGATAGATAGCTAGATGAATACACATATATGGATGTGAGTTGCTGAACATCTTGAAAGAGAAGTGGTGAATATAAAGAACCAGATAGTTTCACCAAGAACAGGTCACATCAAAATAATTTCCCTATTCCTATATTAATAGGGTCACTGAACCATTAGATGAGGGTAGATACAGTGTGGATATAGTTTACACATGTTTTAGCAAAGCTGAAATATCTTTAAAGTACCCCCTACTATTCTTCTTGTGGATAAGATGGAGATAAGAATTTGCCAAGAATACAATTAGACGGATTTTTAACTGGTTGCCTGGCTGGTCTTATAGAGTAGTTGTTGATGGCTCAAAGTCAACATGGCTAAAGGTCTAACTTGGACTGTCCCAAAGATCTGTGCCATTTAACATTTTTACAGATGATTTACATGAAGGTATGGATGGTATGCTCGTTAAATCTACAGACAACACAAAGCGGAATAGAAGAGCTAATACACTGAATGACAGAGACAGGGTCCCAAAGGAAACTGAGAGGTCAGAACATTGAGCTGAATTTAATAAAATAAAATTCAATATTGACAAATGTAAACTTTTACACTTGGTTACATTAAATCAACTCAAAAGTGCAAGATGAGGAGACATGTTTAGAAAATAGATATTCTCAAAAAGATCTGGGAGTTTTAGTGGCCCATGAGCTCAAAGTCAACAGCATGATGAAGCAGCCTGTGATTGCAGGCTACATTAAAAGATGCATAGTTTTCAGAAGTAGGGAGGCAATAGTCTCACAGTCTCTACTTTTGTCACACCTCATCTGAAGCATTTAGTTCTGAGCACTATGGTTTAAGAAAGACATTGGCAAGCTGTGAAGAGTGTTCTGAGAAGTACAACCCAGAATGCCCAAAACCCATGAATCAATGTCATAGGATGGTTGGTTGAAGGACCTGGGGATGTTTAGCCTGAAGAAGAGAAGCTTCAGGGAAGCAACAACAGTTGTCTCCAAGTATTTGAAGGGCTGTCATGTGGAGCAGGAATGACCCTTGTTTTATGTGACCCCAAGAGGGCATAACTAGAAGCAATAGGTAGAAGTTTCAGAGAGGACAATTTAGTCCTGATGTCAGGGGAAAGACAAATTACCAATTTGAGTTGTCCAAAAGCAATTTCCCAAAGTCTTCCTAAAAAGACGGAGGTATCCTCTTCCTTGGAGATCTCCAAGCAGAGACTGGATAACTGCTTTGGGGGTATGTTAGAGGAGGCATTATTTTTAGACATAGATTGGATTAGATGGCCAATAAGGCCAGTCGGTTAATAAGCATTCATTAGGCACCTCCTACATGCCAGACATTATGCTATGTGCTGGGGATATAAAGAAAGTAAAAAGGTAGTCCTTGCTCTCAAATAGCTTATACTCTAATAGAGGCCTAAAGTCTTTTCCAACTCTAAAACTCTATGATGATTTATGAAGTACTTTAAAAAAAAGAACAGGCTATGAGGTAAATAGAATAAGTGTGATTTCTATCTTTTACTCTTTAAAAACATAAGTGGCAGAGAGGTGTAGACCTGCCTTGGTAGAGGTAGTTTCCCCATCTGGGAGTTGCCCATACCAATGAAATCACAAGGCTAGTCACTATTTCTATCCCCGTCTATTTTTCAGAGGCTACGTAGTGATAGATTTGGGACTCAAAATCTTAGCTCGTTTAACTTTAACACTATAGTCACGGAGTCCTGGAGAACTACTGGACAAGTGCCCATGGACACAAGTGAGGCGACCCGTAGTTTGTATGTTTTCCCCAGGAACTTGCCCTGCCATCCCAGACATCTCTGTCTAGTCATGTGACATGGTGGGATCCTGCCTCATGTGCTTTGGGGACATCATTTAGTCCAGTAGAACATGAGCTATAACATCTGTTGTGATAGAAACTGCTTCTTCAGAAGGGCAGAAGTCAGTGGCCATATGTCTTTACTTAGATCCATAAGATCATAGAATATTGGAGCTGAAAGGGGTCTTAGGCATCATCTAGTACAACCCTGCCATGTTACATCTGGCCATCAGAGAGAGGAAGTGATTTGCCCAGGGTTACACAATGCTAAGTAACAGATAAAAGACTAGTGATGTTGGGAGGAGAATGGGAGCAGAACTCGGAAGAAGTGAGTTCTAATCTAATATAATAAACACTTATTCAGTACCTACTATGTGTGAGGCACTGTGCAATGTTCTAGGCCTCAGTTTCCCAATTTGTGAAATGAAGGTTTTGGAGTAGATAACCTCTAAGACCTATTCAGCCCCAAGTTTGCATAAAATAGACAGTTGAGTCTTGTCCCCATTTCACAGGTGATAGAATTGAGACAGAGAAAGGTTGAGGAACTTTCTGAGGGTCATAACCAGTAAGTATCTAAGGTTGGATTTGAACTCAGGTCTTCCTGACCCCATGTTCAGCACTCTTTCCACCATCCCACCTAAAAACCTTATTTAATGATGCTGAGGTATTAATTACTGAGAACAAATTCATATTTTAACCTCCCCAACAGGCATTTGCATTAGAAGCAATGACCCTGGGAGACAGTGTGGGATAATTGAAATTGTCCTGGCTTGGAACCAGCCCTGGATTTGTTTGGAGATTCTATTGCTTACTATCTATATGTTCTTGAAAAATCTCTGAGACCAAATTTTCTTGTCTTAAACATGGAGATAATAATACTGTTTGACTATAGCAGAGGGTCATTGTGAAAATCAGATGAGATAATATATGCGAAAGTGCTTTGAAAACTGTAAAAAACTGTGAAATTTTCAAAAATCATTAGGAAGACATATCAAGCTACTCTTAGTGACTCTTCATTAGTGATGATTTCTGGTGCCCTGTGAGCATGATGAAGAAGGGATTTGATGGCAGAGAACCTTAGAGTACAATTCAAAACTCATCTTGGCCAATTCCTCTAAACCAAGCTTTGGGATGCAAAGATATAATAAAATCAGCTTGAATTCACTCTCAAGATTATTAAATTTTTGGCATGAGCATTCACACTCTAGAAATTGGCAAATCACAGCTTGATTCATTGTTTTATTGATTGTCTAGACTTAAGAAAGTGATGGGGAATTAAACCAAAAAGTATGTCATGGGGGCATTTTTTTTTGGAGAGCTGGTTGTTAAACATTTACTGACATACCACTGCTTTGGCCACATTATCCAGAAGCTCATTCCAATATCAGAATATTAACTATGTATATATTACTTTAGAGTTTACACAGGCAAAGTGTACAAATACATTTCCTCACAGCAACATCTCTGTGAAGAATCATTAGTGAAAATAATATTATTCCCATTCTACACATGAAGAAACTAAGGTTTGCAAAGTGACTCACACCACAACAAATAGTAGAGAAGTAGTACAGCAGTCATGAGAAGCCAAAGCTAGTCCTCAGTCCCAGGCCAGGCATCTTTTCACTGCACTATAATGTCTTATATAATTTTCCCCCCTTTCCTACCTTTAGCTCACCTTTGTTAGCTCTACCTTTGCATGACCAAGCCCCAGAAGTTAGCCCTGCTATCAGTGGAATTTGCAGCAAGTGGTTCTTAACCTGAGGTCCATGATTATAACAACAACAACAACAATAATGATAATGTTATTTCAATAAGTTTGATTTCCTTTCTATTGTATTCCTATGTATGTTATTTTATTCATTTAAAATGTTATTCCAAGAAGAGTTTCATAGATTGCCAAGGAATCTATGACACCCCAAATAGTCAAGAACCCCTGTAAGGATATTCAGGAATGTTCTCAGAGCAAATCATTCCTGGTCTCTCCTAAAACACTCAGAATACAATTGAAGAAGTAATGGAATCTTGATGACGCTTCTGGTGAATTCAGCTGACAAATGGCACCTCTTAGCCTCAGCTCCACTCCCATCCCTATCAAATTACAAGTTGACTTTCTTCTACACCTCCTGAAGTCAATGACCTCTGTTTGCCCCAAGGACATTTTCATGTCAATAGTGAATTAGAGAACAGGAGACATAGTAGTGCATGCAGAGCGAAGCTACACTGTAAGAGAGCAGTGCATACAGAGGGAAGCTAGATTATAAGGCAAAAAGCCATGAAAACAGATAGATTTGTGGCCTCGATGAAATGTACGAGGGCTTGGGGTGCTGTAAACATGGAATCGTCCTTTCCCTGGGAACATCTTCACAGTGCTGTCATTTCTGAGCAATGCAGAGCAAGATTTAATAGTCAGGGAAATGAGAGAGAGGAAAAAAAAACATTTCAAGAAACTCTGCATTACAAAATCACATCATGTTACAGAACTGCAAGAGACCTTGGAGACAAAGGCAGTGGGGAAATATTGACTCCATTCAGCATATGTTTCTAAATAGCACCTGAAACTGCTGGATGCCTAGGAGAGTGAATATGAACTTGGTGAATAATAATTATCTTTGTTATGGTTGTTAATATTGGGGTTTTATTTATATTCATGTCTACTCTTTACTTAGCTAGATCAGTGATCTCATCCAGGGCTACTCCCTCCACTGTTAGAGAAAGTAATTCTCCATGCCTTTTCAACTTCTGGGATTCTTGTTCTTTGTATTTATACAAATTTACTTAGAAAAAGCCCATGCAAAAAAAAAAGTCCTTCCCTCTTTAGGAGGGAAAAGAACAAACATTTATTAAGCATCTGCCACTGTGCTAAGCACTTTCCAAATATTACGTCATTTAATCCTCATAACAATTCTGGGAGGAAGGTACTATTATTATCCCCATTTTAAAGTTGTGGAAACCAGGGCAGACAGAGGTTAAATTATGCAGGGTCACACAGTAAATTCTGAGGCTGGATGTGAATACCCATTATAATAGCCACTATCAATGATTACCAACCTCTACTGAAAGGTCTTCAGTGACATATAGATGTAAGTCGTCATTCACTACTGCAACTTCTTGCTATCAGGGGCTATGCAAAGTAAGTTCCTCTTCTTCATAGCAGTAATTTAAATTTTTGGAGACAGCTATCATGTCAAACACACAACATGGTATAGTTGCTTGAGAACCTTCCTCAAAGCCAAGAAGATCTGGATTTAAATCCTGCCTCTACCTGGGTGACCCTGCACAAGTTGCTTAACCTCTCTGTGCTCTTGGTAGCTTTCTGAGATAGAGTCACAAAGAAAGTGTTGGCCTTTCCTCTCCTGGGAGTTCCCAATTCAAATTAAATCACAGGTCTAGTCCCTATCCTTGTTATGTTCCCATAAAGTTTTCCCTTCTACAGGCTAAGCACCCCCAATTTTTCCAACTAATTCTTATATGGTGTGGTTTCAGGTTGTCTCACCATCCCAGCCACTTCCTCTAGAAACATTCCAGTCACGGACTTTCTCAAATTGTGGTGCCAGTAACTAAAAATGGTATCCACACAAGGTACAAACATAGCCGTGAACAGTGCCCTTGTCATATCCCTCCACGTAAACACTATCCTCTTATTAATGTAGTTTGACATTAGAAATTGGACTGTGTAGGGATTATAATGGCCCAATTTGCAAGAAAAACCAATGAGGCAGAGCTCTGAGCCAAGAGCACTTTATTAAAGGGTCCGTGGTCCCCTCCAATGACATGGACCTCAGATCTTCCTCACAATCTGAGATGCCCCTCCTTTTTTTTCCCAGGGCCTTATTTTTATAAGGCTTGATATAAGATTTTATTCTTGAACCCTCTAGAGAGGCTTCAAAAGCTAAAAAATGAAGCATCAGCTAGAAATGGTATGTCAGCAGCGGAGGCAGGGGTGTCTCAGGTTGGGTGAAGCACAGGGCATCTCCACCGACTGAGTGGTCATAAGATGGTCACCGGCTCATGTCAAACAAGAAGGAGTAGTCCAGAGGTACAAAAATAAGTTGAGGGACTTTCCATGCAATTGAGTCATCTCTGCCACACTGGACTTGGTCACCATGACAAGGAAAAGCAAGGGTGGAAGGCCTCTAATTAGCTTCCTATGATTAAGCAAGTGAACTTACAAACTGCAGTGCATAGCTCTGGTGCCTAATATGCAGAATTTATAATCACTACCCGTATAGAATAATATCAAACTGATTAATATTGACTGGAATAGAGTAGGGGTCTAAATGAATCATTTCTCGTCACTAGCATGGCACAATGTTGACTCATATTAAGCTTTTTGTCCCTAAAATTCCCCATTTTCTCTTATGAACTATTATCTGGCCACATACCTATATCCCTTGACCTCTCGAATTTTTGAAAACAAATATGAGATTTTGTGTTTATCTCCTACTGGATTTTATTTTTTTGGATCTAAATCATTATCCCAGGAATTTTGCAGAGTTTTTGGATCCTGACTCATCACCTATTTCTTATAGCATTATGTCATCTAGAAAGCATACTGTCTATGTTTTTATCCAAATCATTAATAAAAATGTTGAACAGCGTGATGTCAAAGTTTCTATGGCCTTCCGCTATTGATTTCCCTTCAAGATGACAGTGATCAATTAATCACTACTTTTTAGGTGCAATCAGTTCCAAATCCTTCTGTCTTATTAGTCCACATCTCTATTTTGTCCACAAGGATATCCTATGAGGCTTTATCAGATGATTTTTGAAATCCACATGTGCTATATTTACAAAAATCTCTTTATATGCATGTCTATTATCCCTGTCAAGAAAGGAAATGAGGTTAAACTATCATTATCTATTCTTGAAGAACCCCTGAAACCTCACGATGATAATTTTCTTCTCTTCTAATAGCATCCAGAGAGTATCCTTTACAATTTTAGTAAGAACTGACATTAAAGTTTATTAGCCTGCAGTTTAAAAATTTACGTTCTTTTCCTTTTTGAAAATTAGGATCACATTTGTCTGGCTCTAGTCCTATGACACTTCACAAGGTAGCAGGTTCCCCAGGCTTAGGGTTATTCAAATGGCTAGGATAGGATGCTGTAGAAGAGAGTCTCAATGTGGGAATCATTTGGACAAGGTCATTTCTGTTTCCAACTCTGAGATTCTTTGGTTCTGCGAAGTTTATCTCTTCCCTGGGGCTATCCTTCTGAGGCTGTCACGCCTGGGAGAGGTGGGTGGTAATGATAATGAAGATTCTCTCCTGTTCTCTCAGAGAGCAGGGCATTCTGATAAGTAGCATGAAGTTAGAAAACCTGTTTTCATCCCAGTTCTGCCAACTGTTATCCATGGAAACTACTCTGAGCCTTTAGTCTGTGAACTTCTTTTTAAAAAACAAAAACTATATATATATATATATATATATATATATATATATATATATATATATATATATATATACGTATATATATATATGTATATATATATATATGTATATATATATTATATATATGTGTGTATATATATATATACACATATATATGTATATATATATGTGTATATATATATATATATATATATATATATAAAGAGAGAGAGAGACAGAGAGATAACTATTTCAATAGAATTAGTTTATTTGGTAATTCTATATATTTTATTTTCTGCACTTCAAATATCATTCTGGGAAGGGGTCTATAGGCATCATTAGATTGCCAAGATGGTACATTGAACAAAACAGGTTAAAAACCCCTGATCTAGATTCTCTCTAAGGCCCCTTACAGATCTAACATCCCATATTCTATATTCTATGGTCCTTTCCTACTTTTGGCATGGTATGTTGGGTATTCTAAGATCCTTTCTAAGCCTAATATTCTGTATTCTATGTTCTAAATTTCCTTCCAGCTCTGATATTCTATAACAGGGGTTGGCGGATGTGAGCCTGAGGGCCAAATTCAGTCTATCACATATTTTTGTGCTACCTTTTTTTGTTCTAAATGAGAGTTCCCATCATCTCGAATACTAATAAGATATGACATTATGTAATCTATGTCGTAAAACTTAGTCACACTCTAGTATTCCGTGTTCTAATGCTGCTTCCAGCTCTGCATTCTGTGAGCTTTGCCCCAGCCACTGTTACCATAGTTTCACTCTCATCCAAACTCTAAGCCTTTGTGAAAGAACTAGAGAACAGAGGCTGATATTTATATGATCTTGCTCCTCTTCCAGAGGCCTTTTTGGGGACCTCTCTTCTCATAGGTACAGTTAATGGTGGCTGTGGAATTACCATGATCCTCTTGTACTTGACATTTCTGTGCCCTGGGAAAGGGGAAGGTGATGGACAGATTTTATCAGATATCTTGAATCCATCATCACCCAAACAAGTTCACCTCAGCCCAGACTCTGGATTTGAATCCACATACCTAATTCAATCCAGTTTAGTCCCTTTTTCACTATACCTCTTGGTAGAATTCTTAACATGGAGCATTATTTGGACAGCTGTGCATTTTGAGCTGTTCCTTCCAGTACAGCCTCCTGATCACTTCTGGTGTGAAATATGTCTTCAATGACCTGATGGTCATAGTTTGCTCTTTAAACTCTGTAGTTTCCTCCTTTAAAGTCCAAGGCCAGAGCCAAGTTGTTTGAAAGTTTGTACTTCAGCTGAAAGCCTCTCAAAGGCCTCCAATAGTAGCCCTTTCATCACTGCCCAGACCACCAGTTCTCATCTTTTTGAAAACAGAAACAGACTGAACTTAGGAGGATGAAAGGAGTTTTATTTTTAAAGCTTCCTCTAGTTTAATTTGGCTTTCCCCATTCTCTCACTGTTCCCTTTGGTCCTTCTGTTCTCAAGAGATGCTGTCTTCCTTCCTGAAAGACAAAAATGAAAAAAGAGGGAAAAGAAAGATGAGTTTACCCAGATCAAAATGAAAATCTAGGGAAGTAACAGAAAAGAAAAGGGGAGGTCTACACAACAGGAGGCTGGGAATACTTGTGTCTCTCGAGGTTGTTAGGAGAAGCTGGACAGTCACTGGTGAGGCCAAAAATGCCAGGTAATGGGGTAGAAGTTCAATCTAGATGACCTCTCAGGTCACCTCAAACTCTAAGATTCTCTGGCTCTATTGGTGATGTCCTTCTATCTTTCCAGAACCAGCTCTGCCCAACTGCCCCCAAAACACTACACAAACACACCCAGAGAAGCACACAGCTGCCCCTCTCCCTAAGAGGGGAAACAAAAGAATGGCTATTTCATAGTGGTTTGGATCTACCCTGTGTTGTGGAATAAAATTCATGGAGCTTAAAGACATAGTTTGGGGTAATGGAAAGAGCTTGGGCTTTGGAGTCAGATGAATCGAATTCAAATCTGCCTTTTACTATCCATGTGATACACTAACACATAGCAGGTGTTTAATAAATGTTTTTGTTGATTGATTAATTGATGCGAGTATAGACAAATCATCATTATTATGGACATTATTATGAACAAATATCATTCAGTTGTTATTGATGATTTGGATTCTAAATTAGGTCTCTTCTTATTCCAAGTTAAGTGCCCTTTCCAATAGACAAAATGATGTTGTCTCCACATTTACCTCAAAGTCCCAATGGAAAACGTTAAATTATTCAATATTTAAAGGCAACATGGCATAGTTGATAGCATGCTCCACTTAAAGTTGGGAACACTTGGATTCCAACTCTACTTCTGATACTGATTAGGTTTAATGTGGATCAAATCACTTCATATCTTTCACCCTCAGACTACTGTCTATAACTACTAAATTGTCTACTATATATATGTATATATGTGTGTGTGTATACATATACACACACACACATATATATATATATACACATACATATATAAATATAACGACTATATATATGTAACTACTACCATCTATAAGGTACTAAATCATAAATGCATTACAATTGGTATTGGTGGAGTACATTCCTGCAATAAGAAAATATACATGCTTATTTAGGGAAAGGTAAGGTTCCTGGGGGTTGGAGACTTTGCATTTTTTGTCTTTGTCTCTCTAACACTTAGCACTGCACCTTGCATATGACAAGGACTTAACACGTTTGTCTAATTGGAAATACTAGAAAAAGAAGATGAAAAAATATGCAACAAATACCAATTATGTTTAAAGAGGTGTAGGGAATAGATGAAATGTTCAGAAAACAAATCACAACACCAGACACGGTGGCACACTTCTCTAATCCCTGCTATACTGGAAAAGCTGAGGCTGGTAGATCGTTTGAGTTTGGGAGTTCTGAGCTGTAGTAGGACTAAAGCTGATGTGGAGTTTGTACCATCTGAAACCAATATGGTAAGTTTTGGGGAGCAGAGGTACTAGACTACTGAAGTTGGGGATAACCAGCTAAGGTCAGGAACAGAGCAGGTCAAAGCTTTCTTGACAATCAGTTGTTGGGTAGGGTCTGTGAGTGGCTGTTGTAATTCCAGCAGGGTAAGAAAGGAAGATCCAGTCTTTTAAACTCTGGCACAGGGGCATGTTAATGAGATCATGGGAACCTTTGATTATCTAAGTATCTGCTAGAGCATTTTTTTGGGGGGATGTTTTTTTTTTGTTTGGTTGGGTTTTTTTGGTTTTTGGGGTTTTTTTGCCCAGAGAAGAATAGCTAATACACTATTGTTTTACTTTAATGATAAGATAATCCTTTAGAAAAATGGAGAAAGCAAAATAAGAAACAGTTATTTTGGGCCTAAGTTTAATCAATAAGGAAAACCTGAAATAGAAATTCTGGGCATTTTGGTCAGGAGGATGTAGGAGTAAGTGAGAGAGGCAGAAGGAACTGGCTCCATGATTTCACTGTTTTAGAGAACTCTAGAGGAGAAACTCCCTCTACAATGCAAGTAGGTGCCTTCTCTGCAACTTCCAGTCTAAGAGAATTTCCTGGAGCACTGAGAATTCAATTAAATTGGTCAGGGTAACATTGCAAGAATATGTCAGATGGGTTTGAACCTAGGTTTTCCTGTGCCTGGCATGGAGCCATTCAATAAGTGCTGATTAATTCAATGTGACTTCCTGGCTTCAAGGCTGGCTTTCTCTCCTTTCTGACACACTGCCTGTCCTGTAAAAGACATAAATTTGGGGAGAGCAGGTTTTAAAAGACCCATAGGAAAAGTAGGTAGGATCCCAGGGATCTCAACAATGAGATTCTAAAGACAGACTCAGAAACATTTCCACTGGGGGAAGGAAAGGGAGAAGCTATGTCAGCAGTCTGATGGAGATATTCAGGGAGCTCACTGACCAGCTTAGATTTTATAAACAACTTCTACTGAAAAATCATCTCCAAGTGACTTTGGTCACACATCCCTAGCAGTAAAAAAAAAAAAAAAGTTGATCATGCACTCTGATATGTTTATTTATAAATTTTATATTTATATATGTACTATTTATATGACAAAACTTACTATATGTATATGTATGTTACGTATATATTTAAAGGATTAAATAAAGATGAAGTAATATTTGGTTGTTCAGATAATAAAGAAGCCACTGAAGTTCATTCATTTTGGAGTAACATGAACTTGTACTTTAGGAAAATGACTAATAGTTGTGTGGTGGATGGACTGGAAAGAGAAAGAGATTAGGGACAGGGAGGCCAAGAGGGAAGCAATTATAATAGTCCAGGGCTGGTATGATTGGGATTGTTGTTGTTTGTCCTGCATTCTCAAAGAGAACCAATGAGTTAGGATGGTGTATGTGTGAGTAGGGAGGAAGATAGAATAGGAATGGGAAGATTTAGCAGTTAGTTGGATGTGTGGGGTGAAAGAGAGTGGGGAAGTGAACACAATACCAAGATTGCGAACCTGGGTGATTGAAAGATTGACAGTACCCTTAAGTACTAGGGAATTTGGGGGGCAATGGAATGAGATCTATGAAAAAGATTATAATCCATATAATCTATGGATCCTTTGTAAATTACTCTGCTCCTCTCAAAATGACTGTGATTACTCCAAGAGCCCTCTCCCCCAAAGGCTATACTCACAAGGTAATCTGGGTCCGGGACAGGAAAGGGGAATGTTCACTCAGTTGCTGCTGTGGCTCTCCAGATCTGAGTTAGGTTATAACTACCCCAAGGGCTGATACCTGATTCAGATGGATAGAAGCTGAGAGTTTGTATATAGGAGGGATGAGACAGAGCAAGAGAAAATTGGGGGATAAAGTTATGTTGTTTTGGAGACAAACTCTTAGATTGGCCATTGAGGGGAGGGTGCTATGTGACCCACTTTCCCAACCTCTGATTAGTTGATAACATACCCCTCGGGATAAGGTCATGGTCCTCCAGAGGGCCACAGCCTCCACTTTAGAGATCTTTGTTACAGAAGATGTAAGCAAGGGAAGGCCACAGAAAGATCCACTGATATTAATTCTAGTGATCAATCAATAATCTAAATTTCATAGCGAGGAAAAGACTTTTTAAGAAGTAGAGCATGAGTTGTCACCAATGCCAACACTCCCACTACCACCTTACAGTTTGGTGTAGTGGATTGAATGTGGACCTGAAGTCAGAAAGACCTGAGTTCAAGTCCTCCCTCAGCCACTTACTAGCTATGTGACCTTGGGCAAATCATTTCACCTTTTTTAGCCTCAGTTTCCTCATCTGAAAAATAGGGATAATAATAGCACCTACATGAACAGGATTATTGTGAGGATCAAATGAAATTACGTATTTTGAAAACTTAAAGCACTATATAAATTTAGCTGTTATTAGCAGTTTCATCACAATCTGAATGTACTTTAAGACTTTAAGTCTCCATGCTTTTAATTATGTGGGTAGTCCCTTTACATATACATCTCATACTGCCTCCATTTTTTTTATAATGCTCACAAGTCACTGGCTAGTCCTGGACCAATAGGCATAGAGTCCGCTGACAGGCCCACGCTCAAAGTCTTCTGAGCTTGGCAGGACCTACCAGAGCTTGAGTTTTGCTGGCATGGCCTTTGAGATCCCAGGGTCATCTCTATGTCATAATTAGGCATCCAAGGATGATACCAGTAGATATTATACAATATACATGTATACAAATTAGATAGTAAATCTTCCCAAACAGTGGACCACAGCTAAATATACTTTGAGAAGCTTGATGAAGTGATCCAATCCACTTATGTTCTTTAGTCCTGCTGTCACCCTGGAGACTCTAATCGTTCACCCACTCATTCACAAGTCATAGCAGCTTGAAATTGACCAATCCTGCAAGTCCACATCTCAGACCCCTTCAAGCACTCACCCCATGCCAGTGCCACTTCACACTAGAACTAGACCAATCCACATTTCATTCTTTTGAGAAGGGAATCAGCAAGTATCTTTTTACTTGGTTATATATTCAAGGTTAGTGACAGGAGCAAGGAAGTGACGCATTGAGATATACTCAAGAAAATAAACAAATTAAGGTATGGAGAAAGGCATGTTGGTCCAGGGGTGGGGAACCTGTAGCCTTGAAGCCACAGGCCCCATCCCTGGTTAAACATACCATTCAGGAAAGGGAAAAATACCTCACCATGTCTTCTAATGATGAGCAGCAAAGAGTAGAAGACATTCTATGACCTGGTTTGAAAACAAATCAACATCAAGAGTAGCAGAGGCAGACAGAAATAATGGAACCAAATAGATAGTCAGAAGTCCGTACAGGAAAGTAAGGGAAACAAAGAAACATAATGGGAAGGGAAGGGAAAGCAAAAAGGCAAAGCAAGGCAGGGAAGGGAAGGGAAGGGAAGGGAAGGGAAGGAAGAAGGGAAGGGAAGGAAGGGAAGGGAAGGGAAGGGAAGGCAAGGGAAGGGAAGGGAAGGGAAGGAAGGAAGGAAGGCAAGGAAGGGAAGGCAAGGGAAGGAAGGAAGGGAAGGGAAGGAAGGAAGGGAAGGGAAGGGAAGGGAAGGGAAGAAGGAAGGGAAGGAAGGAAGCAAGGAAGGGAAGGGAAGGCAAGGGAAGGGAAGGAAGGAAGAAGGGAAGAAAGAAGAAGAAGGAAGGAAGGGGGGAAGGGAAGGGAAGGGAAGGGAAGGGAAGGGAAGGAAGGAAGGAAGGAAGGAAGGGAAGGGAAGGGAAGGCAAGGGAAGAAGAAGGAAGGAAGGGAAGGGAAGGGAAGGAAGGGAAGGGAAGGAAGGAAGGGAAGGAAGGGAAGGAAGGAAGGGAAGGGAAGGAAGGGAAGGAAGGGAAGGGAAGGAAGGGAAGGAAGGGAAGGGAAGGGAAGGAAGGAAGAAGGAAGGGAAGGAAGGAAAAAAGGGAAGGGAAGGGAAGGAAGGGGAAGAAGCAAGGAAGGAAGGAAGGAAGGCAAGGAAGGAAGGAAGGGAAGGAAGAAGGCAAGGAAGGGAAGGGAAGGAAGGAAGAAGGGAAGGGAAGGAAGGGAAGGGAAGGGAAGGCAAGGAAGGGAAGAAGGGAAGGGAAGGAAGGGAAGGAAGGAAGGAAGGGAAGGGAAGGCAAGGGAAGGGAAGGAAGGGAAGGAAGGAAGGAAGGGAAGGGAAGGGAAGCAAGGAAGGGAAGGGAAGGCAAGGAAGGAAGGGAAGGAAGGGAAGGAAGGGAAGGAAGGAAGGCAAGGAAGGAAGGCAAGGGAAGCAGGCAAGGGAAGGCAAGGAAGGGAAGGCAAGGCAAGGAAGGCAAGGAAGGGAAGGAAGGAAGGGAAGGGAAGGAAGGGAAGGAAGAAGGAAGGGAAGGAAGGGAAGGAAGGAAGGAGGAAGGAAGGAAGGGAAGGAAGGGAAGGGAAGGGAAGGCAAGGGAAGGAAGGGAAGGGAAGAAGGAAGGGAAGGCAAGGGAAGGAAGGAAGGAGGAAGAAGGAAGGAAGGGAAGGGAAGGGAAGGAAGGGAAGGGCAAGGGAAGGGAAGGAAGGGAAGGGAAGGGAAGGAAGGAAGGGAAGGAAGGGAAGGAAGGAAGGGAAGGGAAGGGAAGGAAGGAAGGAAGGGAAGGAAGGGAAGGGAAGGGAAGGAAGGGAAGGAAGGGAAGGAAGGAAGGGAAGGGAAGGCAAGGGAAGAAGGAAGGCAAGGAAGGGAAGGGAAGGGAAGGGAAGGGAAGGGAAGGGGAAGGGAAGGGAAGGGAAGGGAAGGAAGAAGGAAGGCAAGGAAGGGAAGGGAAGGAAGGAAGAAGGAAGGGAAGGGAAGGGAAGGGAAGGGAAGGGAAGGAAGGAAGGGAAGGAAGGGAAGGGAAGGGAAGGGAAGGAAGGAAGAAGGGAAGGGAAGGAAGGAAGGAAGGAAGGAAGGGAAGGGAAGGAAGGGAAGGAAGGCAAGGGAAGGAAGGGAAGGGAAGGGCAAGGAAGGGAAGGGAAGGGAAGGAAGGGAAGGAAGGGAAGGGAAGGGAAGGGAAGGGAAGGAAGGCAAGGAAGAAGGAAGGAAGAAGGGAAGAAGGAAGGGAAGGAAGGGAAGGGAAGGGAAGGGAAGGGAAGGGAAGGGAAGGGAAGGGAAGGGAAGGGAAGGGAGGAAGGAAGAAGGAAGGAAGTGGAAAGAGAAAGGGGAGAAAGTTAAAGAAAAAAAGAGAGAAGATAGAATAATTAATTTTACTGGCAGGTGGGCAAAATTCAAATCTGCCAAGAAAATAGCACTGTTCCTCTTTTTTAAAAAAGATGAGTGTCTCCAGCTGTTGCAAGATGGTCTGAAATGAGTTCCACATGTCAGACATGGAGTACAGCACATGGTTGGAAGGGAGAGAAAAAGAAAAATGACAGTGTAGGCACAGAGGCACTATCTGAATTGTTCTAAGTTCATCCATTGCCTGGGAAGTTGCTGCCATTAAAAATATCAAGATTGCAAGATTCCAACTCACCAATTTAAATAGGAAATTTTCCATGGAAAAGGGGTATAGGAAGGGACAGGTCATAAGCCAGTGAAACCCACATCAAAATGAATAGGAAGCTGAGAAATTTGGGAGCTCAATGCTAGGTATGTGGGCCAAATAATGGCCCAGAATGTACCTGCTGAAGGAATTGAATGTCTTCATCTATGGGAAAGCTTGGTACCATTCTTAATGCTGGATTGAAGCTTTGACTTGTTTGTAAAGACTAAAGTTATATAGTCTAAAATATACTGGTTTAGGAATTAAGGGATCTAGGTTAGAATTCTGAGTCAGTTAATGGGGTAGCTGAGTAGTACAGTGTATTACAACACTGGACTTGGAATTAGGAAGATTCATCTTCCTGAGTTCAAGTCTGACTTCAGATGCTTGCTAGCTGTGTAACCCTGGATGAGTCACTCAACCCCTTTTGCTTCCATTTCTCATCCATAAAATGACCTAGAGAAGGAAATGGCAAACCACTTCAGTATGGAGTACCGCACAGGATTGGGCAGAGGAGAAAGAGGAAAATGACAGACAAGCACTATCTGGATTGTTCTAAATTCGGTAGTTGCCTGGGGAGCTACTACCATTGAAAGTATCACATGACATGAACTCTCCTATGCAAGATTTATGGAAAGATATGGACAAAAAATACCCAAGATGGAAAGGCATGGACAGGCTGTCTATGTCCTGTTCAAATTGCATCTTAATGAGATTCCAAAGTCACTGAAGTAAGATAGTTCTCCAGTTTTGGACTAAATGGACCATTTTCATAGTCCTGGTATGGAGTGTGAATGACGAATGAGATACATTTGTGTACTGCCTCATTTCACTGTTTGGCCCTTTTCAAAGCCTAGATAGTATCTAAGGGACAAGTAAAATATTCATGGAAATGAGTCATTGTGCCCTGGAGGCTGGATCAATACTGATTGTAGAGACTTTTATAAGTTCTAGCTCTTGAGAATGAAGCTGCAAATTGGGGGGAAAAGTCACTTAGGAGTGTTTCTGGGGGAGCTAGAGTTCAGGGTGCACAATTAAATAAGAATACACTTTATTCCAATTTTTTAGGAGATGGACATGAGAAAAGTTCACCAAATAGAAGACTTTTGTATCCCTCTTTCCAGGAAGGAGAATGCCCCAGACAATTGGAGCAAACTGTAAAGTAGAAAAAATGTGTCTTTCATGTCAACTATGTCCCCACTCATTGCCCCTTTCTATGATCTCAATGATTTCCCAGTTCAGATTCCTAGTTTCCTTAGCTACTTCTTGGTGGTATAGGGACCACACCAAGACATAACATGAAATAACATGCCATGGTAGATTGCCAGGCACTGTGCTAAGCACTTTAAAATATTATTTTATTTAATCTTCATAATAACCTTGGGAGGTAGGTGCTATTATCAATACCATTTTTTAATTGAGAAAACTGAAATAGACAGAGGTTATGTGACTTGCTGAAGGCCACATAGCTAGTAAGTATTTGAGGCTGAATTCAAATTCAGATCTTCCTGACTCTAGGCCCAGGGCTCTATCTATTGTAACACCTAATTGTCTCAGAATGATTCCATTTAAGAAAAGGGGGAAGGGGGAAATGTGGTTGGTCCTGTAGTTAAAATGAGGTGGCCTGGCCAGGTAGCACACACCCATAACCGCTGGCACCTGGGAGCAGAAGCTGGTGGATCCTTTGGGCATTGGAGTTTTGAGCTCCCTGGGCTAGGCCTGTAGGGTGTCTGCACTAAGTTCAGCATGAATATGGTATGCTCTAGAACGCTAGGTTGACTAAGGAAGGGGTAAATCAATCCAGGTCAGAAACAGAGCAGTTTAAAGCTCTGGATTAGTGTACTGATTAGAATAAGACCGGCCCCTTACAAGCCACTGAACTGTCAGTCTGATAGAGATACAGAGACCTAGTTTAAGAAAAAAAAAAAAAGAGTGAGGGAGGATAAACCAATAATATGAGTCTTGTTCAAATTGCATCATAATGAGATCCCAAATAATACTGTCATCTTTGAAACATTTCATGAACCATGAAGGACTTCTATGGTATTGGATAAATCTGTGGAGGATATCTGGAGACACAGACAAGAAATGCCCAGAATAAAATGTTGTGGGGTTGAAATCTGCACCGATGGAAAGAGAGTCACTATCGGGGATATATCAAAGTCTATACTATATACAATGATAAGGAATTAAATGAGAGATTAGGAAGAATTTACTCAAAAGTCTCATGAAGAATGGGATTCAGAGAAATCTTTCCTAAGATGCTTAAGAAAATGGCAGATGCCTTGTCAAGAAACAGGGAACTAGGGGTGAGGGTTTGGGGCAGAAGGAAGTGAAGAAGGGAGGAAGAGATCAGGGAAATAAAGAGCCTGCCTTCTGAGATCCAGTTCTCAGCAGTGGCTTGTGATGGAATGAAGGTCTTGATTTGGTTCCTGGGGCCACCTGCTTCTCAAAAGAAAGAATTTCATTGTGTTCTTCCATGGCAACATTCCCATTTAGGAAACTTTCTTTTCTTGGCAGCACATTGTGGGTACTAAACAAATATGAAGTAAACCACATACCAGCAGGGAATTCAAGCCCTGCCAATCTTACACCCTGATGCTTCCCATGCATGAAGTCTATGAGATCCCAGTAGAGCTGGGGGAGGTATCTATCTCTGCAAACTGGGGAAGTTATAATATGAGAAACAGTCATGATGTAGCATGATGTTAATCCACTATTGTCAGTCGTAATAGACCCCAATTTTGATAATGTTTTATATCTATTACCTTGTTTGCATTTCAATAACCTTGCATGGGACAGAGTGAAAAAATTATAACCTCATTTTATAGATGGGTCTACAAATTCTGAGGCTCAGAATTTAAGTGTATTCACCTAGATCACACAGCTGGGAAGTTGTGGGGTAAAAACTAGAATCCAAGTCTTCTGCTTCATCTAAATTTCTTTCTCTATTCAATGTTGAGAGGAAAAACTATTGATTTTCTTACCAGCTCATATCCTGGCATGTCAGGTAGATGCATTGAAAAGAACATCAGTTAGGAAAAGCTTCCTGGAGGAGGTAACATATTAGGAGTTACTTTAAGGCCTGACACACTGAAGTAAGAAAGGCACTGTCTTTCCTGCTCATGTTCAACACCAGGGGGAAGGGAAGAAAGAAGGAAGGAAGGAAGGAAGGAAGGAAGGAAGGAAGGAAGGAAGGAGGGAAGGAAGGAAGGAAGGAAGGAAGAAGGGAAGGAAAGAGGAAGGTAGGAAAGGAAAAGGAAGGGAGGGAAAGAGAAGGAGAAGAAGGAGAAAGAAAAGAGAGGGAGGAAGGAAGGAAATAGGCAATTATTAAACATCTACTATATTCCAAATGGCACAGTGGATAGAGCACTGGGCTTAGAGTCAGGAAGGAGGGAAGGGATAAAAAAAAGAAGGAAGGAAAGAAAGACATTACTTCTTAAATATTTTAGAAATTTAGAACTTGGAATTACTGATATTTGTGTGTATGTGTGTGTGTATGATTAATCAGAAATCCCTGAAATAATTAAATAATTTTCAGACTGTTTTTTGTAGATGAGTTATAAACAATATTGTCTCTCAAAATATTTTTCTTTTGATTGATTAATGATAAAGAAATTAAAATGACCAGGTATTAAATCAATGAAAAAGTGTTTTGATATAGATCCTAAATTTAACTGAGATCCTGGTAGGTCTGGAATTCAACAATGAATATATTTTATCTTTTCTTTGTCATCATTTTTTGTAGACTATGTCTCATTAAGTCAGGCTCGAGGTGCAGTGACCACTCATGGGCCTCATCCCAATACTGAAAGGCATGAAAACTTTGACTTGCTCTGCTGTTCTGACCTGGGTGACTTTGCTCCTAATGCCTTTCTGAGTGAGCACCTCTTGGATGCTTATCATCTTTGTACAGGATGGAGTACAAATCCCATATCAGCTTTAGTGCTACTGCAGCTCAGAACTCAGAACTCCAATGATCTACCAACTCAGCCTCCTCAAGTAGCAGGAATTTCAGTCATGGGCCTCCACATTGGCCAACAACTTCTTCTTCTTCTTCTTCTTCTTCTTCTTCTTCTTCTTCTTCTTCTTCTTCTTCTTCTTCTTCTTCTTCTTCTTCTCTTCTTCTTCTTCTTCTCTTCTTCTTCTCTCCTTCTTCTCTTCTTCTTCTTCTCTTCTTCTTCTTCTTCTCTTCTTCTTCTCTTCTTCTTCTCTTCTTCTTCTCTTCTTCTTCTCTTCTTCTTCTTCTTCTTCTTCTTCTTCTTCTTCTTCCTCCCTAGCTGTCCCCATTCTTCTTTTCAACAAAATATTACTTTGGTTGAACTTTCTAACTTGAATTGTCTTGTGAGTGAATTGGGCTGCTTTAGGGGCTATAGTGAGTTCCTTGTCACTACTAGTATTCAAGCAAAGTCAGGATGTTCCCTTTCCTGGCATGTTGTTGAGAGCATTCATGCTTACTGATGGGGCTACATTACTTTTGAAGTCCTTTCTAACTTTCTCATTCTACATTCTTATGCTTCTAGAATATTAAAAATTGTGAGAGGGCTTAGATACTATTTGGTCCAGTACTCTCATGTTTGTGGAGAACAATGATGAGGCATGGAAGTCCATGGGGGTTGTTCAACAATTTAATAAAGCAGAGACTTCTTCCTTTCCTTTTCTCATGCTTAAAAAAAATTTTCAAAGAAGAGTATCCAGACATATCCATTGCCTAGCTTAATGAGAACAGTGTTCTGGGTTAAGTGAAAAGTACCTGACCTTTTACTAAAGTTGTTTAGCTACCTAAAAATCTCTCCCCAGATCCAAAGATTATTGAGGCACATAATGGTACGGGGGGAACCAAGCGGCACAGAATTACCATGAGCTCTTCTTCTCTATTCCCAGGACACCTGCCTACAAAATGGCACTAAGCATGGATCACTCCGTCAAGTTAGGGCGCTGGGATGATAAATCTGCCTGCAGGCGATATGCTGATGTGGGCTCAGTGGAGTCAAATAAGTCAATAGGCTTTAATTGAGGCTCTTCTGTATATCCAGCACTGGGTCTAGTGCTGTGGGAGATTCAAATTGCACTTCTCAAAGGCTCTACTAAGCAGTTTTGGGGGGAAGAGTAAGCACACATGAAACAATCAGGAAACCCTTAATTGCCAAACTGCTACTGACTGTTAAGTGCAATGGGAGGCCAGAAAAAAGTAATGAATGTTCCTTCCTCTCTTCAGATATTAAGCATTTACTTTATGTAGAAAGAACTGAGCTAGGCATTATTGCATAGGTTTCACTCTGACTTTTAGTGAGAAAGTTGATATTACTCATTGCTTACTTCTGATACTAAACTGTACTGAGTAGACATCCATTTAGAGGCTGCTTTTTCTTCAAAAGTTGTAGGATGAGTCAAGTTATGGTAACCTTGAAGGGTTTGGGGGCCTGAAGACAGGAAGACTCATCTTCCCAAGTTCAAATCTGGCCTCAGACACTTACTAGCTGTATGATCCTGGGCAAATCACTTAAACCTGTTTGTCTCAGTATCCTCATCTGTAAAATGAGCTGGAAAAGGGGATGGCAAACCACTCTAGTATCTCTGTCAAGAAAACCCTGAATGGGCTCACAGAGAGTCATACCCAACTGAAACAACTCAACAACAACAATGTGAAAGAATTGGGAGTTGTGGATTATTGTGTGGAAAAAAATGACAAAATGAAAGTGTTGCATTCGGAAAGTTAATCTGGCAAAGTTATAGAGGACAGATTTAAAGGAGAGAGAGTCAGTACCAGTTGCGAAGCTGCTGCAATAATCCATCTGTAAGGTGAAGAAGGTCTAGACAAAAAAGTCACTCGGTAGTAGTAACTAAACATTGACTAAAGTGTCAGGAGACCTGGGTTTGAATCCTGAGTCTGCCATTTACTAGCTGTGTGGCTTTGAGTAAATAATGTAACCTCTCCACATCTCAATAGGCCCCCAATAGGCCTTTGTGTCATATTACATGAGGGGGCTTGACTAGCTAGGCTCAGGGCCCTCACAGCTCTAAATCATATGATGTCAGGGTGTCAAAAGGAGGTAAATTCAAGACATTTCAAAAAAGAAATCAACATGCTAATACCACCAGACAGCCATTGAAAATGCATCATTAGCTCATGTCTGTTCCCTGGACTCAGCAGATTATGGATCGATATGCAAAGTTCCAGCCTCAGAATGGACAAAACAGTGTGACTAAAAAGTGCTGATGGCTGCAGAGTGAGTGGCTGTGGGCCAAGTGGACGGCATCTAGGACATCAGCCACTAGTGTCCTGCCTTGCACCTTAGTAGTTAAATCAATAAATGCCCAGTGGCCAAGAATGAGGCCCTTGCTAGCCTAGAAACACCACTCAGAGCGTCAAGGACCTGAAAATCCTCCTGTCCACGATAACTGGTTTCCCCACTAGCAGCTTTAGGGCAAAATTGTTGCTTGTGATTTTGCTACTGCAGTGAGAAGCTAAATTTTGCCAACCTTGCTACCTACCCATGGTGAATGACAATGAGGAATGGAATAAAAGCACTGTTCAGATGGGGGTGGGGATAGAGCTGGAGATTTCTAAGAGGCAGTGTCTAGGCAGAAATTCGTGAGAAGGTTCCTTCCAAGCAGTAGCTTATTGTATCATATTATTTTAAAAGTGGATGGGACCTACAGATAATCCTCTTCATCCCTCTAATTTGTTTTACAGAAGAGAAAACTAAAAGTATTTGGAAGCTCATTTGATGTTTTGCATCAAGTAAACCAAATAGAGAGCTCTCCCCTACCTTCCTGCAGAAATGACCTTCAGGTCCTCACGGAAGGGGAACTATATCCTCTCTAACCTCCTATCCTTGTGGGAGGGGCTATATTTAGGCAATATGCCAATAAATGCAATGGATGGAACTCGTGGTTTTGGAGAGAAGACTGGCTTCTTTCTGGTCCTGTCCATCAGCACCATTCCTCATCTGCACATTCCAATGAGGAGCCCATATGTACTCAGTTCTATCCGTGTTCTGATCCTACTGGGGTATAATAATAATGATTCCTACTTCTGTAGCTCTCTAGAGCTTACAGAATGCTTTCAGCAGAACAGCACTGGGAAGAGATAGCATAGACATTATTATGCTCACCTTATTGAAGTGGGAAGAGGAGATTCAAAGAGATGAAGTAATTTTCTCAGAATCAAAGGTTAGTAAGTGCTGGGGTCAGGACATGAACTCAGACCTCTTGGGTTAGAATAATAAGATAATTCTAATGAGTTTTATTACAAGGTCAATTGTAATATCAGTAATAATAGCATTTCAAGTACAGGATGGAGGACTAACCAGATAATAGTCTGTATAAAAAAAAATCCAAGGTTATTAATGGTCTTAATTCTTAATATCAATAAATAGCATGACTTGACAACTAAATAAACTAATGGTGATTTTAAGAATTGTGCGTAGAAAAATAGAGAGGCATAATAATATATAAAAGAAGTCAAGTGAAAGCTCTACTCTATTGAGCTCTTGTTAGAATACTCCTCAAGCTGGGCATTTGGTTCTGGGGGCTGCATTTTAAGGAGAATGAATTGAGAAGCTGGAAAATGTTGGAACTTTCAAAGAAGTCTCTGAGGATGGTGAAGGGAATTGAAACCTTGTCACTTAAGGATTGGTTAAAGGAACTGGACATTGTTAGCCTAAGGAGAAAAAAGGACAGACAATTTTCATCAAGAATTTGAAGGGCTGTCAAGTGAAAGAAGGATCATCCTTCTTTTGCTTGGCCCCAGCAAATAGACCTAGTGCCACAGATTAAAATCAGAGAAATAATTTATGTCTTGATTGAAGAAATATTTTTCAATAATTAGTGTACTCCAAAATTGCAATGAGCTGCTTTGCGTGGTTTGGGGCTCCTCATTACTGGAGGTCTCCGAGAAAAGGTTCGATGGCAACTCATTAGGAATGTTATAGAGAAAATTCCTGTTCCAGTAGAGGGAAGAGTAAATGAGCTTTGAGATCACTTCCAACTCTAAGATTCAGTGATTTTGTAACCTGGGTTCCAGTGCTTTCTGTAGTATTCAATGATTATCCTTATAGAGATAGGGAGCACATTACTTAGCATGGGTATTGTTGTCCCTTCAGAAGGCAAGATCTGACTCTTGTTACTGGGTCTCTTTGTTGAGTAGGATCCTGGTTCTTGTTACCTAGCCTGGAGGGTAGAATGAGAAGGGGATGAGATGAGTGGAAAGAAGTCTATACCCTTATATTATCCAGGGTCTTAGCTAAGGTTCCTGATCAATGTAGTCACATCTCGTCCTATCTAACCAAATCTGTGATTTACACTTCCACTGTTTACTTGCTCTTTCTTATATGTGTTCATCTTTCAGAATTTGGACTTTTTTTAAAAAAAATCTGGTCCAGTAGTATTCAACAACTCTCCCTTATGCCTACTAATCTACTGGCCGTGACTCCGTTGTTATCCCAAACTTCAATATCCACCCATTCAATGCACATTATCCACCATTCAAAATCTCAGCTTCCCCTAGACTACCTACTCTGTCAGAAAGCTACCAAAGAGCCAGTGTGGTTGAGCTCTATCTCAAATTTGCTTTGCAACACTGGACAAGTCAATTTAATTCTGAGAACATCTGTTTCCTTAAAAGGAAACTGGAAATAGTCACTTTGCCTTGTGTGGTTTTAGAGAATCAAATGAGACAATGTACGTAAAAGTTCTTGAGAAAATATAAAGTGATATTATTGCAAAGGATGGGATTTTGTGAAATGATAGATGAACAGGAAGGCAGTTGGAATGTCTGAGATAATAGATAAATAGCATACTGAGATGCATTTTATTGTAGGGAAAGGAACACACACTTTGGAACCAAAGGATCTAAATCTGTGCCCTGGTACTGCCCCTTCCTAGCTAGTTAGCCTTAGGCAAATCCCTTTATTTCTCTAATCCTCAGTTTTACCTTCTGCAAAATGGTGCTAATAATACTTATTCTACTTACCCCCAAGAAGTTATAAAAAAGACAAAGGACACTTTTTAATATAAAGGGATTATACAGTGTGTCCCAAAAGTCCTAGTGCCATTTTATGCTTAAACAAGTCCAACTTAGTTATTTTAACTCCAAACTGTACTAAAAATTTTTGGGATACCCTATATATAGCACAAGGACTCACAGAACTACAGCATGATGTATTGAGTGATTATAGGCAGACCCTCTTGGGAGTGGCCAAAGTTGGAATTATTTTGTATTTTGAAAACTTTTTTTTTTTAGATACTAACAAATTCTAGGTCGGGTCCACAAAGAGAAACAAGCTTCATGAGAGCCATCACACATGGTTATTATGCTTAAATACCAGCCTTCAATATTTACCTTTTTTTTTTTCCAGCTCCTATCTTGAAATGATTAAGATCATATCAGGTTTACCAAGGACTGCTTACGTCAATAATGTATCAATGTCACTCCTCTGTGGACTGCCTTTCTCATTCACTGACCTTGTCTTCCTTTTGTACTCAAAACAGATTTATGATGGACTATATCTTTCTTAACCCCTGTGCACTCTGCCTTTCAGGCTCCAATCCCCATCCTTATCCATTTTTCCACTTCCTTAACTTAGGCCCTCGCTTTCTATACCTTTCATGTCCTTCTTTCTACTCCTTGATTACTTTCTGCTCTTCCTTATTCACACTGACCTTTTTTTATTCCTTGTGTATTTATTGCTCCGTGGCACTTATAACCCCGAGGCACATCATCATTTATCTGCTCTGTGTCCTTTCTTTCCAATTGAGTTTCCCTGAACACTGCCTTCATTCTCTTAGATTTGCCTCTGCTGTAATGTAACTTTCTTTTCTCCGTCTATTCTTCTTATCACCAGCCTGTTACTTAGAGAGTGGAAGAACACGATAACAACACTGCAGATAGAAATGGGACCTGAGAAATGGGACTCAGAATAAAAAAGAGGACAAGGAGGACAGACATGAATAGGCCACAGCTAGTGCTGTGGGGGTGTTGGTTGGTGATCAATATGGGAAAAGGGACTTTCAAAAAAAAGACTTTCAAGGCTCTTAGATTAAAGGTGAAAAGAACTTGAAAGGTTATTTAGTCTAATCCCCTCTTGCAGATAATGAAACTGAGGCTCATAAAAGTGAAAGGATTTGCCCAAAGTCAAAAAGATAGTGAGTAGCAGGGATTGGATTTGAACCCAGGTCTTCTGAATTTAAATCTAATGTTTTTCCAATGCACAACACAGAAAATGAGGATTAGCTATATCTTAGGGGACATAAGTAACTAAACAAGGGGGTAGGGGATTGATTATAGCCACTGGCATAGAAGCCATATCCCTTGTAATGACTTGTGGAGGTAGACCCCGCCCTAATTGTTGGTGGTATGTGTGTTTATGTGCCAGGGATGGGGTAAGAGATCTGGGGACAGGGTTATAGGATCATAATATTGCTTATATATTTAGAGCTAGAAGGGACTCCAGAGGCCATCTAGTCTAAACCCCTCATATTACAGATGAGGAAATTGAGAACCAAACCTAAGATCACATACATGATAAGCTACAAAAATTTGTGTCTTCTGGAAAAGCCGGTGCTTTTCCCAACTATGTCACTGTCTAAGGATTTTTCTCTCCACTCCTCCCCACACCCACTCCTGCACTGTGAAATCTTATAATAAAAGCAAAAACATTTCTCTAAGGAAGATGACTCATGACTCAGCAATCTGAATACAGGCCAACCTAGGAGCCAGAATCAGATCTCTATTACATACTGGTAGCAAAATACATCTGAGAGGAAAGGGAAGATTCAAAGGCGATTCCAACTAGTGATGCCATTAATAGGAATGGGAAAGTTCTTAAGGGCAGCCTGATCTGGGGAAAGGGAAGTTTAAATTTTAGGCATTTTGAATTTTCGGGATGAGGAGTCAGGGTACTATAATGAGAAGCATACTGGATTTGAAGTCAGGAACCTGCATTTAATGCTGAGTCTTCCCCATACTACTTGTATGACCTTGGAGAAATGATTGGGCCTCATTGCTACAATGAGGGGATATAACTAGATGACCTTTAAGGTCTATGGCAACTCCCGATCTAGTGAGCTCACGACTTTAAGATCATAAAGCAGGAAAGTAAATATCTCAGTCCTGCCAAAGAGCTCAGAGACAAAGGGAGGGGGACTGAAGAGGGGGAGGAGGGGAGAAGTATGAGGGAAGAAAGAAAGGTCAATTTGAGAGCAGCCTGAGGATTCTAGGGTCAGATGATGGGATCAAGGAAGGCTAACTCTAGAGTCCCAAACCAAATGGGACCACTAGATCTGAAATTATAGGAACTGGTTTCAAATCCTGACTTTCTACTTACTACTTGTGTTACCTAGGTCAGCTTACTTTACTCCTTCTTAGACTTTAGGGTTTTTTTTGTTTGTTTGTGTTTTGGTTTTGATTTTTTTCCCTATAGAGTGAGGGGGTTGAACTATGTACTGGGGTTCCTTCCAACCTTATCTGGAAAGAATAAGGAGAGACCAGGCTGCAGTGATATGCTGCTAAGGGAAAGGGGTGGTGGTGAAAGGAAAAAAAAAAAAAGAAAAAAAAAAGAAAGGTCATTAGTCTCCTAAGCCTAACAACCACAATCTGCTGTTTACAATGAAGAGAGAAGCATGATGGGGGAAGGGAGCTGCTATTAAAAACTATTTCCCCACTAAAGAATTACTCAGTTCTTTTTCACTTTGAGGAAGTTTATAAAGCCCCGGAGATATTTGCCTAACCAGGGATTTATGATATGCCCTAGGAATTGAAATAGATTTCTGACTATCAGTTAGGTGACAGTTGAATTGAAATACAGAGCAGAGACTACTGAAGTCATAGAGTTCAGAGATGAGTTAGACAAAAAAGTTCTGAGAGTAAACAAAGAGCAAGCCTAATCTTAGCCTGGCCTCCATTGTCTTCTGATGCAGCCTAGCTGAGAGAAAGAGAAATGTGCTGCTGTTGACTGAGGAGACCTGTAAACCTTTTCTGCAGGCGAAACACTGACTAGTTACAAAACCTCTGATAGATGGAAGGCAGAGTTGCAGGTAGCCCCCAGCAACTCAGCTAAGGACTATAGGTGAGGCACGGTTGGAAGATAGAAGAGTTGGCTGAAATAAGAGGCTAAATGAGCTGTAGCTCTTCTCTGTGTGGGAGAAATAGAACCACAGCATTGCCCAGTGGATGATGGAGGTGTGTGAAAGAAATTCTGGTTAACAGAATTTAGCAAGTGTTCTCCCTGCAGGGGAAAGGTTTACTAATCACAGAGTATCCTTAGTGGCTATTGGACACCATATTAGCTAACCCTGAGCAGAGCTAAAGAGCTGAAGAACAGCTGCAATGGAAACACTATGTTCAGTAAAAATGGAAACACCCAGAGATAGTCAGAAAGGGATTAGCGGACAGAAATGTCCAACAGAGAGCATCAAAATCAAAAGAAGACATCAGTGGCTTTCCAGTGTTAAAGATATTAATTGCTTCTTTGTATATATATTCTTGTCATATATGTGTGTGTGTGTGTGTGTGTGTGTGTATACATATACACATATATTGCTTTTGTCTGTTTGACTCTTTATGTGAGAACATTGACTGCACATGGTCTCCACATAAGGATGCTCCATTGTTAATTCCCACATAGGTTCACTCTTCTCACTCAATGTATTTATGAAAGAGTAACCTCAAGGCACATGGAGCATTATTCCATTTCCTTTTACTTTACTACTTTACTTCTTTTGCTTTACTTTTTCTTTACTTTACTAAATCATTAAATACTTTTATTTTGAATAGTGTGTCCTCTAGCTAACCATTAAAAAGAAAGACATTGATGAGGGCTCATGTGCTACAATTCAGAAAGGATTTTAGATTCTGTTGGGCATCAAGGTAGACAGCTAGATAGAGCACTGGGTTTGGGTTTAGGAAGTCCTAAATTCAAATCCAGCCTGAGATACTTACTGTCGGATCCTGGGCAAGTCACTTAAAACCTTGATTTGCTTCAGTTTCCTCATCTATAAAATGGGACTAATAATAGCACCTAGCAGGGTTGTTGTGAGAATCAAATGGAACAATAATTGTAAAGCATAGCACACCGCAAGCACTACATAAATGTTACTTAATGTTGTTGTTGTCAGAAACACCACCATCCTTAATGTATGTCGAGTTCTTAACCTTGGCATTATACTCCTCACTCTCACCCCACAGATCCAATCAATTGTCAAATCATGCTGTTTCTACAATGCCTCTGGCAACTGACCTCCTTCTTCCTCACACAGCTCCCTCTTAGTGTAGGCCCTCACCACCTCTTACCTACTTTACTGCAACAGTCTCTTAATTGTTCTCACTGTGTCAAATCTTCCACTGCTCCTGCCCATCCTAAGTTGCTGCCAAAGTAATTTTCCTTAAACTCAGATCTGACCGTGTGGCTCCCTGCTCAACCAAAGCCAGTGGTTTCCTATTGCTTCTAGAATAAAATGTAAACTCTGTGTAACTTTTAGAGTCCTTTATGACCTCATCCCAAAATATCTTTCCAGCCTCATTAGATATAACCACCTTTTCTGGACTCTGTTCTAACCAAAATGGCCTCTCTAGTCTTCATATGACTCTCTATCTCCTGCCTCATGCCTGTTCATTGACTGTCACACACACTTAGAATGTGCTCCATCCTTATCTCCTGCTCATAGAAGCCCTCTCTTCTTTTAACATACTGTATCATCTTTTACATGAAGCCTTTCCTGATCCCTTTAATTTCTAGCACTTTCTCTCCCAAACTACTTTGTTTTGTCTGTGTTGTATATATTAGGATTTATTCACTTTGTATTTGTGTATGTGATACACATACATACATATGTATATACATATATGTGCATCACACAAATACAGTGAATATATATGTGTGTATATGAAGTATATTAACACATATATGAAGTATATTAATATATAATATGTATATATTATACATATATGTATATAAACATACACACATATTGTATATGTACGTGTGTGTGTGTGTGTGTGTGTGTAAATCCTCCTAGACAAGAATGTAAACTCCTTGTGAGTAGGGATTGTTCATTCTTTAGACTTGCATCACTAATAGTGCAATGCCTGGAACAGAACAGGTATCTAATAAATGCTTATAGTTAATTCTGACCCACAAAGTAACTAAAACTGACTTTACCAAAAATGAGAACCTAACCAGGACTAGTGAGTAAGGTAGTCCATTGCTACCCCATCTCAAGCCTATGGTATATTTTAGTAAGAGAAGAAGGAAGAGCAGAAACCCTATATATATATGGTAAGATTTGCTTTTTCTGTTTTAAGACTAATTATAGTAATATACACCTCCACTAGTAGAGATATCTGAATTGTAGACTATTTACGAGAAATATAATTTGTTTCTGGACAAACTTACAATTTTGACTCAACTGTAAACACAAGGTTTGCAAGGAGAGACTCTCTGGAACCTGCCTTAAACTCATTTGTAATTAGCATACTCCAAAGTGCTTTGCACAGACAGGGCTTTGCTCAGGGTTTTGTCCAGAATAAATGCCTGATGAACAGAAAAAGCCCTTTAAAAAAACAAGTTCTCTTGAGTACATTAACATACTTCTTGGGAACTTGCATGCCTCTTTTAAGTGAGAAAGTTTTCCCCATTCCACCTCTCCCTTCCTGCTTCTCCCAGTGGATCCTTCTTTCTCACCTCTCCATTATTTTTGGAGATCATTCCAATGTAATCAACTCACACCCATGCCCTATGTCTATGTGAACTCTTTTTAACTGCCTTAATAAAGATAAACTTTTTAGGAGTTATGTGTATCATCTCCTCACATAGGAATGAAAACAATTTAACTTTATTGAGTCACTTATGATTACTCTATCGTGTTTGCTTTTTTATGGTTCTTTTGAGTCTTGTGTTTGTCAAATTTTCTGTTCAGCTCTCTTATTTTCACCAGGAATTCTTGAAAGTCTTCTATTTTATTAAATACCCATTTCCCCTGTGAAGGATTGCACTCAGTTTTCCTGAGTAGGTTATTTTTGGTTGTAATCCTAGTTCCTTTGCCTTTCAGAACATCATATTTCAAGTCTTCCACTCCTTTAATGTGAAAGCTGTTAAATATTGTGTAATCCTGATTATGACTTCATGATATTTGAATTGTTTCTTTCCAGCTGCTTGAAGTATTTTGTCTTCGTCCTAAGAGCTCTTGAATTTTGCTATAATATACCTGGGAGTCTTCATTTGGGGATTTCTTTCAAGAAGTGATTAGTGGGTTCTTTCATTTTCCATTTTTCACTCTGGATCTAAAGTATCAGGGTAGTTTTCCTTTATATCTTCTTGATATATGATGTCTAGGCTCTTTCTTTGACCATGACTTTCAGATAGTCTAATAATTCTTAAACTACCTCTTCATCTCTTTTCCAGGTCAGTTGTTTTTCTGATGTGATATTTCACATTTTTCTCTTTTTTTAATTCTTTTGACTTTATTTTATTGCTTTCTTATGTCTCATGAAATTATTAACTTCCAATTGCTCAATTGTTAAGGAATTTTTTTTTCAGTGAGATTGTGCTCATTCTTTTCTATTTGGCCAATTCTGCTTTTTGAGGTGGTTTTTTTCAGTATCTTTTGTGTCTCTTTTACCAATCAGCTAATTATCTTTTTTATAATTTTCCATCACTCTCATTTCTTTTCCCAGTTCTTCCTCTATCAGTCTTATCTCTTTCTGTAACTCAGAAATTCCTGTTGGGTCTGGGTTCAATTAGCATTTTTCTTTGAGGCTTCTTTTGGTAGCTTTTTTCTCATTCTTGTCTTCTTCTAAGTGTTTTCTTGGTCTTTCCTCCCACCACAGTAGCTTTTTGTAGTCATTTTGTTTTCTCTATTTCTGATCTATTTCTACACTTTGAACTTTATGTTAAAGTTGGGATCTACTCACCTGAGAATAGGAGGCATTGTCCTAAGCTTTAGGGTTTTTTTGTATGTTGTTTTTCAGAGCTAGATCTGCAAGTTTTTGGTACTTCCAGGGTGGTGTGATGCTGGGATAGGTAGGGTCACTGTTCCCCTGGTCTGTGTTCTGGTATTTACCCAGGAAGGACCCTGTATCCCTGAAACTGCAAGTACTAACTCTTTTCTTGGACCTGGAACTATGACCAGGGCCCCTGCTCCCTTGTGACTGACCACCAGTACTCTTCTCTGTGCTGGAACTGCCACCTAGAACGGTGTTTGAGCAATAGAATTGCCAATTAGCACCATTTGTACACAGTGCATCAAAGGATCCCCTGTAATCACTTCCTGACCAATTTATGATTCCCTTACTGTAACTAGTCTGAGAACTCTCAAAGCTGCTTCTACAATCACTGTTGCTGCTGCATATGTGAGCTCCAGACAGGCCTCCACCCCAGTGTCACAAACTTCTCCTGCCAACCACTTAAGTTCTCTTTGGCCAGAAATATATCTCACCCCAACCTTTTGTTGGCTCTGTTGAGCCAACAAATAAAGACTCTGTTTGAGTCTTTATTTCGAAGTTGTTTAGAGGGGAATGTTGGAAGAGTTCAGCTAGGTGGC
Source organism: Phascolarctos cinereus (assembly GCF_003287225.1). NCBI lineage: Eukaryota > Metazoa > Chordata > Mammalia > Diprotodontia > Phascolarctidae > Phascolarctos > Phascolarctos cinereus. The sequence continues at coordinate 183,058,821 of NW_027556402.1, read as the reverse complement.
TGCCCCTAATCTGCCATCTTGCATCCCTTGACCTTGTTTAACTACTAACTTACTTTGGAATATCTGTGAAGAAAATGTTTGTACACTAAGCTTCCCCCCAACTCAGGTTGAATTATCACAAGTCCTCCAAAATAAGAACAATTTTCATTAGTAGAAGTTTATCTTCATATGTCTCTTTAAACTTTACAAAATAATTTCCTCCTAACAAGCCTATGAGACAAGTAGTGCAAACATTATTATCCCCATTTGCAGATAAGGAAACTGAAGCCCAGAAAGATTTAGTGACTTTCCCCTGGTCACAAGGTTTACACAGTAGATCAGGGATGCAAACACAATTCACTCCTATCTCTGAGTCTAGAGCCAGGGGTGGGGGAACTGGCAGCGTTGAGGCCATATGCTGCCTTCTAAATCATTAAGTGCAGCCTTTTGACTGAATCCAAATTTTACAGAACAAAACCTAAAGGCAGCAGGTTCCCCGCCCTTGGTCTAGGGCTCTTTCAATGAAGATTTAGTGTGGTACAATGAAAAAAATTCTGAGTTTAGAGTCTTAGGATATGAGTTCAAATCTATACCTGGCTTCTTACTAGCTGTATAACCCCAGGGAAGTCACTAAACCTTACAATCACTCACTTTTCTCATATATAGAATGAAAGGGTAGACTATATCAACTCCAATGTCTCTTCTAACAGTAAATTTTTGTCTTAATATACCACACTACTTTTCAGTAATGAATGAGCTTCTAGTAGTCATGAGTGCTTGCAAGGACCTATGAATATATGGTATCATCTGACCTTCGTATCAATATGCAGGGAAGGCATTATTATTCCTATTTTACACATAAGGAAACTAGGCCAAGAACAATGAATTGAATTCTCTAAACTCACATGTCTGAATGATGGCAAAATTGAAAATGTTACCTTAGTCTTCTTATTCTGGGACCCTTTTGTCTGTCCCATAGGATAATAAACATGGGTTCTTATGTTTTGTCAATTACTTTGTTTGGAAAATAAAGGCTATTAGAGGAGTGGGAAGAACAGCAATTATTCTTTCTATAAAAGTCACAAATATCAATCAAAGTGGAATATTTTAGAACATTCTCTAATGACATCAAAAAAATCTTGGATTTACAAATCATTTCTTCTAACCTGCTCATTTTACGGATGAAGAAAATATAGTTCATAGAGGATAAATAAACTGTCCAAGGTCGAATAGGTAACAAAAGGAAGATCTGGGATTAGAATCAACCTCCTCTGACATCAGATCCAATGGTCTTCACCTAAACATACGTCGATGTGCTTTGCAAGTTGGCAGGCCCAATGCAATAGGGATGTGATGTTTTTTATTATTAAAGTTGAATCTGTCTCATGAAACTGGCCCTTACACATCTGCCTTTCCTTGTCTATTGACAAAATATGTTGATATCTCACTTGAGGATATCAGCATGAAAACATAATGAAGGGCAAGCAAGGTATCCAAGCAAGATAATGAAAAATGAGTACCCTATTCGTAGACTCCATGATTCAGTGGATATGGTGCTCATCAACACAATTAAATGCCAAGAATCTGACACACCAAGGCCCAAACTCATTTCTTACCATTGCTATGCCCTTTCATATATTCAACAACAAAGCAAAACAAAATTCATTTTCTATTTTGATCCTGATGTTTCCTTTCATGGTCCAATGAAATGGATTAGTTTTATATATGACACAATGTGGCTATTATTATTTTAGCAGGGTGGGGGGAAATGGCATTTTCTCCTTAAAATCAGCCATTTACTACCACTGGGACTATTGTTCTTTTATCTTCATTATCTCTTAGGTCTGAGGATCAAAACAAAACCAAAATTGAGTTGGATAGCAATTAAAAAGACAAATTAGAAACTTCTCTATCTTATTCTTTTGTAAATACCACACCTATTCTGTTATTTTAAAATGAAGGGCAGGCTTTTGCATCAGAGCTTGGGTAAAAGTGACAATTCCTTAAGGAGGAAGCACTGTGTGTTATGGGGCCAAGTTCCAGAAATATTTTAGGTAAGGTTGGTTATGGATAATAAAGCTGTCCAAAATCTGATCAAATGATGCTCTGAGAAGAAAAAGGAGTGCTTATTGTCTGCTAAAGGATGGTGGGCTTCATTTGCCAACTCTTTTAGAGAAGAATTGCTCAAGTTCCAGGGAACAGGTAGGTTATTTTTGAAAGTTATATGTACAGCTCCTAAAATAGGTGCTAAATAAGTCCTAAAAAAAGAAACAACAACGCATTATTTATATAACCCATTATATTCAGTGTTTGGCCCAGGGTCACACAGCCAATATGTGGCAGAGATGGAATTTGAATTCAAGGTACCCCGGTCTCCAAAGCAAGCATTGTCTCCATTATCATTTAAAGCATCATAATGATGGTGATAGTAGTAATAGCACAAGTGCATAAAGCATTTTAAGTTTGACAAAGTGCTTTAAATTATTACCTCATCCGACTCAAAACTATACTGCTAATTTATAGATGAGAAAGTTGAGGCTCAGAGAAGAGGAATCAGTATGTGCCAGAAACCATATTAAGTACTTTATAAATATTACATCATTTGATCATGACCCTGTGAGATAAGCATTATTACGATACCCATTTTGCATTTAAGGAAATTAAGTCAGAGGATTAATGATTTGCTCATGATCACAGAGTTAGAAAGTATCAAAGACAAGATTCAAACCCCTATTTGTCTTAATTTCGAGTTCGCAATCTTTTCAATATGCCATTCTGCTTTTGAATTTGGAGTCAGAGGACCTAGGTTTGAACCCCAGATCTTCCATCATTACTGTTATAGGATCTTGAGCTAGTGTCTGAGGCTGATTTTCCTCTACCCCAAAATGTGGGTAATGATATTTGTACTGACTTCTGGAGCTGTTGTATGTTTGGTAAAACTGAGTGCTGTAACTATCATGTTGTATTATATTGTGTTGTATATTGTTATACAATTAATTAAACTACCAGAGAAATGACTTGGAATCAGGAGAACTGAATTTTGGCCCCCACTCCAAAATTAAAATAGTTGTGTGATCTTGGGCAAGTAACTTTTGCTTCCAGGTCTCAAGTTCCCTGGCTTTAAAATGAAGTCGTTGGATTAGATGAATTCCAAGATCCCTTCTGACCCTATAATTCCATAACATGTGGACACAGGATACACACAAACATACATGCATACAATATGCATGTGTCAGACATATTTTTAATAAATATAAACAATCTAAGAACTTGAACGAGTATGTGGAAGTATAGCCCACTTCTGTTAGCTGTCTGAGTATTGCTTTTCATTTTTATTATACTGCTGTGGCTTCCTGTTTGGTTTTCTGTCTGTGCTGTTACTTGGAGTCCAGAAAAAGAAACAATAAGACAGCAGGGAAGAGGGGAAGGAAATAAGCATTTAAGAGCCTATTTAATCAGACCTCAGACACTTACTAGCTGTGTGACTCTGGGCAAGTCACTTAAGCCTGTTTGCCTCAGTTTTCTCACCTATAAAATAAGCTGGAGAAGAAGATAGTAAACCATTCCAGTATCTTTGCCAGGGAAACCCCAAAAGGGGTCGCGAAGAGTCAGACGTGACTGAAAAGACTTAACAACAAAGCACTTTACAAATATTTTCTCACTTGGTCCTGGTCTTAGGGAACTTAGAAGATGCCCAGTTTTATCCATTTGACTGGCTGATCAGTTAACTCTATTAACACGGTCCCTTTAAACATTGATAGGGTAAGAAGTACAAGAAAATTAGTAGACTGAAAAGAGAAGTTTTTGTCATTCTATGATTGTATCTTTAGGCCATGTATATATGCCTCAGTGCCTGTTTGAGGTTTTTGTACTGTCCCAAAGTTCAGAGATACTCTTTCTGGAGAAAAAAAATTTAGATCTTCAGCACAGTATTTCCTGGTAAGATATCATAGAGCCTTCAATAGATTAAATGCTTATGGAGCCTGATTCTTTGACCCTTGGATGAGACAGAGCATACTCAAATAAGCTTTATGAGGCAGGCCCTCCCCTAGGTTTATTCAGGTTCATTCAGGGGGCGAACAAAGAATATTGATTGCTTACTGACCAAAGGAGCACTTTTCAAAATCAATATTAGAATTTTAAGTGTGAAGACTGAGATAAAAAAAAATCTGAAAACTCATCTCTCAAATGACAATGGGAGACAGTGCAAAAAATCGATTTGCAATACACACTTTTGTTTCTAATTTAGTTTTAGAAATGTATGTAGTCAGTCACTAATAAACAAGGGCACAGAATTAAGTTGAACTGGTATGGTTTCTGGATGTAGAGAAATACCTGTCAAGACCACAGGAAGATTTCCATAATGAAACGCCTCCTGAAATCCAAACGAACCCTTTGTTTGAAAAGCAAACTTATGAGGGTGACTCACTAATAAGATGTGACTTTCTTAGCACATTAGAAATGGAGTTCACTTCTTGGGAAATTGTAGTCATATGTTGTACATTGTGGATTCACAACTCTTTAAAAAGGAAGATGCTTCAAAGATTGCCAGGGCCGTAAAGGTAATATTTAATTTCAAATTCATGAACTGCCTTGGAATATGAAAGCAAATGGAACAGCATAGGACATCTGGAAAATTACACTAGCAGGAAATGCTTGAAAGTCTGTTGTGGCTGCTCGTTTTCAACTAACAAATAAAAATTCATTGAGCTATTAGGAAAAGCTCTGAGTGTACGTGTGTGCATATGGCGGAAGAGGATGAGAGCATTCTTTAAGTGCTATTCACATTCCAGGTATCTATCTCATTCCACCTGGCCACATGATGTTTGAAGCCAAAATGCAAAGAAAAAAATGAATTTAGGGCTCGGTAGAGTCACATAATCTTTGTTACACTCAACTACTGAGCAATTCTCATTGATCCTTGCTTCCACTCACTTCCCCTAAACAAAAATATGCCCCCTTCACATTATGCTATGTCTGTTCCCATTTCTGTGCCTTTTCTTATGTTATCTTTCTGTTTGTCCATCCCTTGCTCTGTGCTATTTTCTATCCATTTTCTAGTCATCCTTCAAGAGTCTGCTTAAGTCCCACTTCTTTCATAAAGACTTCCTCAGTGACTCCTGGACATGCTAAGCAGTTCCTTCTCTAAGTCATTCTATACTTAATTCTTGGACTACCTAGTCATACCTGCTACTCTTTCACCATACCCATTTCCATGCTCTTCCTCATCATCCAGTTTCTCTCCTTTCAGAGAATCATGAACTCATAGTATCCCAGAATTAGAAGGAAATTGAAACGTCAATTAGTGAAAAACCTTGCTTAGTACAGGAATTTCTTCTCCCTGACAAATGGTCATTGATCTAGTACTTGAACACCTTCTTCCCAGGATGAAGAACTCCTACCTTCTAAGGCAGCCAATTCCATTGTTGAACACCTATACGAGCTCTTTTTTAAAAAATAATATTCAACTAAAATTTACCTCCTAGCAAATTCTACTAATGGGCCACAGTACTTGGCACTTCTCTCTGGAGTTGCTCAGAATGGCACCCATTTTTTTTATTTGACAGTTCTCAAGATATTTGAAAACAGATCTCATGTTCCTCCCAGTCTTCTCTTACACTATGCTCACCATCCTCAGTTCCTTCAACTATTTATCATATGGCTTGATTTATAGTCACCTCAGCATCATACTAACAATGCCTTCAAATTCCATTTCTGTATGTTGTTGATGAAAGATACTGGATAGATGTCTACAAGGTCTTACCTGATCTTACTACATAAGGTGGATCTAACTTTTTCTAAAGCTTTTTGTTTCAGCCTTTCATTATGAGGATTCTGAAGGAATAAAAAGCCTTACAGACACAAAGAAATGAATAGCAAAGTTTAAAGCCAGTAGGAGAGAAATTAGGAGATGAGAGAGAATCTCACAAAGCTTTTTGTTTTGCACCAATTACATGCTCTTGTTTCAAGTCTGAATTAAAAAAAAAAACACGTCCAGGATTAAAAAATATAAGAAGTCAAAGGCTGGTGGATGACTCAAATGATACCTGTATTTTTTAAATGTTAGTAAGAAAAGAGTCTAAAAACATAAAGAATGGTATGCACTAAAAAAAAATCACAAAAGTTTGAAATTGAAATATATATTCATTGACAAAAAATACTGATAACCAATATGGAATTTACTTCAGAATCAGTAATCTGTGCAATCAGAACATAGAATAATTAGAGCAAATGTTAAAACTGACAACAGACTAGAAGAAAAAAAAGGTGAGAAGACAATATTGAATGTAATTAAAATCATTCCAACATGACTTATTGAAATGTCATCTTCTTGAGAAATAAAAAAAAAAACCCAACCTAAAATCCACAAGCCAACACAAGATGATCTGTGGGTATATGCTAACTTATATATGACATACTCTGTGAGTATATGCTAACACATGTAACATATACAGAGGAACCTAGGTGGTGCAATGGATACAGTACTGGACCTGGAATCAGGAAGACTTACCTTGAGTTCAAATCTGGCCTCACACTTACTAGCTGCATGACGCTGAGCAAGACACTTCACCCTGTTTGCCTTGTTTTTCTCATCTGTAAAATTAGTTAGAAAAGGAAATGGCAAATCATCCTAACATCTTTGCTGCCAAGAAAACTCCAGATGGGGTCATGAAGAGTCAGACATGACTAAAATGACTGAACAACAACAAAATAACATATACTCTCTGAATATATGGGGTTTTTTCCTGCATCAGGATCTCAAGACACTTGGATTTCCCATCACCAGGGTCTGCCAAAGGGTATATCTTTTCATTTGCCAATCATATCATTGTGTGCTTGTGCCCCCCCCCCTTAGCCATTCATCCCTTCTGTGTGTGCTTTACTTAATAACCTCAACCAAGGTAATTGTTTTATAAAACCCTTTAATCAAAGTAGTACAGAGGATATAGAGATAGGGATTAGGTAAATGGTCTTGTGATTTAATTGGGATAGGGAACTGGTATAGATGAGGAGGATGACTTCACATATAAGGGTTGCTATTGCCAAAAGAGCATCAGTCTGTAGCTTATGTGGTGACTAGCTTCTCTGAGTCTAACTAGGCATGTCCTTGGAAGACAGTCGCCCAGCCTATTGATGAACTGCTGAGGACTTTCTATGAAAATCTAAGTTGTTTTTATCTGTCCCTTCATTTATCAGCCTGTTCTCCAATTTTTAGAGTCAACGTCCTTAATCAATTAAAGAAGCTGACATTTATGTATTGTTTTCTATGTTTGGGCTTAGGCTTTCTGTCTCACCTACACTGTAACAACAACAAATGACAAATATACAACACTTTAAATTTCACAAAACATTTTCCATTCTTTCTCTAGTATAAGCCATAGAATAGCTCAGAGAGATTAAATGACTCGCCATGGTCACCCAGTTAGTAAGGGCTTAAAATAGGATCTGAACCCTTACAACAGTCCAACTCCCTATATATTATGCCAATCTGTTATTGATAATCAGTTTTCTGATAGATGGTGATTTTGTAGGATGGATGATGTGACTTTTGCCATCTATACTTACTACCTAATAGCTCACTTACTACCTGGTTGCCTGGCTTCCCCAGGCCTCTTTTTGAAAGTTCTAGTCATACTAATGGCACTGTTGGTGGAGTTGCAAACTGATTTGACCCTTCTGGAGAGCAATAAGGAACTATACCCAAAAGGCAATACAACTGCGCATACCCTTTGACCCAGCAATACCACTACTAGGTCTGTATCTCAAAGAGAGAAAAAAAGGAGGATCCCTATGTAAAACATACTTATAACAGCTCTTTTTTGTGGTGGCAAAGAATTGAACATTGTAGGCATGTCCATCAATTGGGAAATGGCTGAACAAGTTGTAATATGTAATTGTGATGGAATACTATTTTGGTATAAGAAATGATATTCAGGATACTTTTGGAAAAACCTGGAAGGACTTTCATTACCTGATGCAAAGTGAAGCCAGCAGAACCAGGAGAACAATGTAGACAGTAAAAGCACCACTGTAAGATGAGCAATTTTGAATGACTTAGCTATTCTCAACAAAACAATGATCTAAGTCAAGACAATTCTGAAGGGTTCATGAGAAAAAGTGCTATTCACCTGCAGAAAAAGAACTGATGGAGTCTGACATTTTTATTGGGGGGGGGTCTGTGTTGTCTTTCACAATGACACTAATATGGAAATATGCTTTATATGACGGCACATGTGTAACCTATATCAAATCTCTTTTTGGGTTAGGGGGGCTATGATGAAGGGTGGGAACTCAAACTTTTGAAAGATTAACGTTGAAAATTGATTTTTTAATAAAAGATTAAAAATAGAGAAAATTCCAGTTGCATTAGGGATAGTGGCAGTGGGCACACAGAATAGGCAGGCTCTTTCCTTTGGTTATGAGTTATTCTATTATATAAGAATAATAGTATGGTTGTTGCTGCACAAATCCAAAAGATGAAAGCTGTATCTCTGTTTCATAGCAAGGAAAAAGACTGTTTGATGTTATTTTGAAAAGTTTCTAAGTAAGCAATGAAAAAAATGGAAAAGAGGTGGGGGTGGGTGTTGAAGGGAGGAATGGCAGGGAATGGAGAGAAGCAGCCCTTTGGAATATCAGATTCATACAAAACTGTGCTTCACTGCTTTTCTTCAGGAATCTCCTTTATTCAACACACTCACTTTCCACAAAGCTCCCCTTGATTCCAGCCCAAACATTAAAAATGGAGCTGTTCAATCAGAGTAGTAAAGCTTTTGAAAATTTATTTGCACAATGCACTTTAGGGATTAAGAGAAAGGTGAAAACAGGAGTCAGAAAAAGCAAAAGAAAACTTTGTATGGGGGAGGGGTGGAAAGCAAGATGCAAACTCTCTTATTATTGTTGTTTAGTAGTTCTGCAGTCACGTTAGGCTCTTCATGACCTCTTCTGGGGTTTTCTTGGCAAAGATACTGGAGAAGTTTGCTGCTTCCTTCTTCAGCTCATTCTACAGATGAGGAAAATGAGACAAATAGGGTCAAGTGACTTGCCCAGTGTCACAAAGCTAGTAAGTATCCGAGGTCAGATTTGAACTCAGGTCTTCCTGACTCCAGGCCCAGCATTCTACCCACTGCAACACCTAGATGCAGACTGTCTAGTGGTTCTTTATTTATCAAATACCCCGAATCCCTTGAGTCAAAAGAAAATACTAGGCATATTACTTTCTGCAAGTATTGTATTCTCCATTTCTTTCATTTTTTTTCAACATACAGAGACAAATAGGCTAGAACTTTTCCATCTGAGGTTATCTCCCTTCTACTGATTATGTGTCACGAGAGATGCTGGCAAAGGACAGCCCAGCATGGTGTGTCTGTATCAAAGAAGGAGCTGTGCTCTACGAGTGAAGCAGAATTGCAGTAGCTCAAAAGTAACATGAGGTGCATATATTTAAAGACATCTTCACCACAAATGTTCATGTGTAGTATTTATACCTGACCTGTGTCAAAGCCTTCTGAGCTCATATTGCTCTGATCAGCTACAGTTGAACATACTGTACCTTGACCCCAACATAGCGATGTCATTTTGGTTCTCTTTGAGAATGCAGGAAAAGAACCAATCAACCAACCAATCTTATATTATACCTAATTATTTACATGTCATCTACCCTAGTAGAATATAAGCTCCTCAAGGTTGGGGAACCGTTTTTGCTTTTTCTTTCTATCTCCAGCACTTAGCAATTAGTGCCCGGTATTTAGTAAGTGCTTTTTGATTGATTCATACCATTTAAAGTCATTATATGTCTTTCAGGTGAATGCAAAGACATGTAGAGGACATGGATATAACTATTTAAAGCTAGTATAATTTGCCTCCTGAAATGATTTCTTCTCCCTTCTGATTATCCAGTTTCTACCTATCCTTGCAGCCAAGTTTAAATTCCACTTCTTCCAAAAGAAGACTGCAGCACTTACTATCTGTACTTTTCACCGGACCTTGAGTTTGTATTGCCTTGTATACAGACTTAGTGATTCTTTCTTCTTTCTTTTCACAACTAGATTGTAAGCTCTTTGAGAGCAAGAGCAATGTTTTGTGTATTTTTTATCTCCTTAATGGGGACTAACATTCACTCATTCAGCAAGAACCACAAAAAACTAAGTCATTCCATAAAGTATTGGATTCTCAAGTATGTGTTGATTGATTTTTCATTTTCATAATTCCCCACCCCAGATTTTGTTGCCTAGAAAATAAAAAAGGATGTGCACAGAATATAAAGAGATATATCAAGTGTAGATTAAAAAGTCCAGAAAAACTATGGAAAAAAGTCCCCTGAGAGAAATTGTCTTCCTGTCTTTACAGATGAAGATTTGGTCCTTGTAAGTAACACTAATCACTAGACTGTGGACTTCAGTTTCCTACTCCATAAAATAAGTGGTTAAATCAGTGCTTCTTCAACTGTGGGTCATGACCCCATGTGGGGTCATAAACAAGTTGGCAACAGTACAACATTTCTGAATGTGCAACAACCAAAAAATTAATTCAAAATCAAATGCATAATGAATGTGAGGTGTTTCTGGCAGCACTTGCCTGTGTTGCATTGCCAGCTTCACTATAGCCTTGGTTCTGCACACAAAACACGCATACTTTGCACTGAGTATACTCTGGGGCCATCACTGACAAGTTGTAACCACATAGACCTGAAGTACCCATTGAGCTTTCCACTAGAGAAGAAGATAAAAGGGAGGGAAATCTCTCTACAGGTTATCAGGAAGAATTGTGTTTCTTGAAATAATGGACCAAATTCTTCAAAGGGAAAACAAAGAATAAAAATGATTTGAAGACTCAGAGGAGACCTGAGTCAGAAGATAGGAAGAATGTGATATAGAGAAGGCCACCAAACCTTTGGAACTAAGCAATGGATATGCCCTCATAGGCCAAAGATTTTTAACCTAGGATCCATGGAAAAGTTTCAGGGAATCTATAAACTTGGATGGGGAAAAGTTATATCTTTATTCTCACTAACTTCTAAGTGAAATGTAGCATCTCTTTCAATTATTTAAAACCATGATTCTGAAAAGTCCACAGGCTTCACCACACACATTCACAAAAATATCAAGAACCTCTATCAGAGATGCTGGACTTGAACCCGAAGAAAAGGAGGCTCGAAGGAATGTTGATGTGTTGCCAGGAGATAGCTCATCTAGTAATGGTTAGAGGAAGAAGGGTGAACAGTTCAGATTGGAAATTCCTTGTTGAGAAGGATCAACATTAGAAAAACTTGATACGAAAAAGGGAAATCTGTTCTCTTCTGTGACTCCTGCTTGGAATGTGATGGAGAACCTCCAAGTAAGAGTCAAAATAGGGGGAAAAAAGCAATACTACAAGTATGTTAAGTAACCTGGAAGTCGTTGCTAGAGACTATGAAGTTCTGGACAATAAACTAAAAACTTTGGTGGAGGAGGGGATAGGACACGTATCACTATGACTGATTAAAGTTAGGGGATACAAAGAAAGTAGAATTGAGAAGTGAAAAAGGTGTCCAAGAATGAGATTTGTATTTCTCTAACTTGACTTAATTGGTAGAAATATATACGGCTTTGGGGCAGGGACTAGGTTTAACAGGCAAGATCAAACAAAATACACAGCTGCCTGTAGACTAGAAAATCTGATTGAGAGAATCTGAAATTTAAGGGAAAGAGAGAAACCTTCTATATACAATTGCCAATGCAAATACCATAGAGAATCATAGGTAAAATGCAGAAAGAAGAAAATCATTAGAGGAGCAATAATTTTTGGTTGATATTATCCAAAGGAGGACAAAGTAAAATCCATAATATTCTATGGTACAATGTAGTATAGTATTCTAGTATAATGTATATGGCATGGTGAGAAAGTCCTGGATTTAAAGTTGAGACATACTTGGTGTGAATCTTGTCTGTAACATTTACTTGCTCGATGATCATGGGCAATTTGTTTAAATTCCCGAGGACTCAGTTTCTTCATCTATCAAAAAGAAATAATAATACCAGTAATGTCTGGCTCAGAGGGTTGTCATGAACCTCAAATAAAATAAGACAAGCAATACCCTTCGCAAAATTTAAAGCAGCATATTAGATGATGATGATGATGATGATGATGATGATGATGATGATATTAATGCAAAAATAACTGCATGGGTAATAATAAAGCCAACTAGAGATTTTAATAAATGTTAACAAATTTGACTTTATAAGAATTACTAAGACTTGGTGTGATGGGTCTTATAGCTGAAATTTAGCTATAGAAAACCATAGGTTACTTTAAAAAGGAAGAAAATGAATAAAAGGGGATGATAGAATAGCATTGTATATTATAAAGATACTTTTGTCAGAAAAATGGGTGTACTGAATGTTAGTTGGTCACCGAATGTTTTTCTATAGGAAAAACAAAGACTTCTGAGGTAGATGAGGCAAGCTCATTTATTATATATTCTTGCAAGAAGCAGGTGTGCTGCTAGAGGCAGACACACCCCACAGAAGCAAGAGCAAGCAGTTATATCTCTGTCCTGAAACACAAGATCCCTCCCTCATTTCTCCATTGGCTGAATACTTCAAGGTGTACAACTTCCTGGAATGCCTACTTCATCTTACTCCTTAATGTGTTTCTTCCTCCCACTACATACAACATTGTGCCTAGAATTGTGTTAATCCGCCTCCTGGGGAGAAGTTAATGTCCTCAGTAAGCATACACACCTTAGCCAAGCTATAACCTTCGTATTACTTTCTTTACTTCTAACTCCACTACTAATGTCATCAGGTTTTGTCTGTCTCTGGGAAGTATTGTTAAAAATAATTCTTGAGCAAGACCACTCCTTCTGCCCCTGTGACAACTTCTGAATTTTGTTGCTAATACCACTCCCTCTATACCTGTGGAAACATAATTTCTTATACGTTGCACTGAAGGAGGAAATGAGGCAGAGAACATTTTAGTAAGGATCAGTGGAAAGAACTAAAGAGGTGATATTGTGATATGAGTATACTAAAAGTTACCTGATCAGAAATAGGAAACTGGATAATGAGGGTAAGGAGATAAATCATAAAACTAGGGTGGAGGCAAGGAAAACTACTGAAAGGTATTTCAATATAGGGATTTCTGCTAAGGCTTTCTCTCTCTCTCTCTCTCTCTCTCTCTCTCTCTCTCTCTCTCTCTCTCTCTCTTTCTCTCTCTCACTCTCTCTCTTCTTCTCTCTCTCTCTCTCATTGTCTCTCTCATTTCTTTGGTCTCTGTCTCACTGTTTCCATCTCTCTCCCCTTCTTCGTTTCCCTCCCCTTGTCTCTCTCCTCCAATTATCTTTTTCTATTTCTCTTTCTATTATTCTTACTTTTTTTTCTTTCTCTTTCTTTTTTCTTATTCTTTTACATCATCTTTCTTTCCCACTCTCATTTTCTCTCTTCTATCTCTTTCTTTCTCTCTCTCTCTCCCTCCCTCTCCTTCTCTCTGATAAGATCATAACAACTCACAAAAGTCTTAATTTGCTTTAATGACAAATCCATTCCTCAACAGTTGGAAGAAGCGATGAAAAAAAAATCTGCTTTATGGTTCTGATTTTAACCTGTAAAGAAGAGTTGCCTGCTGAAATAAAAAAGAAATGGCCTCTTGAGAGAAAGAGACCACTTTATCATGGAATTTGTAGGAAAAAAAAATCACAGTTCCTGGACCATTATAGCCACTTAATAATTATTTCTTGAACAGAATTGAATTTGTTGAAGGAGAGAAAAGTCATTTAAGGAAATCACAAACTATGGGAGACTAGATTTCAATGTGTTCAGAAAAGTATAGAGATTATCTCCATGATACAAAATATTTGCAGGAGAAGTCAATACAAGATGGGTGGGAAGCTCCTGGGAATAACATTCTGAAGACACCATCCCATGTTATTTTAATGGTGAAGAAATGGAAGAACTGTCCAAAGAGAATTATGTGGAAGTGTAAAGAACTTATCCAGTAACTTCAATTGTTCAGAGATATGTGTAGAAGATGGAAGCAGGGGCAGATACTGAGGATGAACAGAAAAAATGACAGTCATAGTCCTGGAAGAAGAATGCCAACAGTACTAAGGCTCATAACAGAGAGAAAGTATAGATGAAGACTAAGGAATAAAAAAGGATATTTCTCGCCATATGAAGAGAAAGAGGAAGATCAAAAGGAAAGGACTGGTGCTTTGGGATGATGGAATGAAAATAATAAACAATGGGGGAAAGACATTCATATTTTGTTTCTGTTTTCACTACTCAAGAGATTGATCCTTAGAATGTAGATAAGAAAGTTATTCATGGGGGAGTGAAACCCAAGAGAAGTGAAATGATGATATGAGAGTATTTTGGTTTTGTCTGGACCTTATGATTTCATAAGTGTAGGGAATTGCCAGTGAGGGAAGGGAGTGAGAATGACACTACCAATTTAGATGATCCTAAGAAATTACCAGAACTTAGGAAGGGTCATAGTGATCATAAGCTTAAGATTTCATTTTATGGAGGAAAATACTTGATTAAGAATGAGAAGCAATTTTAGGAAAAACAGAATGATGCAGCCAAAGGAGTTTATAGTGCTAGGTCTCAAGCTACATTATGAAGCAGTAATTTTCAAAATTATTTGGTAAAAGTAAAAATATGGGAAATTAGATCAGTGAAAGAGAAAATATCAATAAGACCCCAAAGCAATTAAACATATTTGTGTTTGATGAACCCAAGAAATAAAGACAGATCTATATAATTGGAGAAATATTAATTGCTCACGGGTTGGCCAAGCCAATAGAATACAAATTCCCTAACTGATAAATGGTGTGAGGATATGAATAGTCAATTCTCAAGGGAAGAAACCTAGGCTATTTATAGCCATAAATGTTCCAAATCACTAATAATTAGGATATTATAAATTAAAACAATTATGTGGTTCTATTTCATATCCATTAGATTGGCAAAGATGATTAAAAAAAAGAAGAAAATGGCAAAATTTGGGGAAATCGCATTGACACATGGTTGATGGATTTTTGAAGCTGTCCAATTATTCTAGAAATCAATTTAGAATTATAACAAATAATTGGTAAATAATACATGCCCTTTGACCCAAATAAATCACTGTAAATGTTATATACACAAAACAAGTTGAAAAAAGTAAGAAAAGATCTCCTACATACAAAATATTTGTAGCAGCTCTTTTTGTAGTGGCAAAGAACTAGAAACTAAGGGGATGCATTTCAACTGGTGAATGGCTGAAAAAACAGTGATATATGGATATGATATAATACAATTACGCCTTAAGAAATGAAGAAAAAGAGTTTCAAAGAGATATGGAAAGTTTTCTGTAAATTAATGAAGGGTAAAGTAAGCAGAACCAGAAAAATGTTCTCTAATAATGCTAACAATTAACAACTAGAATTTATATAATGCTTCTTTTACAAATATATGTATATATGTGTGTGTGTATGTACGTGTGTGTATCTATACATATATACATACATACAAATATGTGTGTAATAATTTTGAAAGACTAAAAAATTCAGATCAACCATTATCCCAGAGAATGTATAAAGGAGAATGCTGCCCACTTTGTGATAGAAGATAGAATAATATTGCAGAATAAAAATTTATTTTGTGGATATGGGAACATATTTTGCTTGATTGGACTTGCATGATGCAGGGATTCTGTATTCCTTCGTTCCTTCCTTCCTTCCTTCTTTCTTTCCTCTCTTTTTTTCTGTCTCTTTTTTCAGTGGATGGGGGATATACAAGGGAGGGTAAAAAAATGAATGTTTGAAAACTGAGCTTGTGTCTTGAACATCCCTGTCACCACAATAGCTCTTTAAGATAAAATTATTTTTGTTTACTCATTCTTCCAGTCTACTCCTATGACTTTGGACTTTATTTTCTGCATTTCTAGGGGGAGGGAGGTGGGAATATCTGGACTGAACATTTATCTCTTGGGTCCTTCTGATGCTTTCTTAAGGTTTTGTGTTGTTACAAGATCTCAGTCATCTCAAGCTGGGGACCCGCAAGCTTTCAGTGCTCCCAAAGGGATATGATCCAGCGCAAAGTCTGATAAATACCCTTCTGGTCTAAGCACTATGAGTTTCTGACCCAGAACTCTGACAATCCTATAAGCTTATCTCCAGTTGGAAGTGCCAGTGCCTGATACTAGACTCTGCCTCTATTGGCCAGCTGGGAAACTTAGTATTTTTTTCAACTCTACATGTTAGTAACAGGGCTTTTATTTGTTTTCTGCTTACCAATGAAGTTTGGGGGTGTGCATGTAAGAAGATGGATTTTCATTTGAGACCAATAAAATTTAATTTTAAAAGAATCCATACCATTAAAGAAATAGTTTAATGCCATTAAATAAGTAGACTGATTTAAGATTAGTACAGTACAATGGAAAGCCTCTGGCCTTGGGATCTAAAATTTTAGGTAAAAAGTTTTGGTTCTGCTCTGAATGAACCGTGTACAACTTTGGGCCAGGTATCTGACTTCTCTGGATCTCAAGGTCTGTCCCCAGAAAATCAGAACATTTTAATTTAATGACCTCTAAGTTTCCACTTTTCTTTAAAAGGCTATGGGAGAGAGAGACAGAGAGAGACAAAGACAGACAGACATACAGAGACAGAGACAGACAGAGAGAGAGAGAGAGAGAGAGAGAGAGAGAGAGAGAGAGAGGGAAAGAGACAGAGAGACAGAGACAGAGAGAAGAAGGATGGCATAAGAGAGGAAAGGAGAAAGAGGCAGATACAGAGAGAGAGAGATTCAGAGAGAGACACATAAATAGACACAGAGAAACAGATAGACAGAGAGGTACAGAGTGAAATAGTATCATAGTATCTTCACCTTCCTGAATTTTAAACACTATGAAGGTATGAATAATATTTTAATGATCTTTGCATTTCCTTCTAGCACATAGCACAGTGCATATTACATAGTAGATGCTTAATAAATATTTGAATGAAAGAATAATGAAGTATGTACTAATTTGTTGACCACTAATAATAGCCTCATTTTATAGATGAACAAACTGGGTTCCAGGAGGTTATAGTTGTAGTTTGCCCTTGGTAACATGGCTACTGTCAAGGATGAAATGCAAACCCAGGTCTCTCCTGACTACAGGTCATATGCTCTTTCTACTATATCATATAGCCTCTCCTCAGCTATACTATATTAGCTAATAGGTTATTTTTGCCTCTTTGTGAATGTATGTTATACAGAGAGATAGCAAACATACAGAGATAATATGACAAGTTAAGCTCAGATGGAAAAAGCTTGCAAAGTATTGTAACTATTTCAAAGTCTCCTGAATTCCATAATTTCACAGTGCAACTAATTGCTTCAGATCTCAGTGTCTCCTATTCTTTTTGCCCCCAAATTTGATCTTCTGATGCTTGCCCTAAGATGAAATCCTCATGTGTCAGCTTGACAGCATAAAGCTATCTTCATTGTCAGTACATTTTGTGTGTATTGACATTTTTTTATTTGATTTTGACATTTTAATGTTGTCCCTGTGGACTGACACTGAAATCATTTTACCATTTTCTTGACACTTCAAAATAATTTTTTTTTTATGGCTCAGCATTGATATTGGGGACGTTTAATCTTAGCATCATCAAATTGGCTCCATGAACTCATGCTGACATGACTGTCTTACTGTGATCAGAACAACATTAGTGCCACCGATAATGAATGAAGGATTTGTAGTGGGGAGCTGCCTGTATTGTTTATCAGTTTCATGGACTACCAGAGCCAAAAATTTATCACCTGATGGTCTCAGTGAAACTCTCTGAGTTCAGCTGTATCTTTGGACAGCAGATATTCAATCCGTTGAGAAAGATTTCCATGTCAAGTGGTTAAGATTTTTATTTATTTAATTTTTAATTTGTTTACTTGTCTATCTATCTATTGATCTTTCAATCAATCTATCTATTTACTTAAAGCTGTAAGTTTCGGTTACCCAGAAAATTAACTTACATTAAACAGGCTCCACATAAATAAGTTGTCACTGTAATATAACCCTGGATCCTTTTAACAGTTAAATTATTCAAGCTTCAGCTCTTTCAAAAGTCCCAAGGTCCATCTTGAGCCCTTAACTAAGCATTCACTAAGGGAGAACTTTGGAACATCAATAATGTCCACCTACCTCCAAGAATGCCTTACTGACTATAAAAGTAGTTATTTATCCACCAAGTCATATTTCCTATGTTGTATCATTTAGTGCCCTATTATGGCCATTTCATCCATCTACAAATTGGCACAGACTTGGCCACCCTAAATATATTTTGCATAACCCTCCCATACCATTGTCACAAAGAGGCCTGATTTTGAAGTCACTTTGTGTGTGTGTGTGTGTGTGTGTGTGTGTGTGTGTGTGTGTGTGTACATGAGCTGGATACCTCCATTTTTGATAGATTTTAGTTTTCACATCTGTGTCTTGAATGGTGTCCTTTGGTGATTATAAGATATTAAGATGATAATATTTGATAATAAGATTTGAATAAAAAGATAAGTTGTTGTAAGCATTAGAAACATGTACTGTATAGAATAATAGACTTTTTTTGGACCTTGTCTGGCACAATCTACAGCTCTGTATGGATTCAGAGAGAAGGGACTCTACTTTCTAGATTCTTTGAATTTTCAGATTAGTATTCAAAATAGTTAATTGTGGGAGGGGACAGGAAGTGAATGGGGCAAGTCAGAAGACAGGATCATTTCATAGGCAAGACAATACATTTGATTCTGTGTGGTCAGGTTTATAGATGTAGCTTTGCCTGAAGGCAAAGGAATGGGCTCAATGTCCTTTCACATCTCATTAAAGCATAAATTGTTCCTCCTGTGTAATGGATAGAAAACTGTCTCAGCATCAGGAAGACTTCAGTCCATATCTTGCCTCTGACATGTACTGGCTTGTGATTGGGCAAGTCACCTAAACTCTCAGTGCCCCAGACAATTCTCTAGGAGTATACATTGCAGATCATTTCCCTACTTGAATTAGTGGAGAGAGAGAGATGTGTACTGGGAGTTTTTCACACTAATGAAATGAGAGTTCCAATTAAAAACAATGAATTATTTGCCTAATATTAGAACAGCATACTTGGGGTGAACTTGTGTATACTCAGTGTGAAGTAACTTGTAATGGGAGGACACAGTAGAAGCCTAAAGTTTTTCTCTCCATTCCTATATGTATGTGTGTGTGTGTATACATATATACACACACACACACACACACATATATATGTATGTATGTGTATATATGTGTGTGTGCTTGTGTGTATGTAAATGTAGGCATATATGCCTATGGATAGACACATATATACACATACACACATATATGTGTGTATATATACACATATATGCATATGTGTGTCTCTACATACACACATATATATTTATGTGTGTATGTGTGTGTATATATATATATATATATATATATATATATATATATATATATATATATATATGTCTCAAAGGGAACTCCAATATTCATTGTTATTCTGTGTCTTACATACCTTATTATTGACTCTAAAAGTAACTATATCTGGTATTTGTGTGATGTACTATTGAGTGTTATATATAATTGAAGGGTGAAGGAGGGGTAATAACACAGGATATAGAATCTAAGGCCCCAGTTTCAAGGCCTGGCTTTTGGAATTAATTGTTTTGTTACTAAGGTGATGCCATTTTTAATCTCTCTGATCCTCACATTCCTAATCTGTTAAAGTGGGGATAATAATTTTGACATCATTCAACAGAAAAATCTCTAAATCTATCCTTATCACTTACAGTCTATCAACATGGGTGAGTGAATTAATCTCTGAGCTATAAAAGAAGAGGGTAAGACTAGATAACTTCAAAGGTCCCTTCCATCTCTAGAACTATGATGTATTTCAGAAGGTCATTGTGAAAAAATGACTTAAAAAACCTAAAAAGCTACATAAATATAACCTTTAAAAATGTATTTATACTAATGTGTCAATCTATAAATTATTAGCAACAGAAAAAAATTGGATTATAGTATCCATATTTTCCTAGTACCCTGAGAAATCAACTCCACATAACAGTCACTCTGACAAGCCTTGAACTGGATGCCTTTTAAGGGGACATAAGTCATTAAGGACCCTGGGAGCTGTATTTCATCTGAGCTTGGGAAGAGAGGAAGCTATCACAGAATTGGAAATGGAGGATGGAGTTTGCTGTTACAGTAGCAGTTTTAAAATCTCTCTGGAGAGGGATGGAATGAGAGGGAGTAGGAAAGATAGTGTGGCGTCAGAAGTAGCAACAATAGCATGAGATGGAGGATGATTTCCAGGAGAAAGCCTCCAAATATTTTTAGTGACTGGAGCCTTTGCTTTTTCTTTGGCTCGCTGCTCAGCTTATTGAGAGAATCCAGAGGGAGTGATTGAATTCTTGTGTCATAGAGAAAATACTAAAACAATAGTGAATTTACTCCACTATCTTTTCTGCCTTCTGTTTCACTGACAAATGCAACGGACCACGTCGTTCATTACTAAGTGTTTTTCTCCTTTTAAACTTTTGATTATGTTTTTATTTTTAATAATAATTTAGTGGATAAAGATAAGGTAATTTTAACTTTGTCCTAAATTGATATTTTTGTTGTAGACAATGTGATGAGGTAGGGTGAGAGGGAGAACCCGTGCGTAATTGATGACATCAAATTGCACTGGATGGGACACTATCCACTTGGCTTGAAGATCAAAAGACTTCTTGGGGGACGAGAGAATTTCATGAATTTTATTTGTAACTTGACTTTTCAAAAGTTTATAGCTTTGCAGAAAAAGAAGGCATGTGAAAATTGGACCTTTGCCCTAGAAAGATATTAATACCTCCAAGAAGACAGGTCACTTCATCCAAAGACCTTTGGGTTTTTTCCTACTCTTCCAAGAGATACAATTAAATTCGACAAATTACATATACGTGTGTGTGTACACTTATATGTATATATACACATAAACACACACATATACACATACATATACACACATATATGTGTATATATATTCAATACACTCAAAAAAACCTGACATCTAATATTGCTTTATGTTATCAAGCTGATACATGATAATCCCATACTAGGGTAAGCACTGGAAGATCAAATTTGAGGGCTAGGAGAACAAAATGCACTCTGTCTCTCTCCATATATATGTATATGTTATGTTTGTGTGTGTGTATGCACACATACACATACATACATACACACACATATATGTATATATATGTATGTATGTATACACACACACACATGCACATACATACATACGGATAGGTAGATATTTCTCTACTAAGGTGTCTGAAACTTAGATTGACCATTTTTAAAGTAGTATTATTCATGACATAAAAAACACATCATGTATTAGGTCAATAGGATAATCACTGAGCAAATCACAGTCATTTTACTGGACTGATTTTTTGATGGAATAATGGAAATTCTCAAGAGCCTAGCTTTTAAGCAGTTGGATGTTCTAGCTGACAATATTGCACTGAAAGAGTACATTTTATTTTCCTAACACATTTTCCATTCATATTATAAATCTGAGCCTGCAGAATCCAAACCTTCCTTCCAACAGCAGCAAAACCATGTGCAGACACAGCTGTGGAAGTATTCATTTTGGGAAAACATGTGCAGTCACAAAACTAGATTTTAGGAGGGATCATTTAAGTTAAAGTCAAATTAGATGCTTCAAAGGAACATTTTTGGTTCTCTCTCTCTCTCCATATGTGTGTGTGTGTGTATACACATATATACACACATATATATACACATACACACATGCACATATACATATATGTATGTGTGTATATATGCATGTGTTTATGTGTGTATATATGTGCGTATACATGCATACATACATACATACATACATACATACATACATACATACATACATACATTTCTACCAGTTGCCATTGTGATGTCTAAATGTGACATTCTAGAAAAGCTGCTATGGGATTAAAGTTAAATAAATTCCACATCACATGAAACTGATTATTTCTATGTTTGGCTATTAGTGCCCAAGCCTCACAGGGAGAACTGAAACTGAAAAAAAGTTTGGGAAATGGAAACTCTATTTAATCAAGGGGACATTCCTCTGTATGCTAACTGAAACCTGGATTTCTCTCTGAAGAAATACTCCTTTTCATGCCATGACTCACATGGCTGAGAAGAAGGCTAGGCATATTCCCCTCTCCCCATCACCATTTCTATATAATGGCTCTGCCACTCTCGCTATTGGCCACTATCTGCTACAATTATTACTCCTTTGAACCATTTGACCCCATCTGTTGCCAAGATCTTTGTCATTATCTTCTGCCAACCTCCAGAACATTCTTCACCATCTTCAATAATTTTGGTGCCTGGTTTATAGCATTCCCTTTTACTCTATTCCCTGCCACCATAGGCAATGTCTTCAATATTCGTACTGATGATCCTTTTAATGCCTTGGCCTCTCAGTTCCTCTACTTTGTCAGTTCCTGCCACGAGTGCCTGCATCCACAGCCGTGGTCTGATGCCGGCAGAGTGTGAAGAGAGAAAGAATCACGGGCCAGGTGGAGCAGTGAAGAACAAACTCTGTTCTATTGATCTGAGGGCTCAGGATTATATAGTACTGGATCAAGCAATAGTAACATTGTTATTCATGAAAAGTACAAATCTAATTAGGTGATTTCCTTACTTCCTTGTACCTTGTCTGTTACTTTCTTTCCTGCCTCCTGTCCTGAACCCCATCCGTTTCCTCCCTTCCTCGCATCCTGTTCTCAAGAGATGGAATAGGGGGTGGTGAGCCGACATCCTGAGTTCCACAGCTGTCAGGATTAGTACAAATTACAGGTAAGACCCTGGCTGGCCTAAGCCCTCCAACTCCGCAGAGCTGGCCCTCTACAAGTTCCCATTACTTCCATCTCTACCCCAGACCTCTAGATGTTCACTTACCTTAAATCTCTCTATTACCTCCAACTGCTTGACATATAATATCTAGAACTATGAAATCCTTTTCTTGGATCACAGTTGCCACAGTTTTTACCTCTTTTACCACCTCACTCCTATAATATTCCTCATTGTGACCCTTATTTCTTCTATGCCACAATCTTCTCTCATTCCTTTACCTTTATTTTCAGTTCATTTTTCTCTTATCATGGTTTTGACCCAATAGAGAGCCACCTCAGCAAGATACCATCACCTACTCCCAAACTCATTGTCTTTTTGTCCTTTGAAGAGATAATTCTAGTGGAAAGTGAACCAAGTTTAGAATCAAGAGAAACTTGGGTTCAAAACCCTGGTCTGAAACTTGCGTGAATTGTTTAAATACGGGCAAATCTGAGCTTCAATGTCCTCATCTATAAAATGGGGATAATAATACACAAATTATTTCATGAGATTATTACAGGCAAAGATCATATGTATAAATGCCCTTTGCTTTGCTCACCTAAAAGTAATATATAAAGTCAGCTATTATCATTATTGCTATGCTGTTCCCACTGCCAATGATTTCCAATCCTAAATCATATACACTTTCTACCTTTCTTTGTTCCTGCTCTTAAGGCCACAGAATACAGCAGGAGAAGACATGAAATCATGCTAAATGGATTCACTATAAATTATGATATATAATATCATTGGAGCCCTTTTATTAATAGTCCTTTTATTAATAATGGTTAATTCCCAATCACATTACCCATAGTAACTACTCTATGCTTCCTCTTTCCTCAAATGTCCAATCCATTTCTTTCTCAGCAGATGAAACTGGCACTGCTAGATGCTAACAGAAATCTGGATTTCTCTCTGAAGACATCATGCTCTTTTTCATGCAATAATTAGCATTTAAAGATTTAAATCTTTCTTTCATGAACATTCCAAAACCTCTGCCTTTAGCCATTCTCTTTTCCTTCCATGAGGTGTAACCGTTCTATTTGCCAAAGCTAACCTTAATCCTTTTTTCTATCACCTCTAGAAGCTTGTTGGATTTATCATTTTCTATATCTACTGTATCTTCCTCTTATTTTTACTCTCTCCCTCATTACTAATGCCTTCATTTCTTCTTTAGATATATAGTATGAAGTAGTGAGTTCACTGACAATAGAACTATTCAAATGAAATGTGCGTGATCACTTAGGGATGTTGGGACTCATACTTTGGATAAAGGATTCTATGGTGCCTTTCAATTCTATGATACTAATATTACTCTCATTTTATGGATAGGGAAAATGAGTCTCAGAAAGGGGACTTGACTTGCCTAAAGTTGCCCATCTAGCCAAGGGTAGAGCCAGAATTCAGACACAAGTCATTCAATTCCAAGGTCACTGCTGTTCCCAGAGGGCCAACAATAGCTATCTTTTCAGGCCTACAAAAGAGGTAGAATATTGTGAGGCTTACAAATGTACATAAAGAATTAAAGAATTGTTCTAAGGTAACTCACCAACATTAATATTTAAAATAAGATATGAATGTCTTTCTTATTCGGTTCCCAAGGTCTAGGGCCAGCTAGAGTTTTAAGTTTAAGTTCAGCTTTGGAAAAGTAAGTGAGGGTGGAGAAGAAGATGGCCACATGAAAAGTTCCAGCCAGATCAATCTCCTTCACCAATAAGATAAAATAAACTGTGCCAAATGAATCAAAAGTTCAACAAGGAAAAAAGAGTAAAAGGAAACTTCCATCAAATAATCTTTATTAGAAAGCAAAGGGGGAGGGAGAGAGGGAAGTAGAATAGAAGAGAGAGAAATAAGAATAGAGAGGTGAGAGAAAGCGAAAAGGAAAAAGAGAATACACATAATAAAGTGCCACACTATCATCCTCAAATTGCTGCCAGTCCATCTGGTCCACTGCTATTAGGAAAGGGGCCAGAGACCATTATGAAGCACATAGCATCTGCCTCATCCAGGTGGGAAAGGGCCTGGAGTCCACTGTTTTCCTAGTAGGTATCTATCCCATCCAGGTAGGTGCTGAGAGGGAAGGCCTAGAAGCTCCCACCAGCCAGTATTGTCCTCTTCTAGATTAAAGTTTCTCATGGATTCTGGCAGCTCTTTGCTTCGATGATGGGCTCTGTGCTGAGACGCCTGATAGTAACTCTAGCAATTGCAGATCCAAGAAAAGTCCAGAAGAAAAGAGAGAGACAGGTTAAGCTGAGGATACATTGGCCATCCATCCATCCATTGGATGAAGAAATGACTGAAGATATAAGCACTTCTAATTGAATGAAGTGCAAAGGGTTAAGAGAATCCCAGGATAAAACTCTAGAGGAAGAGAATAATTAGGCAATAATTACAAATAGAGCCTCAGAAAAGTGAAAGGGTTGACCACAAGACTTCCAAGAAGGAAGGTAAGCCCTACTCAAAAAACTGGAGGGAAAAGAAATTAAATTAGAGCCATAGAGGAAAAGTAAGCAGACAGAAGAAAAGACATGGTCAAACTTCAGTTAACTGGTGCCTGGCCTTACCTAGAATTGTCTTTCTGAGCAGTACCCACAGGAGAAAGCAGCAGAGCCTAAGGAAAGACATTAAGAGCAGGTATATAAAGATAGAATAATGCAGCAATGTAGTCTTTGTGAAAGAGGGAACTGAACTTGGAGTCAGGAGACCTGGGTTTGATGTCCAGGTTTGATTTGCTCCCAATGGCAGCATAATACAACTCAGTGGCAAATGGTTTGGTTCTGTCCCCTGCAATAATGCTAATTTAGTTCACAGGAATCAGCCTTCCTGCCATGGTTATGATAGGAAGAATAACAACTTGGGCTTCCAGAGTAGTGGAGTGGTGGTGAAGAAGACTAGACTTAGAAGAAAAAGGTTCATTTCTTATTTTCACTGGTTATTAATGTGTGACCTTGATTATCTCCCAATTCAATGCAAAAAGACATTTATTAAATGCTTACAGCATGCTAGGCCCCTGAGATATGGAGATTAAAGCAAAACAGCCTTTGCTGTCAAGGAGCTTACATTCTACAAGGGCTTATCTTTTACTGGGTGCTGGGGGGGGAGGTTATAATGTGGGCACAAGTAAGAATATACAAAGTAATGCAGAGAGAGAAGGAGAGAGAGAAAGAGAAGGGAGAGAGAAAAGGAGGGGAGAGAGAGAGAAAGAGAGAGAGAGAGAGAGAGAGAGAGAGAGAGAGAGAGAGAGAGAGAGAGAGAGAGAGAGAGAGTGCAACAGAGGGGAAAAGGAAATGCTTACTAACAAGTTGAGAGGGAGGGTGTAAGGTTTGGTAGCACCAAGCCATTCTTTGAAAAAAGCTAGAGATTCAAGGCAGAGGTGAGGAGAGAGGATATTCTATATACAAGGGAACAATTGTGCAAACACAGAAAAGTGGGAGATGGGATATCTCTGTATGTAGGCCAGTCTGATTAGAACAGAATTTGTGAGAGGGGGAAGTATGTTGAGTAAGATTCAAAAGGTAGGTAAGAATCATATTGTCAAGAGCTTAAATGTCAGGAGAGTTTGTATTTTGTCCTAGAGGCAACAGGAAAACATTGATGATGCATGTGTATGTTGTATGTGTGTGTGTGTGTGTGTGTGTGTGTGTGTGTGTGTATGTAAATCACATGGTCAGAACTGTTTTCAGAATAGCTATTTTGTAGTTGTGTGAAGGATAGAAACGAAAAAGAATAGATTTGGGAAGAATTGGAAGGTTATTGTAATAGTCCAAAAAGAGTTAATGAAGGTTTCTACTGGAGTACAAACCATGTGAGAGGAAAGGAGGAGACAGAAGAAAGAAATGTTGTAGAGGTAGGAGCAATAACACTTGGTACCTAAACAGATTTGAAGAGTGAGGGAGAGAGGAGTTGAACATGACTCCAAGGTTGATTGATGGTAGTACCTTTAAAAGAAATATGTAAGTTTGGAGGAGAGACGGGTTTTAGGAAAGATATGGTAAATTCAAAATACCTACAGGATACTCATGTGGCTGAGCCAACTTTTGTAAGCCTCAGTTTCCTCATCTGTAAAATAGGTATTGCAACATTTCTGCTACTTAGTTTACAAGTCTTCTGTGAGAATCAAAATAAGACTGAATATAAAGGACATTGCATAATCTGAATCACTATATAAATGTCAGCTATTATAACATGGAGAAAGCTGTGTGCTAATTAAGAACCCATCAAAATATTTTGAGACTCTGGAAATCATTTCTGAAATTAATTATCTAAATTATGGACAATCACTGAATTAGATCATTAGCACTAGAATTAGTGCCATAATTAACCATTTTTCCTTGCCCTTTACTTGGCTCTAGCTATTTAAAAGGCATCAAACTCAACGAAGCAAACTCCTTCAACTTGTCACTAAACTTAGCCTCCTTCTAACTTTCCTGTTTCTGTTGAAGGCAAAGCCATTCTTCACAACCTTAGAGTCTTTACTTCCTTCTACTGCTCACCCTCTCTCACTCACCTGCCATTATTGAATCTATTTCATGTCTGTCCCCTTCTCTCTGCTCATATACAGAACCCTAGTTAAAGCTTCCACTCCTCCTCGACTAGGCTATTGTTAAAGACTCCTAATTAGTTTCTCTAAATCTAAACTCTCCTCTCTTCAATCTCTCCTCCACACAGCTAATAAACTGATATTCCTATGGCATAGATCTGACCACATCACTTCCCTACTCAAGAAGCTTCAATAGCTCCCTGGAATTTAAAGCCCTTCGTAACCTGACTCCAGATGCCACATCTTAGGAAGTATATTGATACACTGACTAGAGTAAATCCAAAAGAGGCTAACCAGGATGGCACTGGAAATAATATCATGTAGTTGAAATAACTAGACATTTTAAACCTGGGAAAAAAAGTTTTGAGTTTCAAACTAATTAAACACCATTTCTATGCACTCTATTCTACAATCAAATTGCATGACTTGGCCTTCTTGTACAAAATATTATATTTCCCACCACCAGGCTTTTGCCCTGTCTGTCCCACACTACTGCAATGTTCACTCTCTTTACCTCTGCCTCTTAGAACTTGACTCCCTTCAAGGCTTAGCCTAGGTGTCATTGCCTTCAAGAGGACCTTCCTGATTCCCCCAGCTGTCCACATTCGCCCACCCTGGAAAATGTATGTATATCTCTTATCAAAGAGAAGCCCTTTGGCTTCTCTGGACCTTTGTTAACTCATCTGTAAAAGGAAGGGACTGGATTCTGTGACCCAGGAGGTCCTTTCCGGTACTAGCTCTTTGATCTTATGATCTCACTTAGAGGTGAGATGTTTTGTGGTTTTGGTTTTGTTTTGTTTTGGTTTTTTTTTTTGGAGGGGGGAGGGAGAAATAGAGGCTATATTGAGATCAATATAGAAAATTAATAGATTGAGTAGAATATGTGCATAGTAAAGGATTACATCATAACATCAATCAATCAATCAATCAATCAATCAGCAAGGATGTATTAAGTACCTGCCATGTGCCCAGTACTTTGCTAGGCTAATATTTGTCCACAGAAGGAAAGATTGAGTGAGTTGGATAATGTGTGTGGGCAGGGCATGGAGGAGGTCAGTATTTGGTGTAATTCATGTTAATCCAGAATGACTTCCTGGAGGACAAAGAGCTGTAAAATGGCAAAAAATGCAAGACTGGCTACATAGGAGGCACTCCAGAAATAATTTTGGGAATCTGATCATTTCTTGGCCAGCCCACCAGTTCTGAGCAATGTAAGCCAGTCTCCACAAGGAACAAGGAGGTAAAAAGAGGAACTGACCTCATTACCCTTCACACTAAAATCAAATAAATAAACAAGCAAAAGATATATAGATTGATGCAGAAAGAGAGAGGAGAGAGAGAGGGAGAGAGAGAGAGAGAGAGAGAGAGAGAGAGAGAGAGAGAGAGAGAGAGAGAAGGAAGGAAGGAAGGAAGGAAGGAAGGAAGGAAGGAAGGAAGGAAGGAAGGAAGGGAAAGGAGGAAGGAAGGAGGAAGAAGGGAAGGAAGAAGGGAGGGAAGGAGGGAAGGAAGGAGGAGGGAAGGAGGGAAGGAGGGAGGGAAGGAGGGAAGGAAGGAGGGAGGAAGGAGGGAAGGAGGGAAGGAAGGAATTCTTCCATTTCTACATGGCTTCCAAGTTTTTAAAGGTCTTCCACAGACCACATTTCAATTATTTACAACCCTGTGAAATAAATAGTATAGATATTAGTGCCCCCATTCACAAAGTGAGGAAATTGAGGCCCAGGGATGTGGAGTGACTTGCCCAGGGTATCACAGCTAATTAATGGCAGAACCAAATTTATAACCTGAGATTCTTTAACTTCTTTCCCTGTTAAGTAGATCACAAGTAATACCATGGTACCTCTATTTTACCTGAAAAAGAAAATCCATTCATAGAGAAAGTAAAGATGGTATTCTTTGTTTTTGTTTTGTTTGGTTTTATAATGTGTTTTTTTTTATTTAAGCAAGCTGTTTGGTGGCATAGTGAATACAGTTTTAGACTGAGAGTAAGGAAGACCCGAGTTCAAATCCTGCCTCAGACACTTTTTCTGTGAATAGGGCAAGTCTGCCATTTTCAGCCTTAGTTTCCTTATATGTAAAATAGGTATAATAACAACACCTACCTCACCGGGTTGTTGTGAGGATTGAATAAGATAAATGTATGTGAAGTGCATTGTAAGCTTAAAAATGCATATAAATGCTAGCCATTGCTCCTGTCATCATTGTATGTTATATTTTGTCATTACATATTATAGCTTGTTATTAATTATTGTGTTTTATAAATAAATAAGTTGTAATTGTTTAGCCGTTTCAGTCCTGCTCATCTTCAGTCTGACCCTTCATGATCTCATTTGGGGTTTTTTTGGCAAAGATGGTAGAGTGGTTTGGCTTTCCTTCTTCAACTCGTTATGAGGAAACTGAGGCAAATAGGGTTAAGTGACTAGCCCAGGGTCACACAGCTAGTAAGTGTCTAAAGCTGGATTTGAACTCAGGTCTTCTCGACTCCAGGCCCAGTACTCTATCCACTGCATCATCTAGCTGCCCACAGAAATAGGTACTGAGCAGTAAAACCACTCTGATGCCACAGAATCTCAGAGTTAGGCAAGATCTATAAGACTATGCTTGGTAATATATACCTAAACAAGAAGCCCCTTTAATAGCCTTAAAAATGGCAAACAGCCTCTGTTTAAAGATCCAGTTGAATCCAACAAGCATTCATTGAGTGTCTACCCTGTGCCAGATGCCATGCTGGGTATGAAGGGCTACAAACCTAAAATGAGAAATGGTCTCTGCCCTCAAAGGGCTTACTGGCTCCCCAGTGCTAGGAGATGCAGCTACGTTCACAGGCAGTGGGTTCCACTACAAAATAGCTCTAATACATGTTGTTGTCTCCATAAAATATAAGTTCCTTTAGGGTAAGTTTAATTTTAATTTAATACATATTTACACATGCATATAAAATTTGTATATATGTGTAGATATATTAATGGTTTTGTCTTTCTGTTCCCAGTGCCTGGAATACAGTAAGTGCTGAATAAATGCTTGTCAATTGATTAATCACAACTTTCATGCATTATTTGTATTTCTGTGCCTGGAACTAAGCTGAATAAATGAAATCCCTGTTCTACATAACAGCCCTTCAAATATTTGTAGAGAATCATCAAACATCCTTCCAAAACTTTTCTTTTTCAGGTTGAAAATTCCTAGTTACTTCAACTGCATGATATGGTTTCCAGTACCATCATGAATTTCCTTTCTAGTGTCTTCTGGATTACCTTTAGTCAGTATCTCAATACTACCCCATAGATATGGCACCTAGAACTGAACACAATGGTCTAGTTATGATCAAACAGTGGGAAGGTATGGCTGAATCAACAGCTCCCAAGTATTATCATTTACAAAATTTGTAAAGGCATTATCATTCCCTTTTTACAGATGAAGAAACTGAGGTGAAAAGTCACTTGCTCAGGTCACACAGCTAGTGTTAGAGGCAGGATTCAAACCTGAGCCTTCCTGACTCTAGTACCAGCACTATCCACTAAACCACCCTGCCTCCCATAACAACAAATATGCTGGCTAGGCTTATTAAGGTTCTCTTATTTCAGCCCTCTCCATTCAAAATGGTTATTTGCTTAACATACTATATAAATGTTTCCAGTGGTCAAGGTAATGGACAGGTAAGAGGGAATTTGATAGCTACCGTTACATAGTTCCTAATGGCCATGGTAACCCAGTTTTTAAGGACTTCATTAGCAATGGACTTGCCAGACCTGTCATGTGACACTTGACTTTGCCCAGAGTCAGTTGCAGGCGCCCCACTGCCTTATCCATTTGGCAGCTCAGCCTAATTTGGCCCAACATAAATCAATTCCAATAAGGATATCAGACAAAGGAAAGAGGATCTTTTTTATAGACTGCAGAGAAGTAGCTTATGAAAATAATTTTAAATGGACTGAGAATTACTGGTAATCCACTGAGACATAGATATGAAATATGAGTTCCCTAAAAATCTCTGTTTGGTCTTCAGTCTTTCCTAAAAGGTTCCATGACTCATTGAAAGTCTCATACCTTTTCTTATCATTACTATTAATAATTCTACTTGGCAGGGTTCTGGTTCATTGAGACATGGGCAGAGATATGTAATTGAAATTGATCTTTCTTTCCTTTCTCAGAGCTGTCCTAGCACCTGGTTTGTTTCTCTCCAAAAATATACATATATATTTGCTTTTATATCGTAACTATTTGCATTTATGCCTTGCATCCTTGCTGCACTCCTAAGCAGCTAGATGCCACAATGGATAGAGTGCTGGGTCACCAGTCAGGAAGATCTCAATTCAAATGCAGCCTCTGACACTGGCTTTATGACCCTGGGCAAGTCACTTAACCTAGCTGCCTTAGTTTCCTCATCTGTAAAATGGGGATAATAATAGTACCTACCTCTTAGGGTTGTTGAGAAGATAAAATATATTAAGTGCTCTGCCCACCTTAAAGCACTATGCAAATGCTAACTACTGTTATAAAACCAAGATGTAGCATGATGGACAGCATGCAGTGCTTAAAGTCAAGAAGAACTGGGTTCAAATCCTGCTTCTAACGTTTACTACCTGAATGAGCCTAAACACTGTGTGCTTCAGTTAACTCACAAATTGAAAGGGAACTTAGAAATCATTCACTTCCTCATTTCATAGATAAAGAAACTGAAACCCAAAGAAAGGAATTGACTTGTCCAAGGTCACATAGGTGATAATCAGAGGATCTAATCACAAAGTCATAAACGGTTTGTAACTTGCATTGGTGAAAGGATTTATTATTCCAGGACTTCCCTATGCTCACAAAAATCACAGATTTCTTGTGTATCTGTTACATATACCTCAAAGTGTCTTAACTAGTAGATACTCAATAAAATTTGCTCAATTTGAATATGGAATTTTTTTTTCACAGAAAAACTAAAATCTTCATGACTCACTCCCAACCCGTCACATTTTCATTAAGTTTTTTTTTTGTTTTTGTTTTTTTTTGCTTTTCAGTCATCTACACCAAGGGGAAATCTTATCTTTATTAGCAATGGGTGAGGAAAGAAGGTAAGAAGGGAGAATGGGTGGGGAGGACCTACTAGATCATTTTATTTCAAAGCATTTTGGCATCTTTTAGGTGACATTTCCTGCTTCTCCATCTTCTTCCATCTCTCTCTCTTTTCAGGATCTTCTGCCTCCAGTTATTCTCAGATTGTCTCATTTTAGCAAAATCCTTCACGGGCTCATCCCATCTTCTTTCTTTCCTGAGCTGAATAGTTGTTTCTTAAATGACAGGTTTTCATGCCTTCACTATTCATTTTCCTCTAAACTTGCCCAAAATGACATTTGAAACTTCCCAGTCATCTCTCCCAAGTTAAAGCCAATGGTTTTCTCTCATTCTCTTCCTCTCAACCTCTCTGCTGTATTTGGCATTGTTGGTTACTTCTTTCTTCTTGAAATTCTTCCTTCTTGGCTTCTGGGAAACCTTACTATCCCAGATCTCTGAGTTCTCTTTAGTCATACTTTTTAAATCTCAATCAGTTTCCCCTTAAGGTGGCCCATTTCTTCATTTGGACAGTTCAATTTATTCAGAAGTTTGTTTGTTTTTCTGACCTGGAGCCTAAATGAGCTTCTTTGTATATTATCTCAAATTTCCCTTGTTTTGCCATCTGGATCCAAACACAGCAAATCTACCCCTGCCTCTCTCCTCGAGCCAAAATGAAATCACATTGGACTGTTTCAAAGGATAAGAGAAATCACAGAAAGACAACCTGGTGATATTTTTGTGAAAAGTAGAGGTAGCCCTAACCCATTTACTTTGGTGAAGGTAGAAGACAGAATCTATCAACTTATTATAAATATACACAGGAGAGAAAGAAGGAGAGAGAGAGAGAGAGAGAGAGAGAGAGAGAGAGAGAGAGAGAGAGAGAGGAAGAGAGAGACAGAGAGACACAAGGGGTGGTATAGAAGGAGGAGGGAAAGGTTCCATACTAGAAAGCAAACTGTTCTAGTTCAGAATCTTTTTATTTCTTGGAATCTACCCTAGAGAGCCAAAGATAACATAGGTGAGTACAATAGGTTCTTATATGTTTGTTGAATAACCTGATAGCTCTCATTTACCCATAACAACATTTATTCATTCAGCAAACGTTTATTAAGCAATATGTAAGGTCATGTGCTAAATGCTGAGAAGATTAGAAAATGAAAAAGCATAGGGTCTCAGCTCTCAAGGAGTTTACAATATAGTAAGAAGATAAGTCATTTATGCAGAAAAATGGAACACAAATTCAAATGAGCTTTTAATACAAGAGGCAGTGTAGTACAGTGGATAGAAAGTTTTCCTAAGAGTTGTGAGGACCTGGCTTCAAACCTCTCCTCAGACACACACTGACTGTGACCCAGAGTGAATCGCAAAATTCAAGAGATTCAGCTGCATTTGTAGAGAAAGTTTCTCCCTGGGAGCTGTCCACTCTGATGAAATCATAAATCCAGTTTTTAAAAAGTAGGTGAGAGGAATATAAAGTGCTATGAGTTCAGGAAATCTTCATTCAAGTTCACCAAGCTCTGATTAGCATTCCTTTCCTGTTAGGGTTCCCAAGACCTTTTTCTACTAGCATCTGAAAGACTTTCAGTAGGAACAGCCTTATGCTAGAAAGAGTATTGGATTTGTACTCAAATGACATGAGTTCAAACCCCTGGTCTGCCACTGAGTACCTGTGTAACTCCTCTGTACTTACTTCTTCATTGTTATTTGTACTTCATTTTCAAAGATCACCAATGATGACATGATGATGTGATGGGTGATGTCTTGACTTGTGACTGAATTGGATTTAAGTGAGACAGAGTTGTATAAAGTCATCAATCTCACTCTCTTTTCTAGACTCATCAGAAGTCCAGTGGCAAGAGAAAAGTCAAGACAACTGGCAATGACCTGTGATGCAATGGATAACCTTTGTGTCTTAGAAGTCTGACCAATCTCCTAGTGCCCCATAGCACCTTCTTCAGCTGCCATCATTGAAACAAAGTGTTCTCATCCACCCATTCCACCAGGGGAAGTCTTCACATGCTTGGGATGGATACCTCCCTAACTTACTGACAGTTTTGAGTTCTATCAATTACCTTCAACCTGTTTAGTCTTTCTGTCAAGACAGTTTTACTGCGGTGTGACCTCTGTGTATGTTACAGCTTTTTGGAGCCACAGGTGAGAGCTGGGGGACAGGTGTACACCAAAGATAGATGAGCATCCCTGAAAAGGGTTTGGAAAGCCCTCACTTACATACATACATGCATGCATACATACATACATACATACATATATACATACATACATACATACATACATACATACACACACACACACACATATATATATACATATATATGTATATATATACACACATATATATGTATATATAGTGAGAAAGTAGACTAGACTGTTTCTAAGATACCTCCTGATCTAAATCCTGTGATGCCAAACTAAACATGATCAAATCTACTCTGCCACTGTTCCTGAATGGCCTGTGATTTTATGTCTTTGCTTTTGTATTTGGATTTCCAGCTTAGCAGAGAGATTGATTCTGTTCTATAGTAAGTATTTAACAAATATTTTTTATTCAATTCATTCACACAGTTTTGTAGAGGGGAAACCTCCAGCAGAGTAGGAGGCTGGATTTAGAGCCTAAGTACACAGTTTTCAGTCCTGGCTATGCACCTTATTATCTGTGACCTTGGGCAAGTCACTTAACATCACTAAGCCTCAGTTTCCTCAGTCGAATGTAGGGAGGGGGGTTCTTTGAGCAATATACCTCTGATTGTAATCTCCAAAACATTTGATGAAATTAAATGGCATCAGGCTTTGAATGGCCCACTTGCATACAAAAAGTCAGAAAATTTATCTGAGGTTTTTCAAAAACTTCACTAGGGCCTTTTCTTTGCCCATTTATTGATATGGGTCAACAGAAGAGATTGATTTTTTTTAATGGGAAAACCAAGTAATCCAGCAGAAACTGAGTTCTTGAGGCACCAATAGATCTTTTGTACTTGCCCCTTGAACTTCTCGTAGGGTACAGAAAAGGAAAGAGGGGATTTCTCCCATTGGTGATGGTTTGTTCTAGTGGAAGCAGAGAGAGAAGTAGTCTTGCACACATCCTGAGAATTGGTCTCTAGTAGGTTGTTCTATGATCCCCAATGTTCTGTGGGGAGAGAGACTCAAAGAGAGAAAACATGGTGCCTAAGAGGAGAATCCCACTTCTCAGGAGATGATGTAGCTGCTTAGTATAGGCAAGAAATGCACTAAGCCAAGAGTAGGCCTAGTGGGGTCTGTAGAGCAATGGACCATGTGGAGACCTAGATCAATAATCCCAGAAGACAAATGCACTTAGCAAAGATGTGTTGTCTGATAAGGAATGGTTTGAGGGAACATTATGAGAGAATCTCAGGAACTTGCAGTGTCAGAGATATGTTGACCATTCATACTTTCACCTTGTGTTGGGGTCCTCATATGGGAACTCTGTACTGATGGTATGTGTTTGTGGGAGAAGGCACCTTTAATTAACAGGGGGAATGTTCTATCATAAATCTTTGCTGTTCTAGCAAATGTATTAGCTTTGAGCTAATTTCATTGTCTGATTATTGAAAGGTAAACACATTGACGGGAGTTTGTGAGCTATAGTTTTACAATTCTTTCTCATAGAAGAAAACAAACTTAGATTAGACCAGGGGTCTATAATATATAATAATATAATTAATGATATGTATAATAATAATAATAATAACAAAAAGATATAAAATAATAACAAAACCGTGAGGTTTGGATTCAATCAAAGGGCCACAAGTGATGACCTAGGGAGCCACGTGTAGCCTTGAAGTGGCAGGTTCCCCACTTCTGGGCTAGGCTCAACTTGTGTGAGTTGGGGGTGGGAGGGTAAACAAAAAAAACAAACTGCTAAATGTAAAATGAAGGGGTTGGACTGGGTGTCTTCTAAGGATCTTTCTAGTTCTAAATCTTTGAACTTCAGAGGTCATTTCAAATTCTGATAATTCATTACCTAGTAAATTATTTCAATAAAGAGAGCAGTTATGAAGTAGATGCATTATCTCACTTCTTCTCACAGCAAGCCTATCAGTCAGGGATGGCACAATCACTCAGAGGACCATAGAGATTTAGTGACTTGTTCAGTATTACACAGCTAGTAAACCCAAGGACCAGACCTCTCCATATTCAGAGATTTTTTTTTCCCCTTTATATAACACCACCTTTCAATTAACCGGTTAGCAAGTGTGAATTAA
This sequence comes from Phascolarctos cinereus, assembly GCF_003287225.1. Lineage (NCBI taxonomy): Eukaryota > Metazoa > Chordata > Mammalia > Diprotodontia > Phascolarctidae > Phascolarctos > Phascolarctos cinereus. The sequence continues at coordinate 183,022,143 of NW_027556402.1, read as the reverse complement.
GGGCTTGCTTAAGCTCAAGCCCAGCCTTACTTTTCTAATTCAATTTTAGAAGAATTTACTGATCCCAACACTGTGTCAACTGCCAAGAGGTATACAAAGGAAATTTATGACAAAGCTGTTGAGCTTTCTTCTACATTTTTCTCACCTGGATATGATTCTTCACAATCTTCTCTGCCATTTGAGGGGAATATTTGATTAACAGAAATAAAAACTGATAACATGTCAACAATGGGCCAGGAAGCTCTAGCCCCACATGGATTTGAATTATTGTTTGTTGCATGTGTGTGGGGAGTACAGGGCAGGATAGTTCCTGGATAAATGTGCTCTTCCCTTCACTGTGAAACTAGGAGCCTCTAAAATAAACTTGGGTCTGTATATGCAGTTATTATCATGCAAACCGAAAGCTAGGCAAACAGCAACATAGAATTAACAAAAGCATTTAATTGAAATAGAATCATAGGATCATAGATCCAGATGTGGAAGAGATCTCAAAGGTCATCTAGTCCTACTGCCTAATTTTACAGTTGAGGAAATTGAGGGCAAGAAGGTTAAGTGACTTGCCTAAGGTCACACATATCATAATTATCAGAGACAAGATGTGGATCCATGTTGCTCTGACTCCAGTACTAATGCTATTTCCGCTAAATGGAAAAACAAATGAAACGTTTTCAGCAAACATTTTTCAAACATATTTCCACTCTTTTCTTCCAAAGTAAGCAGAAGAAGCTTTCCTCATCTCTCCAGGCTCCTGAAAACTAAGGAAAACGGCAGAGTTTCAGTAGCCTCTCAGCACTCAGTACTCTGACTACAGATCTCCACAACATCTGCATGGCACTTTTTGAGCCTTGGAAGTTTTCCTCAGCTCTGATGGTTCACCTCTTCATAGCTAGAACAAGCTTGATCATTCAAGTAAGCCAGTTACGCTACTTAGGACCTTCTGCTGTTTTGATAAAGAGAAAATCATTCTGTGGAGGCATGTATAAACACACTGAAACTGCAAATAAACCCTTTAAATTTTTAAACATGTATAAATTGTTGCTGGTATGTTACAGGTACCTTGGTGTGAAAAAAAATAAAGTGGTTGATTGGAGAACATTTCTAAATGCAACTTTTTTTTCATAGCCATGACTGAATCACTGTTATGCTCCCTCCACTTCTAATACTCTCTCTCTCTCTCTCTCTCTCTCTCTCTCTCTCTCTCTCTCTCTCTCTCTCTCTCTCTCTCTCTATCTCTCTCCCCTTCCCTCTCTCTAACTTTTTGTTTCTCTGGCTGTCTCTGTCTATCTCTGTCTCTATCTGTTTCTGTCTCTGTCTGTCTCTGTCTGTCTCTCTCTCTCACTCTATCTCTGTGGCTCTGTGTCTGCCTCTGTCTCTCTGTCTGTCTCACTCTCTCTGTCTCTGTCTGTCTCTGTCTCTGTCTATCTATCTCTGTCTGTATCTGTCTCTCTATGTCTGTCTCTCTCTGTCTGTCTCTCTCTGTGGCTCTGTGTCTGCCTCTGTCTCTGTCTGTCTCTGTCTCTCTCTGTCTCTCTCTGTCTCTCTCTCTCTCTCTCTCTCTCTCTCTCTCTCTCTCTCTCTCTCTCTCTCCCCCCTGCTGTCCCCACCCCAGAGGAGAGAGCTACTTAATTCTGACCATAGAAAACAATTCTTCATTGATTGCCTTCTGACCTCCTAGAATTCCCCAGACTGAACATGCCAAACAGAAACTGGAGAACAGATTAAAATTATTTCTCTCTCTTCCCTACACAAGCTATCCTCATTAGAACCAGAAAGCACAAGGACATGTGTTATTATTGATAGGAAGATAATGGGAGATGAGCTAACAAAGTCTAATGTGATTTCAAACTCCTTTGCAACAATTGATGGTCCTCAGAAATAGAAGAAACTTTCCTGATTCAAGGATTCAGGATCCTAGGTTTCAAGGTTTCAAATAAATTCAGGATCCGAGATGTCAAACACTTACTGTCTTTCCCCCTGATATCACTCCACCCCACACCTGCATGTCTGGAACATTGCTGCTCCTTCTGGAAGATGGCCCTGAGCCTGCCTCATACCCTCTTGGCCAGAAGGGAGATTGGCAGATGTGAAGAAGAGGTATTAAAAACAATCAACTTCTATTTGAGGCTCTCTCTCTGATATAATCAGAACTGAGAGAGCTCTGAAAAATGAGGAGCTAGTGGACAGCTGTGGGAAGAATTCTGTCAAGGCCCCAAACGCATTCCTGCTCTTAGGAGTTCCGAGGGCCATCTTTGGTGTATGTGATGGGGTGGTAGGATGGGGGGGGGAGGTTCCTGTGTGAATAGAGTGTGTCTTCATTATTTTCCAGAGACATTTCACAGTCCATAGGCTTATGGAATACTAAATCGGGGAGGTAAGAGCCTTAGAAATCACCAAGTCACACACACACACACACACACACACACACACACACACACACACACACCCCAGATACTTTCAGAAGACCCCAAGAGATTATCCAGTACAATGAGTGTTCAAACAGATATCCTCTGTCTGATATCTTCAACAAATGTTCATCCAGTCTCCCCTGGAAGGCCTCCAGCAGTGGAGAGGCCGCTGTAAGGGGAAGTCTATTCTGGTTTCAATCCAATCCTCTTATTTTACGTAGGAGAAAAGTGAAGTTCAGGTAAATTAAATGACTTGCCCTATGACCCAAGTTAGTGGCAAAAGCAGAAACCTTGCAGCCTCTCTAACTCCTAATATCACATTTCTAATTTCTGATTGATTTCAACATCAATTTAGTTCATTGGCATGGATTTAAACTAACTAATCCTTCACCTAATGTATTTCTAAGGATCCTGTGTTTAGAGCTATATCTTGGAGGTCACCTAATAAAGCATCCCCATTTCACAGGTGAGGAAAGTAAAGCCCACGGTGAAACTATCTGCCCAAGGTCACCCAAGTCATTCAGTTACCAAGCTGAGATTTTAAGTTGGGAATCTTGACTCCAAATCCAGCAGTCTTTCCACTACATCATTCTACTTCCCTTTGAGATATTCCCATGAATTTCACACCATGTTGTACTTTTCAGAATGCCTGCCCTATGGGACAACATCATGCCATTCCATTGTATATTTTGTACTCACAGGCTTGCCCCAAATTGCTTCACCGTGTAATATTCCCAGCACCTCAGAGATTCTACATGTAAAATTTGACATAGTGATGGTGGGAGCTAATAAGCCATGTCTATCAGTAGGGAGTATATATTACACAGGAGATTCATAGAATGAATTTTGAAAAATGGAGACCACAACATTTCCCTCTATTGGTTGAAGCACTGGACTTTACCCATCCCTCTCCATTCCTCTCAGCTAAGCTCCCCTTTTCCTCCCAACCAGCACCTTGTGTGGGATTCCAACTTGGACTCCCACTGATCATGTAAGGGCTCATTAAATGGTGGTGGGAACACTGTGGTCAAACTGTCAAGCATCAAAGACACCATTAGAGGGAAGCCAAGTGAGGGTGAATCAATTTCATGGAATTAATTCATACCATGTGGAGATATGTACCAAAATGGCAAAGGAGTCAGCTTTAGGAGGGAGGCAGTGGCACATATTACAGTCACTGGCCCAGGAGGCAGGGGCCTCAACTCAAGTGCTTGTCTTGCCACCTTCCACCGGGAGCAAGACACAACTTCTCTGAGTCTTCACAGTTCTTCATCTGTAAATTGGCAATAGTGAGATTGTTGGGAATAGTGTTTTGTCAGTTTTGAAGTTCTATAAAATGTAATCTATTGTTTTTGGTGCTGATTAATTCTGTTGCTGCTAGCAGGAAGTATGACTTTATGTAAGAGTAAAAAGCAAGTGGGGGTGGTGAGGGAGGGAGAATCTACCATTCCTTCCAAAGAATGGGAGTCTAGACAAGGCAATCGTTCTATGATACTGTCGGGTGACAATGAAGTTGACAATTATTGTAGTCCTTTTGTATATTGATCTCCTGGTTCTTTTTACTTCCCTTTTCCTCAGTTCGTATAAGATTTCTCATACTTCTCTCCACTCACTATATCAATCTTTTCTTATAGCACAATAATTCTCCATTCTATTCTGATGCCATGGCTTTAACTGATTGAGGGGCATCTCCTTTGTTTCTAGTTCTTTGCTACTCCTAGAAGTGCTGTTATCTATATTTTAGTGCACGTAGGACCTTTATTTTTTGTCAGTGACCTCCTTGGAATATGTATATGCCTAACAGTGGAATCTCTGTCAAAGGGTATGGATATCTTAGTTATTTCCTTTATGGAATTCCAAATTTCCATAATTTTTGGATCATTTCAGTCACCAACTTGCTATCAATGTACCTATATTTCCAACAACCTATGTCCATCTTTTTTTTTTTAATCTTTGCCAGTTTTCTGGATATGAGGTAAAACCTCAGAATCATTTTGATTTGCACTTCTCTTACTTTCAGCGATTTGAATCTGTATTTCATATGGCTAACCATTCATTACTCTTCTTTGGGGAGCTAACTATTGGAAGCAAAACCTTTCTATTTTCGTAGGATTTGCCAGTACAGTTAAATCTAATATCCTTGGAAAAGCTGAGATCAGCTCCATGTAATGATGATGAAGTGGAGGACTTTGTCAGAAAGCCTTCCAGGGTGCCTAACACTCTACCAAGTCATTTTCCACTCTTAGGAAAGCGCATGTCCCTTTTTTTTTTTTAATGATTAAGTCATAGGATTATAAATACGTGAAACTAAAAACTCCCTTTTCATATGCTGCTGTTCACATATTATCAATCCAGCAGTGAGTAGTTAACCTTAGAAGAGCAATCAGAAAACACTTTTGCCGCAAATATGCTTTCAAAGTGTTTTGTTATACCATTTTACTGATTATGATGGCATGACACAAGTAAACAGATTTTAGTAGAAATGTATAATGATAGATGGAACAAGCCAACTATAGAAACCAGGGTGTCTATTTTTTGTCAATGGGCACATAGCCTTAATCTATGAAAGAGGTATGGGCTATCACTAAAAATATGAGAGGAAAAAGCCACTGGCGTAGGAGTCAGGACATATGGATGCTAAATCTACCTCTGCTATTAACTCACAATTTGACCTTGGGTCAGTTTAGGGTTGCTTATCCTATTTGCTCATAAATGAAATGAAGATATTTAACTAGATGAACTCTAAGGTCGATTTTAGCTTCAATGTATAAAGAGTATACAGAGATTGTTGGCAAAGCTGTAACTAGAGCAGAGTGATAAATGCTTTGTTCTAGGGCACCAAAATTTAGAGGGAGCAAAAAATCAACATATAGATTTTCCTTCAGAAAAGTAGGCAGTAGAAGGAACATGAGGTTTGGGCAAAGACACTAGTCCAGACCTGAGTTCTTTGGATATTCCCCCTATCAAGTTTCCTCAAATGCTGGCAAGGGAGTAAAGAAGACTAAGAAGTCCTGGTTCTAGACATCTGGGAAACACGTACTACCATAGCTTCCTCCTTCCTTCTCTCTCTGGCCTGTAAGGAAATTTCCAACTGGCTCTTCCTCAAACTTCCTTCTTCCCATACCCAGGACTTCTCCTTTTCTTGTTTTCATTTTTTTTTGGGGGGGGTAGGCAATGGGGTTAAGGGACTTGCCCAGGGTCACACAGCTAGTAAGTGTTATGTGTCTGAGGCCGGATTTGAACTCAGGTCCTCCTGACTCCAAGGCCAGTGCTCTATCCACTGCGCCACCTAGCTGCCCCTGGACTTCTCCTTTTCTCTGTCCTTTCCAGGTGGATCATTCTTTCTCTTCTCCTCAAAAATCAGTCATTTCTCCCGGTGACAGTGCCTAATCCCCGTTATATTTTCCCTTTCATAGACTGTGGTTGAGTAGAAAGAGCTTGGGACTCAGTTCCCCAATTTGGACTTGACAATTCTCCATCTCTTTTCTAACTCCCAGACTTACTTCCCCAGGCCACTCTGATACCCAATTCTGCCTCCCACTCAACTCAATTTGTCAGAATTTCTTCTCGTGTTGTTTTCACAACATGAATTGCAACATTGATGTGAATGTGCATTTTGTGATCATTACATGAATGCCAGATTTGCTAATTACAGCTCTGGCATATAGTAGGCACCTAACAAGTGTCTGTTGATTGGTTTGCTGAAGGTCTAGATATCTAGTGTGGTCACTATTAAATCACTTGTTTGAATTTCAGCCATGTAGTAGCATGCTAATTAGTTGGGGGAATGGAAGTCTTAGGATGGGCATACTTGCTTAATGTTCCTGGACTGAAGAAATAGCTTTATGTTAATAGGACAGTCTCTTTGGTCTGCTGTCACCTGAAGGAATATGGTGCCCCCTCCTTAACTTGATGGACAACAAGCTTGGCTTAAAGAAACTTGAGAAGAAATTGTGATGCTAAACCACAAAGAGTAGCTAGTCTTTCCTGCTCCTAGTCCATAGAGAAGGGAGGTGAAATCACAATAAGGACAGACACATTTTATTTCCCTCTACTATAAGAAGACTATAAGAAGGAAGAAGCAATGAAGTAGCTGTCACCTTTCTAGGATCTAAGATTCACAGAATTTAGAGATAGAGGGGAATTTAAAGAGCATTTGGACTAATGGCCTTAAATTTTCAAATGGAGAAACTGAGGTAACACATGAGAAGTTACTTACTTTTTGCACCAAAATGAGTTGACCTTTATACCAAAAGTTTTAGCTTGCCCAGGCCAGAAACTGAAGCTTTTCTGGGGTAGGGTGGAGGTAGTGAGAAAGGAAACTAAGGGAGGTAGAAAATATGATCTTAGAGATAAAAAGGGGTTTTTACTTCTGGCCAGACTGGAAATAGGCAGAGAGTGACAGGTGAATGAAATTGGGACTCATTTTGAAGTGGATTATTTTTCCTCTCTCATTCTGCTTTCTTCTTTCCTGTACAGAAGATGCCTTCAAAGATGGGAGTTCAAGGCCTATGAGAGGACTGTTGTTTCTGTAGCCTGCTGGCTATAGGTTCCTTTTTCCTGGGTCAGCTTGAATATCTTTTACCTGAAAAAGTCAAATGTGCAACTTTGTAAAGGTAGGATCCACTCCATCTCTTTTGGTATAAATGTTAGTGTAAATAGATTTTAGATTATGTAATAGTGCTAGAATTCCCTTGCACAAAGAAGTTATTTGGTAGATTATCATGTGGTTGCTTTTTTCTCCTAAGCGATAATCTCCCAATAGTAGTAGTTGAACTTTAATCTTAGTTGTCAAAAAATACAAACCCTTGTTTATATTTATTTGTTAAATATTTGTTATAAATAAATTTATTTATTTATAAATAACAAATAAAAATTTGTTAAATTGTATGTGTGTGTGTTGGGGAAAAGGGGTAGGTTGTAACAAAAAAGTGTGACCTACTAAGTGCAGCCTGCCTAGATCATATTCGACCAACATCTTGAGATATTAATGCTTAGAAGATTAATCTCACTGGAAGGTGCCAGCTGCTATCTCACAGTTCAGTGAAACAATACAGATACTCCTGGCAAGCAATCTTCATCACAACATGTGGGGTGTCCCAAAAGTCTTAGTGCAGCTCTGAGCAACTAAAACTTAACTGCACTTAGACTTTGGGTACACCCTGCATACGGCTAAAATTTATTACACTATCCTAAGGTGTTCCCTTTCGTCAAGTGTAACTGAGGAGAAAACAAAACCAAACAAAACCCACCATATGGTTACATTTGACTGGCCTGCTAAAATATGCAGATGCCCAAATTATTGCCAGATGCTTCCTCTGGCTCTCCACTGCCTCCATGTTTGCCCAGGAGTGTGGCACAAAAACACATCTGCAGTTGCTTTTAGTGAAAAGCATATGTTGTATCCATGAGCAGATATTTTCCGTACCATATAGGCGATGAAATCCAGGAGCTGGTTAGTGATGGAAGCTCCCTCCCTAGTACAAATAATGATGGCAACTGCTTCATGGAAAGCTAGATGGTTACAAAGCAATTTGCGAACTTGTCACATCTGATTCTCCTGACAGCTCCATGAGGTGTGCATTCTAAGGATCATTAGCCCTATTTGTAGGTGAACCGTGACTGACCACCAAAGGGATTTGTGGTTGTTGTTATTGTTTTTGTTGGTTCTTCATTTTTTTAGTAACAGTGACATCACGGTTTGACGTCTTGACTTGTGCATGAATTGGATTTAAGCGAGGCAGAGTTGTATAAACTGTCAGCATCACTCTCTCTTTCTGAGTCATTGAAGTCCAGTCACAAGACAAAAGTCAGGATGACTGATGATGGTCCAGGATGCAGGATGGGGGGGCCTTGGCATCTTTGATGGCTGACCAAGCTCTAAGCACTCCACAGTGCCTGCTTTAGCCATCTTCATGGCCGTTGGGACAAATTGTTCTCATCTGCCCGTTCTGCCAGGGTGAGTCTTCCAGTTTGGGGCTATAACAAAGAAATCAGATGTAAATGTTTTTGTACCTATAGATCCTGGTCCTCTTTGAGGTATTGACAGCAACAACAATACAAAAACTCTGGAATTGGAGTCAGGGGATCTGGGTATTAATCCTACCTCTACTATATGCTTCTGGGTGACCTTAGACAAATTACTTAACTGCTCTGTTCCTCAATCTCTTCATGAATAAAATAAGAGGACTGAGTCAGATAGCTGGACCTAAATCCAATGACCATCTTTCTCTGAGAAAATATATGTCAGAAGTTCAGATGGCTATTATTATCAGGGACATGCCATACACCACATAGGAAAGAGATATAATCCTGGGATATGAGTTAAGACAAGAGAAAAAGCATATACCATAGGTCTAAAAGCCAAAGTCTAGGGTCTAAGAGGTCAGTGTCAGCAATGAGCATGGCTGGTGAGATCTGAGCCTAGGGCAGAAGCCATCTGCCCTGTTTTATGCACTCTAGTATGTGTGGCTGGCCTTGAGCTCACAAGCGTCATTACAGTTAGAAGAACTAGATCCCTCCAGGTGAATGTATCCCCAACTGATGCAAGGCCAAAAGTTCTAGGATCCCCAGAAAGTCTTATCTTATTTGTCACACTAGAGCATGGGTGACTTCAGGGCAGATTTGTCTAGGAATGGTCAAGCCTGGAAATCAAATGAGACAGGGTCTTGGCACTTGCTGAGTTTTGTTATTACAAAATTATTCTCTTAGTTCTTTTCACTTCACTCTGCATCAGTTTATATGAGTCTTCCCAAGTTTCTCTGAAACTTTTCTGGAAGTTTCCCTTGTATCATTTCCTACATAATAATAGTATTCTAATAATTCACATATCATAATTTGTTTAGCCATTCCCCAATTAATAATCATCTCCCTTAGATTTCCATTCTTTATGATAACCAAGAGTTCTGCTATAACTATTTTTCACTCACGTGTTCCTTCCTCTTTCTTTGCTTTTAGTGGAACATATACCTAGTAGTGATCTCTCTGGGTCAACAGGTATGCAGTATTTAGTGAATTTGGGAGGCATAGTTCCAAATGGCCTTGACAGAATGTCTAGATTAACTCACTGATCTACCAACCATGCATTACTGCGTCTTCAATAAATTTGACTCTTGTTGTAAGTCATATATGAAAGTAAGCCAGTTATGGATGGATAAACTACACTAGATAAATTAGATAAGTATTGCTGGTCCAGGCAAGAGGTCAAGTCAGGGAAGCAAGATACTATGAAATCAGCATTGGCTCTGAAGTAAGGGAACCTGAGTTCAAATGTTGTCTCTGATACTTACTACCTATGTGATCTTGAGAAAGTCAGCCTCCATTTTTCAGTCTCAGTTTTCTTATCTGTAAAATGAAGGGGTTGAATAGATTACCTCTGAGATACTTTTCAGTTTTAGATCTATGATCTTAGGAAACATTGCTAAGTCAAGAAAAGCCAGTCAGATATGATACATTGATATACCCAGAGACCAGAGACCTAGAAATCATATTTGTTAAGGTTCATAGGGACCTTTTAAGACAGCAACCCAGTAAGGAAAATCAGACAAATATTATTTTCTCCATTCTAAAGCTGAGGAAACAACCTCAAAAAGTTTAAGTGATTTGTTGAGAGTCCCAAAGCCAGCATCAGAGCTAGAATGAGAACTGAGAATCCAGGTCTCCATTTCAATCTCTCTCTCTCTCTTTCTCTCTCTCTAATAAATGTTATTGCTATATTTTTATTTTATAGTGCTAACATTTCTCAGTGTACCCTTCCTTTTTCCCCTTCCCACAACTATCCCCTATAAGTTGTTTTTTTTTAATCATCTGCCAAAAGTAACTAACACATAAAAAAGTCTGACATTGCATGCAGCGCTTCACACCTATAGCCCCCCACCCCTTTAAAGAAATTGGAAGAGGTATGTTCTCATTACCCTTTCTTGAGGCCAAGTTTGGTCATTCACTACAATTTCCCAGAATTCGGCTTCAATTGTTCTGTTGGTAATGTTCATTCTACTATTTTTTCTTGAATAGTGAAAAGAACAGTGGACCTGGAGCAGGAAGACTTGTGTTCAAATCTTAGATCTGCCACTTACTGTATGTATGAGACCTCTATATGAGTCTCAGTTTCCTTGTCTGAAAAAAATAAAGGATTGGATTAAATTTCCTCTTGGGTTCATTCTAGCTTTACTGTTCTGTGACTATGATGCTATAAACAAGCCAGCTAATTATTATTCATTACGTGGATAAGTAAGCAGTGGTATGCATGGTCACAGACTAGTCAGACCTTCTGTTTTTTACAGTTCCTCAGGCTGGCCCACAGCAAGATTTTGAAACAGATGAAATTTTTCCTTGACACCCCCAGTCTTGCTGTTTATTCTGTCCCTCCACAGATGTTTCCCATCCATGGTGTCTACTGACCTCCCTGTCTTTCCTTCCACTCCTTTATGCAAATCAACTGTCAAATGGCCTTTCTTCACACTAATTACAGATGAGGGGTAACTTAATATGTCTGCTCTCCCAGGAATATTTGCACTATAACTTTTAAGTGAATAGGATGTAGCGTTGATGATTGTGTATCAGACATCAGCCAGTGGATAAGGAAGGCTTCGTAATGGGGTGGGGAACTGGGGCCTTTCTAGTTCCTCTGCAATCCTATAGTCACCTGTTCTGCTTATATACAAGGCTGTCTCCAGAATCAATTATTAAAATATTCTTCATGATGATTTTCCATTGAGGATTCAGGCAGTGAGATGGCACAGTAAAGGTGTGCTAGAACTGCAGATGAGTTCAAATCTCCCTTTAGGCATTCCCTAGCTGGGTGACCCTAGGCACCTCCTACAAGTGACTTAAATCTCTGCCTGCCTCAGTTTCCTTGCCTCTAAAATGCAGATTTTTTTTCTGTTTCCCAGAATCGTTTTAATGATAAAATGAGATCTTCATAAAGTGCTTTGTAAGCCTTAACGCTCTCTATAAATGCTAGCTATTATTATTCAAGGGCCTGGTATATTATAGTTTTTGTGTGGCTCAGCCATCTTCCCAGTTGCATGTTAGCTGCCAAAAAGACAAACATATACTAAGCAGCAATATTAATGCCCCACTGGAAACCTGCATACTTTTGTAGGAAAAATCCTTTGCTAATATAAATCATTTATAGAATGATGCCACAAAGATGTCAAACATAGGGATAAATGTTCAATATTCATTATTAGCAACTATATTTTCTCTCTGAAGCCTGACAAAAACAAAATGTAGGAGGAAGAAAACTTCAGTGAACTTGTTTTCAGTATTTCTCTGCTGTATGACTGGGGTTACCAGAGGCTAGACTTCCTCCCTTAGGATAAAACTCCAAGGCAGAGGTTCTTAACCTTATTTTTGTCATGAATCTCCTCTTCAGTATGATAAAAATGATAGGCCCCTTCTCAGAATAATATTTTAAAATGCACAAAATAAAAAACATAAGGAACCCAATTATACCAAAATGCAATTATCAAAATATTTTAATAGAAGTTCAGAATCCCTGTCCTAAGAAGAAAGGGAACTTATGGGCACATTAGGTATGTGGCAACCCCTAGAGGTCAACTCTTCTTGTCACGAAGGTTTTCCATGCTGACTTGTATGAGTCTGGAGTGCCACAATCCCAGGAAAATAGTATAGGAATTCCCAAAAAAATGCTCTCCCTGGAGAACACAGATGTGAGATGCAAACCCTGGGCATCCTACCAAGATAACTAAAATCTCAGGCAGCAAGAAACACTTACATAGTACTGTGAGGAGCCTCGAAATCTGTTACCATGGAAAATAAAATTATCTAACACTGGTCTCCATCCTTGTTCATATAATAACTGTTAGGGCCTGTACTCGTCCTCAGCAGAAGCAGAGTCAGCCAATCTATCACCAATAGCTTCTAGCCACTGGTGCTGCTATCATAAATCATGCACATAGTGGCCACCTCCTCCAGGTATAATTCCATGTTGGCTGTTGGCCTTTCTTGGTCCTACTCATTGCTCTTGACCCAGGGCCAGGATATCAGTCCCACATCCTGACTTGCTGTCTTACTGACAATGATCACGAAGTTCTTGATTTTGTTTACTGGCTCGCTTTGGTCTGATCTGAAGTTCCCAGATGGCTAAAAAAAAAAAAAGAAACTGAAAGCATAGTGAAATACCCTTCTCTCTTCCCCCACAGTCACTTCATTGCTTTCCTTTGCTTCGATTATTCACAGCAAACTGTGAAGAGACAGATGTCAGGGAGTCTTCAGCATAGTAGCCAATTTAAGGGGCGTGTAGAGTTAGCCTCATAATGGATCAGGAAGAGGGATAAGGTCAAATTCTAACAAATTCTAGGGTCAAATTCCTTTTCAAGTAACATTTTTTTTTCAGCAGAAAAGCTTTCATTTCATAATGCCTTTAAAATCTTCTTATGCCTCTAAACACATGGGCCCGTGTATAGTATCCTGGCTCAACACTGACCTCCAAAAGGGGTCCTCAAGAAATGATGCACAAGCAAAATGAGCTAAAATTGTAGTGGAGGCCAACTGAATGCCAGCCCACCAGTGAGCAGTGGGTAACATCTTTGCTGCTGCAAAATGGACTCATGAACAGCAGAGAGTGCTAGCCATAAAATGCACTGATCGCCTCAGGGTTGGCTTCTCTGGCAGAGCTCTCAGAGGTCTGAGTCTTTGGCTTGGACGAGGTATAGCATCATTGAAGAATGCCTGTAAAATTGTAGGGAGTATGTGAAGTGAAGTAGAAAATGGCATAGAATAGTCCAGTGGCTTAAAGAGAATCAATGTGATTTAATTAGAAATCTAGAATTCAAGTCCTGGATGCCCTAAGTACTAGCTATGTGAGCAAGGACAAATAATTTATTCTCTCTGAGTCTCAGTTTACCCATCTCCAAAACAGAGAAAATAGGGCTTGAACTAACAGCCATTGGGCTGTTAGGAAGAAAGTGATTTCTGAACCTTACAGATGGTTTTTGTTGTTCAGTTGTTCTTCAGTCATGTCCGACTCTTCATGACTTCATTAAGAGTTTTCTCGGCAAAGATACTGGAGTGGTTTGCCATTTCCTTTTCCAGCTCATTTTACAAATGAGGAAACTGAGGGAAATAAGGCTAAGTGAATTGCCCAGGGTCATATAGCTAGCAACTATCTGAAGCTGGGTTTGAACTCAGGTCTTCCTGACCCCAGGCCCAGCTTTGTATCTACTGTTACCTAGCTGCACTTACAAATGGTACCAAACTCAAAAAGAAAGGGGTCTCTGATGGCTACATATCTACTTAGAAAAATACAAATTAACTATGTTGTATTGCATTTTTGTTTGTTTTGTTAAATATTTTCTAATTATATTTTAGTCTAACTCAGTAGCACTGTGGAGTTCAAGTGTTTGGGGCTGGTAGACCAGGGTTTGACACATTTTCATTACATAACATCTTAAGCATTAGGAAGATATCTGGGGCAAAGTGGCTGGACTAGATTTTTTTTAATAAAGTGTTTTTCCAAACAGGCAGAGCAGAATGTTTCTCATCTCCATTGTCCTTGTTCCTGAAAGGTACTTCTACCTCTGAATGTAATGAGTTTAGATGACAGGTCCTTGAAATATGAGCAGAAAATACATACGCACACATACAAACATACACACACACACACACACACACACACACACACACACATACACACACACACACACACACACATGCACACACAGAGTAGGTACCTAACCTCAAGGAGGAGCTCTGAACAAAACAACTAAAACAATTGAAAAGAAAGTGAAGAAATGAAGATAAATAGTAGGAATAGTTTGTACACCATCTTCTTTCCTCTCATCCTCCCTGCCCCCATTGAGGTGATATCATTGTGCTACTGATGACTTTTTATAAGATCAGAGACTTTAGAGCAGAACGGGATCTCTGTGATCACTTAATGCAGCCCCATCATTTTAGAGATGGAGAAACCGAGATAGGTCTTGAGATGGGAAATGATACTAACTTCAGCCTCAGAGGCAGAAGTTTTAGTGGAAAAAATAATGAATGAGAATGTGAAAGTGGAGAAGAGAGGTTGGGTTCTCCTCTTTCTCTGAGGACTTCTGGGAATTCAGATGGGGAAATCTTTCCTATGTGTTCTTTATCTGAGGAGTGCACAGCCATCTGTGATCTAATGTGAGAGCTGTCAGTGGGGGCAGTTGCAACATCTCTTGAACCAACAATCTTGGTCCCTGACCTTGCTTGGCTCCCTGAATACAATCTGATGAGCTAGTTGCCTCATTACCTCTCCTCATGCTTCACTGCTGTTGTCATAAAGGATATTCAATTGGCTGAAAGGTATAGAGCTCAGTTCTTTTATTGTTAGTTTATAACAAGCAAAAAACAAAACGCATAAACATGATTTGGTGAAGATAAACACCACCTCAGAGACTCTTCAACAAGGTATATGAAAAATCATACAAGAGTCTTTCAAAGACGTAATATCTGAGTTAACTAGAGGCAACTGGGTGATACAGTGAACAAGAGGGCTGGACTTGGAATCAGAAAGATTTGAGTTCAAATTCTGCTTCAGATATTTACTGTGGGACCCTAAGGAAGTTTAACCCACTCCCAGCCTCAGTATCCCCATCTGTAAAATGAGGAAACTAATATACCTTCTTCATAGAGTTGTTGTGAGGATCAAATAAGATAACATGTGCAATGTTATTAATCTTAAAGTACTATATAAAATACTACTTATAATTATTAATAACACCCTGATTACTAATATCAATTGCATAACAAAATGAGAAAATGTATACTTATCAAAGATATTTGACAAGATCATAGAGGAGGACTCTTGTCTAAATGAAAGAGGGATTTCCTATAGGTGGGGAGATCTTGTTTACATACAACATTGTACTGATTGCAGTAAGTCCTGGAATATGGCAATCCTTCAATGAAATACAGAACCACTTAAAAGGGTTTTTCCTAACCACCCACACAGGAATGAAAACAAATTAATGTAACCTGGCTATTGAGAAGCCTATGATATATAGTTGAGTGCGGAACCCACACTGCTCCAGTAGTACACATACTTAGGTACTACAAATGGGCAATTCCACCGATCGCTAGTGCTCTCCCCTCCAACTACCTCGGGCTTAATTACTTGGCATTTATGTATATTTATCCCCTTTGTATTTATTCTGTATGTAATTATCTACATATAAATATGTAAATACTTATATGGATAGATACATATATATTGGCATGTAACTATATGTATGCATATGTATGTAAGTATGTTTATATATGCATGTACATACACACACACATATATATAAAATGAATGAAACAATCCTACTTAAAAGGAACTTACACTCCAATGGCCAATATTAGATATGTGTGTGTGTAATATGTATACCCACATATAATGAGTATATGGAAAGGATCTTATATATGTATATGTATATATATTTCTGACATGTAAAATTATTTCAAGAAAAAAAAATATATATATATATTTCTTTTGTTGCCCATTAGAATGTAAGATCCTTTCAGTAGGGATTGTTTCATTCATTGTATTTGTTTCCTCAGTATCTGGCACAATGTTTGGCACACAGTAGGTATTTAATAAATGCTTATTGATTGACTGACTGAATTAATAAATAAGCTAGCCCATAATTGAACAGGAAGAAGGGAAATTCCATAACGTTTTTAACGGCCCCATATCTCGTTCTTTAAAAAAAAGCCCATTTTTTTCCCAAAGGGCAGAGATTTGGCTGCATAGCTTTGAGTAATGGACTGCCAGTCTCTGAAGAATTCATATTGCAAATTGCTCCACATGTGAATGATGGGAAATTAGCAGGTTACAATACTTTATCAAAAAGAATCGCATTGCAAAATGTGACAAGGAGTGTCATCAGAGAGATGTATGAACAGAAAAAAAAAATGGGCTAGTCCCCTGGCAAGAATGAGGGAGAGTTAATTGATGGACAAACTATACATTCTGTTATCAAGAGATCTACAAGAAGGCCTTCTTCCTGTGGAGAATTTATGCTAGGACATGAATAAGAGCTGTAAGTGAGGGATAGTCAAAGATGGATTTCGAACTGTACTGTTTGAGGAAGTGCTCAGATCAATGAAATCAGATATCCATCCTAATACGGGCAATTCCTTGGAGATATGATGGGTTCAGTTCCAGACCACCTTAGTAAAGTAAATTTCACAGCAAAATAAATCACATGAATTTTTTGGTTTCTCAGTGTGTGTAAAAGTTCTGTTTACACTATGCTGTAGTCTATTAAGCGTTCGATAGTATTATGTTGAAAAACAACCTCAATATACATATTATAACTTAAAAATACTTTATTTCTAAAAAAAAACGTTAACCATCATCTGAGCCTTCAGCGAGCCATAATGTGTGTGTGTGTGTGTGTGTGTGTGTGTGTGTGTGTGTGTGTGTGTTTTCCTGGTGAGGTAATTGGTGTTAAGTGACTTGCCCAGAGTCACAGCTAGTAAGTGTTATGTGTCTAAGGCCTGATTTGAATTTAGGTCCTCCTGATTCCAGAGCTGGTTCTCTGTGCCACCTAGCTACTCCAAGTCATAATGTTTTTTGCTGGTGGAGGGTCTTAGCTCAATTTTGATGGCTGCTGACTGATCAAGATGGTGGTTGCTGTAGGTGGGTGTGGCAGTGGTATTAAAATAAGGCAATATATGAAGTCTGCCAAGTTGATTAACCCTTTCACCTCAGCACTTAGAAAGCACTGTAGGGTTATTAATTGGCTTAATTTCAATATTGTTGTGTCTCAGGGAAGAGGGAGACCCAAAGAGAGGGAGAGAGAGAGAGAGAGACAGCCAATCAATGGAGCAGTCAGAACACTACAACATTTATTAAGTTTGCCGTCTTATATGGGTAATGTTTGTAGTGCTCCCCAAAAATTATAATGGTCACATCAAAGATCAACTGATCACAGATCACCGTTAACAGATATACTAACAATGAGACATTTTGAAATATTGCAAGAATTACTCAACTATAACACAAAGACATGATGTGAGCATGTGCTATTGGAATAGACTTGCTCAAGGCAGGGTTGTCAAAACCCTTCAATTTGTAAAAAAATAGGGGGCAGCTGGGTGGCACAGTGGGTAGAGCACCGGCCCTGAAGTCAGGAGTACCTGAGTTCAAATCCAGCCTCAGACCAAACACTTGACACTTACTAGCTGTGTGACCCTGGGCAAGTCACTTAACCCCAATTGCCTAAAAAGAAAAAAAAATAGATAGAGCACTGGCCCTGGAGTCAGGAGGACCTGAGTTCAAATCCAGCCTCAGACACATAATAACACTTACTGGCTGTGTGACTCTGTGCAAGTCACTTAACCCCAAATACCTCACCAAAAAATAAATAAATAAATAGATAGATAGATAAATAAAATTTGTAAAGAATGCAATATTGCAAAGAGCAATAAGGCAAAGCACAATAAAATGAGGTATACCTATATCAAAATATATATTCACAAGGGATATGCTATACAAATTCAGAGAT
This sequence comes from Phascolarctos cinereus, assembly GCF_003287225.1. Lineage (NCBI taxonomy): Eukaryota > Metazoa > Chordata > Mammalia > Diprotodontia > Phascolarctidae > Phascolarctos > Phascolarctos cinereus. The sequence goes on along the minus strand of NW_027556402.1, from coordinate 183,004,247 downwards.
AATTCACCATGGTAACATCCTTAGCAGTCTGAATAAAAGAAAACTGCCCCAAGCGTAGACTTGGGGATAGTCACACTTCTCAAGTATGCTATCTAGCTACAGTATCTCTAACACAGTTTGTCTACATAATCTTTTCTATGTCTAGAGCCCCAGACCATGGTATCATTACACTCCATGGCTGTTTCTTCCCGCTTAATTTGTTCTCTGATTCTCTGAACTTGTGTTCCAAGGTATATCCCTATCTACTCACTATTCAGGAAATAAGCTTATAGTCATTCTCAAAGATGAAGAAACATTGGACATCATTCCCTAGGCTCCAAAACCTGTTCTAAGGTTTTGACTTGTTGACCTTCATTAAGAGCAAAGACAGAAAAATACATACTTGGGGAGCGGGTGGGCTGGATTCATAATTTTATTGGTATAGGGGCTATCTAGGGAAGAAACCACCTTCATCAATTGAAATCATTACCTGCTCTGCAGCTTCTAGTGCTAGAACATTGCTTGAGTCGTTGAGTTGTTAAGTAGTTACGGTCACATACCCATAATGTGTTGAAGGCAGGACTTGAACTCATATCTTCCTGACTGTGAGACCAAATTCTATTTTTCTGTCTCTGCTTCAATAACTATAACAGAAAAGCAATGGTTATACTGCTTCCAACCTCTAATCTTAATAATTTTCAAGGGCTTTTTCTATCAATCAAGTAAATAAAAGCGCCTAAATAAGTAGGTTCACATAATTTGAAATAATATTTCAACTTGACATGGAATTAATTCCACCCTGAAATTCACAATAAATAGCCTCTTCTTTTCTGGTATCAGTAAGCAAAATGGTGAAGTAGGCAAAGTTTATCTTTGTTTCTTATTTAGTAAAAATAGAGATAAGGACTGAACCTGGTATTTCACTGGATAAAGGAAATTTTTCAATGGGAAAATTTCCTTTACCAATACAGCTCATACCTCTCTTGTAAATTACAGTATTAGAGAGTGACCAAGGGTGCTGAGAGGATAAATGACTTGTCCAAAATCACACAACCAGTATGTGACTGAGGCAAAACTTTACCTGAGACCGTGTTTCTGATTCTGAGCCCATTCTCCATCTTTTGTTATCAGTTGTTTCAGTCATGCCCGGCTCTTTGTGACGTCATTTGTGGTTTTCTTAGGAAAGAAACTGGAGTGTTTTGCCATTTCCCTCTCCAGCTCATTTTACAGATGAGGAAACTGAGGAAAACTGAGTTAAATGATTTGCCCAGAATTACACAGCTAGTAAGTGTCTGAGGCTGGATTTGAATTCAGGAAGAGGAAGAGTCTTCCTGATTCCAGGACAGGAACTCTATCTATTGCACCACCTAGCTGCCCCACTTTCCATCTACTCTTGTTATTTAAAAATTTGACAAAACAAATTATAAAGTACTTTTCTGACAACTGTGAAACTGAACAAACACTGACTCTATCATACTCTATGGAGTTTATAACTTCATAGGGCACAAATTAAAGATTCAGCTTGTCCCAGTGGAAAGATTCCTGTACTTGGAATCCTTCAGAAGACCAAAGTTTGAGTCCTGGCTTTTCTAATTACTACTGATACAATCCTGAACCAATCCAACTTCTTTAGACCTCACATTTCCCACAAGCAAAATGAGGTCATTGAACTAAGTGATCACTAATCCTCATTCCTGTAACCACCACCCCAGTTCTAAAGCTATGATCCTAAGTAGGAGTGAGAAGTATAAAGATACAACTGAGAAGTGGTGAAGTTTCAAAGTCAAGTCTTCTGGAACTCCAGTCACTGCACAGTACTGCTTCCTCTGGACTAAACTCCCTTTTCCCCATTACATTTCTATAGCTGCATATGACAGTTCCCCTCATTGAATCTTGTTTGTTCCAGAAGCTGGGGGTGCTTAAGAACAGGAAGTTAATTGGACATTGTTCATTAACATTACCAATAAAGTCAAGTAGAGTAAATAAAAAAATACCCTAATCCTCACAAATCTGTCTTTTATGGCCTCATATTACAAGATCTTTTCCAGGATCCCCTGTTGGATTGTTCAAAAATCCCATTCCCTTTCTTCCTTAGAACTGGTGCTAGTTCTGGAGTCAAAGAACCTGGATTCAAATCCTCACATAGCCATGGATGAGTTACTTCCCTTCTGGCCCTGTTTCCTCATCTATGAAATGAGGGGGCTGTTCTAAATGATGCCTAAGTGTCCTTTCAGCACTAGATCTAGGATTCAGTAATTGCACATATCCCCAGCTGTGGTGGATTTCATTTTCTTTGTCTTAGAAAGGAGCATTCTTTTCTTTCAAGGCTTGGATTCACTTGTTAACAATGGAGGATTTTTTTCTTTCCTGCTTATTATTTTGAATGTTGGCTTAGGCCTATCTATTGCTTAGGTTAAGTGAGCTCAGTGGAATTTCAGAACAGAGCTCAGTTAGGACACAATGATTGTTTTGTTTTGTTTTTTTGGGGGGAGGTTGCTGTTGTTTTGATCATGAAACTTCAAAATAATAAGCATTACATGTGGAAACTATTCTCAGTCCTGTTCTAAACTACACAGTCCAGTTCTTTTGTGAGCTTTGACTTTTGTTATTATTGTTCTTATTGCTATTGTTTTAATTTAGAAGAGATATTCCTTTTTTTTCCTCTTCCTAATTTATTTTTTACCCAATTCTGTTCACTGTGAGGATTAGGCAATTTACGGTATTTGGGGGTATCATTAATGGCTAATTGTTGTTAATGTTCATGCAATGACATGGGAAAGAGTGCAAGATGTCTAGCATATTGGATGAACTCCTTGTGGTAGGTAGTTTTCTTAAGAGACATGTAGAAGAAAGGCACAAGGGGAGATGACATACATGATTTGCAATCTGCATCATCAAAGGAAGTAAACACATCAGTGGGATGACAAATCTATTGGCGTATTGGAGGATTAGAACAGTGGAATAATAATAGTTAAAGGTCACATTTATACAGTATGTTAGTAATGCAAAGTGTTCTCTTCACTCCACAAGGCAGATAGAGAAGATAATATTATCTTCATTTTGCAGATGAGAAAACTGAGACTCACATCATTTACAAAACACCTTCTCATTCATTATTTACAATGAATTTAACTAATTGGCAGAGTAGGTAATATTATTCCCATTTTACAGAAGAAGAAACTTTCCCAAAGTCACATAGCTAATACATAGTAGATTAAGACTCAAAGCAGGGTCTCTGATCCCAGTACTATTGACTCGGCATCACACATTGTGCCTTTCATGGTTTTCATAATTATCTTTGCTGTGCTTTATTTTGTCCTGTCTTTCAAATTTGTACTGTGTTTCCCTTCCCTCCACAATTATTTGGGGCCAATAATAGCACCACTGGGTAGAAGTTCTAATGCATTGTGGTCTTATAGGGATTGGCATATAACTAGAATTGCATTCAGTAGAAGTGTCTATTCTTAGCATTTCCAGTTGATTGTTTATATTTTTGGCTGAAATTTCCATTGAAGTTCACCTTCAGTGACTCTAGGAAGAAGAGCAGAAGCGGGGTCAGGGAGGGAGGAGAGCAGGTAGAGGAGAAAGGGAAGAAAAATGAGGAGAGGGAGAAGGTGAATCTAAGTCCTTTTTGAGTTCTCATTTTTCTGTATCCCTCACCTCCTCCCTCCCTAAGATAGAAAACATTTTGATGTAGGTTATATATATGCTGTCATGTAAAACATATTTCCATAAGTTTTCCATCTTGTAAAAGAAGAAACAGACCAAAAGAAAAAATGATATGGGAAAAATAAAGAAAGTGAAAATTATATGCTTAGATCTGCATTCAGACTCCATAAGTTCTTTCTCTGGATATGAATAGCATTTTTCATCATGGTACTTTGGGATTGTCTTAGATCATTGTATTGCTGAGAATAGCTAAGTTGTTCACAGCTGATCATCATACAATATTGCTGTTTCTTGTACAATGTTCTCCTGGTTCTGCTCACTTCACTTTGCATCAGTTCATGTCCTTTCATGTGAATCTAAGTTTTCAAAGACCATGGCAATGGCACTATGGCCAATTATTACAAAATAGGAAGGCCAATTAAGTGTGATGGCCTACTATCTAATAACTAGCTTGGCTAAATTCAGAGGGGCTCATAGTCAATCAATCAATAAGCAAACATATTAAGTACCTACTATATGCCAGGCACTGAGCAGGGCACTGATACAAATACAAAGAGTAGATAGTGTTTATTTTTAAGAAGCTTACATTCTAATAGAGGAATTTAACACATAAAAGGGAATCATGGCCATGGAAGGAACTTGGGGTTTAAAAAGTTAAAAAGTTTAAAAAGGAATTGTGAATGGAGCCCTTTCAAGTAGCAAAAGAAACTACTGAGTCATTTATTGTTCCCAGAGCAAGAACAGGAACAAGAGATAATAAATAAATTCCTGACAGAGAGGTGAAGTATTTGGAGTCAAAAATGAGACATATATTTTGGCACATGGCCATAATGGGAATTTGTTTTACTTGCCTATGCATATTTGTTGCAGGAGTTTTGTTTTTCTTTCCTTTTTTCCATCTCAGGAGAGGGTCACAAGGAAAGGCAAATAGAGTTTTGTTATTTTTTACAATGAAATTTAACTAAAATAAAGTAGAAAGTAGAGTCTGAAGTAAGGCATGTATTTGGGATCATGGCAGATGGCAAAATGGTGGGCACTGGTATCTTAGTGGATGGCTGTATGGAAGGTGAAGCATGGGTTGGGACTGGCCAGATATAGTAGGTTGAGTTGATCTTTCACTTGTAACTAGGTAGACCGTAGCTTATAGTTAGATAATTTGTTTTAGCTGGAGTAATTCTTGAAAATCATCTTCTAAGTCCTAAAGGAATTATAATCTTCATTAGTGGAGAGACAATTGATGATACGTCTTTGAAGTTTTTAAGAAGTATTAGCTTAGTGGCAGAATGGGTCTAAATGTTTAGATGTTACTTTGGGGTAGGTCTAATCAGTCCATCATATGGCAAATGTGATCAAAGTGGCTAAAAAAAGTCCCATTGCAGGGTCCTGATGTCATGTGTGTTCTAAGTCTGCAAATACCATTAATGGAGCAAATCAGTTTGATACCAATACTTTGTATCAACAGGGCTATACAAATATAAGTTGCTCACATATGGTGAGCCATGACCAATGTGGGAATTTTTGATTGACTGCATATTGGTTAAAAGGGTTTTTTTTTTCTTTTTCCCAGGTTCGGGAGGCAATAGGAAGAGAAAATAAATGCCTGTTAATTGAAAAAATATACATTCTTAAATGAGTTGGTCATTCAGTCAATAATTATGCCTGTGATGATTTGGATAACCACTGTGCTCCTCACAGTGTGTTTGTGATGATTTGGGTAACCATTGGCTCTTCACAATGTAGCTACAGTTCTGATTACAGTTCTACATCTAAGAATGGAGATGTAGCTTCCCTTGAAGATGCATTTCCTATAAGAGGTAGTATAGGAGAGTGAGAAGAAAACTAATCCAGGTGGAAGAAGACTTTCATTCTAGTCAAACCCTGTCACTCACGTGAGTATGGCTTTGAACAAACCCATGAACCTCTCTAAGACTTAATTTCTTGGTCAGTCAAAAGGGATAACAATCTTTTTCTAGAGGTTGAGTGTTATTGTATGGCTCCAAAGAAGGCATGTATATGAAAATTGCTTTGTATCTACAACACTTTGCTCACATGGTATAGTGAGTAGAGTACCAATCCTGGAGCCAGGAAGAGGTAGATTCAAAGTGTTTCTCTTAAACATATTACCTGGGTGACTGTGAGCAAGTCACTAAACCTCTCAGTCCCTAGGTTACTCTAAAAACACATGTTACAGATGAGTTGTCCATCAGTACCAGTGGAGGGAATTTCCATACTGAAAGTTCCACAAAATCAATTTTAAAGGACCAATTTTGACTTAAAAGCCTGTCCTCTTTTGGAGGTAAATATTCACCTGCAGTATCACTTTTCTCTTTTTTTGCAAGAAAAGAGTAAAGAGAGGACTGGAGAGAAAATGAAAGAAGAGAGGAGAGGGGTTTTGAAATAACTTGCTCATTCACCTGCTGTAGGAATCTCTCAGATCTCCACTATTTCTGCCTACAGTACTAGGTAAGAATTATAGGGAATACAAAACTGTGGCATGTGTTGGAAAAAAAAACAAGCATTTTTCATTTTTCTCCTGAAATTCATTCTTTCCTTTCAGAATAATAAAGTCTGAAAGGCTTTTATGACTGGGCATTTCACTTTCCTTTGGAGAGAAGTGCACTCAATGTGGCTGAGGGGAATTTCATTTGTAATCCATCCTCCAGTTATTTTCCCATCTTCCTTTTCTCCCCCTCTGGAAATTTCAGGAAATGCCACATGCCTTAAAGAATTCCAATAGCAGCCTAATGGGGGAAATCCTAATTCATTGTCAAAAATGATTTTTGAACATTTTATCCTTAAGAACAGGATATTATCACCACAGATCCATAACCACAGTGAGGCATCGGTGAGATATATACCTTTAGGGAATCTCCAGGCCTTGGATAGGTATCCTCTTCCCCCACTCCATCCCACTGGTAACTTAGGAAGACACAAACCAGTAGTGTAGGGATGCTATGTGGTTTGATGTTTCCAGAGAAGCCAAAGGCCGCAGCCTTCTAGTTGGTATTTCTGCCTCAAGTCTCTCCCCACTCCAACCCATCCTTCATTCAGCTATCAAATTCCTAAAGCCCACATCTGAAAAATATGTATTAAACTCTGGTCACTTCCTCTAATTTCCCAGAACCAAATATTAAGCCCTATGTTTGGCTTTTAAATCCCTTCATAATTTAGTCCCTTTCTACTTTTCCATTATCCTTACACCTTACATCTTCCACATATTCTATGATACTGAACACTTTTCTATTCCTCACAAAAGACACTCCATCTATCATCTCCATGCATTTTTATTGGATTTACCTCATGCTTGGAATTCTCTCACTCCTCATCTTCATCTCCTGGTTTCCTTCACATTTCAGTTAAAACTTCATATTCCCCAAGAACTATATCTTGTTCCCCTTAATACTAGTGCCTTGTCCTTAGATTATCTCTAAATTATCCTTTCTATATCTTGCTCATATATACCTATTTGCATTTTGTCTCCCCATTAGACTATAAGCTTGGGAACAGAACTGTTTTTTGCTTTTCTTTGTATCCTGAGGACTTAAAACAGTGCTTCGCACATAGTGGGTGCTTAATAAATGCTTATTGACTTGATTTGTTCTCTTGAAAGATACTCTAAGTACTCTGTGATGGGTCTGCCTTAATGAATTGGTAAAGGGTGTGGATTCTTCCATGGCCTGAGACCAATTCATATTTTTCTTGGAGGCTTTGGATGTAGAAGCTTTACCTTTCTGTCTTCTTCTGAGTGTGTGTTTTGATCTTCCTTGTCAGCATAATAACTTCCTGTAGTCAGAGGGGTTTTTTTTTCCATTGCTCATTTTCCCAGCCTATTATTTGACTTTTAACTGTCTGTTGAAGTTGGGCTCTGCTTCTAGGGTGGAGGTTGCACTATCCTGAGCTTCAGAGGTTTTGTACAGCTGTTTTCAGAGAAACTTCTAGGGACCCATAAATTTTCAGTTCTTCCAAGGTGGTATGATCTACTGACTGTGCTCTGGTCTGTGAGCAACTGCAAGAATTCTTTTCTGCACTGGAACTGTGAGGGTCCACCCTCCCACTGCTGTTACAAGCTCTGCTACATTAGTGCTCCTCCCCGCCCTGGGACTGCCACCCAGGACTGGATTTGAGTGTGATGAAGAAGAGAAAGGAGGGTTCAGATATATTGTAGGAGCCACCCTCAGACTTAGCACACTCAGCCTTGCCAAGCTCTCTGTCATTCTTTCCATCACCTCTACAAGGGTCTCAGGCATCTGAGGACCATAGGTTTTAGGGAACATTTCTCACTTGGGTATATTTCATCATTTTCCCATCTGTGATGTCATCAGAGGCAGAAAGAGATAGGGACTGGCAGGTGAATCAAACAGAAAATGTAAGCAGTGTATGGTAGGTTAGAGCTGAAACACTCTGCAATCAGTGGGCCTGATGAATTTGAGAGAGACTCCAAATTCTAGTATTTGTAGACTGGTATGCAACATTTCCCTCATAACAACCCTGTGGGCCAGGTAATGAAGATATTATTATCCCCATTTTTACAGATGAAGAAATTGAGTCAAGGAAGGTAAGTAACTTTTTCAGGCTCGTGCAACTAATCGGGACCAAAGCTTGAACTCAGATCTCTGACTTGAAAACTTCCCACAATACAAAGCTCTTTCTACCAACAAGACGAAGGCAGCAATGGCCCGTTTGATTAAAATCTCCTGAAAACTCACAGCTATCGGAGAAACCAAATTAAGCAGCTGTGGTCATTAAATTGTAGGTTCTACTTGGGAATGAACTTTGATTTCTGCTTGAAAACATTGTATTAGAAGCCATTCATTACAATATTTCTTTCAAGGGAAACAGCAAAGATTGTAAGAACATCGAATTTTAAAACGGAAAGAGACTCTTAGAGATCAGCTGGTTCAATCTCATTATTTTACAGATGAGGAAATGGAAGTTTAAGGATGAAGTGATCTGCCCAAGGTCAAGCATGTAATAAGTGGAAAACTCAGGAATTAAACCCAGATCTAAAGCCAGCTTTCTCTTCTGCTGCAGATTGGTAAAAAGGCAATGTTTAGTTCCTGTATCCTGCATCCTTCTCTTTGTCCAGATGTGCAGGAGAGTGAGCTAATCACTCCCAGATGGGTTGTACCTGGCCCATTTTGTCTTTGCTTTATTCAGAGTTTCAATCATAATGGACAATTTTTAAGAATGCCATTGTGATGCCACAAAAGCCTCATTCTCAGAGGTGTCCCCACGGCGCTTAGACACTGACATGTCAATGATATTGTAGAAGGAGTTTCTTCTCAGGGGTTGATCAGACATGGTGACCTCAGACATTCCTTAGAGCTTTTCCCTCCTATGTCCTATGTTCTAAGATTCCTTTCAGTTTTATTTAACATCCTTCACTCTCCCCCTTCTCTGGGCCTCAGTTTTCTATTCTACACAGTGGGAGTTAAGCTTGATGATCTCCAAGGTCCTTTTCAGTTCTGACCTTCTATGGTCCTATCACTCTAATCCTGTCTCTGCATTTATCATGCTACTAACATATTGTTGAGCAGTATTTTTCATTTTGATTAGGGTCTAAAATAAGTATATGAGATGAAAATCATCATTATCAAAATTACCTTTAGAGAGCCCTTAAATGCCCCATAAAGTATATCTTTAAGCAGCACTAGTTTAAAAGGGGCTTCTTTAAAAGAAAACAGCTTGCAGTGTGGAAACCAAGACGTCTCTTTAGAAGAAAACAAAAACAGGTAAAGCCTTAGCTGGCAGGAAAACTAATGATTAGAGGGAAAATGCTCTTACAACATATAAACACAGAAATGTGATTATAGAAAGGTGCTCATACCACCACATAATAGTTTCATCTTCCTCTGTTAAAAGGCAAGAAAGGATTCCCCTCCCCTCCAAAAAAATCAGATGGAATGCTTCAAGGGTAGTTAGGCTGACCAAAAATGTTGGGAAGATCATCTGAGGCTGATCCCCTCATTAGCTACTAGAAGTAAAGGCTGTCTGTGGGTATGGCAAAGAAGAGGTTCTAGAATTACTGGTTGTGTCAAGATACTCATAACTGCATTGTAAGAAGCAACTGGAAATTGAGATATGTCTCTACCTCTCTCTGTCTCTCTGTCTTTTTGTCTCTGTCTCTGTCTCTCTCTGTCTTTTATGTCCTGTTTCTCCCTCTCCCACTCCCACTCCCCAGTGATAGTTGAATAAAGTTAAAAGTAGACACATGAGATAGAGTGCTAGGGCTGCAGTCATAAAGAGCTGAGTTCAAATTATGCCTTAGACCAGGGGTGGGGAACCTGCAGCTTCAAGGTCATATTTAAGTCCTCAAGTGCAGCCCTTTGAATCCAAACTTCACAAAACAAATCCCCTTAATAAAAGGATTTTTTCTGTAAAACTTGTACTCAGTCAAAAGGACACACCCAAGGACCTAGACGTGTGGCCTCCAGGCTGCAGGTTCCTCATCTGTGCCTTAGACTCTAAGTATCTGTGTGACACTGGGCAAGTCATTTAATCTCTTTTGCCTCAGTTTCCTCAACCATAAAATGGTGATAATAATAGTGCCTATACCTCAGAGTTATTGTAAAAATCAAATAAGACAATATTTATAAAAAGTTCTTAGCATAGTCCCTGGCACATAGTAGGATGCTTATAAATGCTCATTCCCTTCCCCTCCCACATATGATATGGTTCCATTGTATTTTATTTTCCTTAAAAAAAAAACTAGCATAATGGAAAGAGGGGCTGTTTCAATTTTCTGTATAAACCTAGTACATGATAAAGCATTTTGCCTGTAGTAGGCACTTAATAAATGTTTGTTGGTATATGAATGTAATGGAATACTATTGTGCTATAAGAAATGTTGAACAGGCTGACTTCAGAAAAACCTGGAAAGACTTATATGGTCTGATGCTAAGTGAAGTGAGCAGAACCAAGAGGACTTTGTACACAATAACAGCCACATTATGCAATGACTAAGAATGTTAAACTGAACCCTTCTCAGCATTACAAGGACCTAAGACATCTCCAGAAGCCTCGGGATGGAAAATGCTGTTCACATCCAAAGAAAGAACTATGGAAGTCAAATCGCTATCACTTATTTTTACCTTCTGTTGAGTTTTGTTTCATCTTTCTGATGGTTCCTCCTATTGGTTTTAATTTTTACTCCCCAACTTCACTAATGTGAAAATATGTATCATGGGTATGTAAATGTAAAGCCTATATCAGATTGTATGCTGTCTTGGAGAGGGTGGGGGGGAGGAAGGGGGAGAAAAATTTTCAACTCAAAAGCATATGGAAGTGATTGCTGACAAATCAAAATAAATTAATACAATTTAAAAAAAAATAAATGTTTGTTGACCTGAATTGACTTAAACTCTATCCCCTCTCAATAAAAGGACAAAAAAATGATCAATTCTTGTTACTGATTTGTTGTTGTTTCTTCTTTTTTTGATCATTTTCTATAAAGAAGAAAGATATAGCCATTTCACTGTCACTAAGCCATGGACTTGCTCTCACAGAATCCCGATATTGGAAAGAATCTTAGAAGTTATATCTTCCAACCAATACCTGAATCATGAATCTCCAGTTTTAAAAAAATCCCTGGCAAGTAGGAGATATGTAACACATTCTGTTAAATTCAATCTCGAACAAGTGTTCATCTAACCTTATCTTGAAGACCTTCATGTTAAGAAACATAATACCTCTTAAGGCAGTCTATCGCATTTTTGGACAGCTCTAAGTATTCCAAATGGTTTCACTGTATTGTGTTCCAAAATCTGCCTTCCTATAGCTTCCATTCATTTTTAGGCAGAATGCTATAGTAGATAGGACAGTGATGCTGGAGGCTGAAGATCTAGGTTCAGATTACCTGTATGACTTTGGGAAAATCACTGAACTGTTCTGAGCCTCACTTTCTTTGCCCATAAAATGAAAGGTAGTAAAAGAGATAGCCTTTAGCTTCTACTTTTAAATATGATTCAATGATCCTAGTTCTTCCCTTTAGTGGCAAGCCACTTCAGAAGGAATATGAGCTATATCTCAAAGTCATTGAGATGCCAGCTTAGATGAGGACCCTGCAGCTACATCTTCCTGGGAAGATCACTGCTTATAGCTTAAGCTGGCCTTACACATAGGTAAACTAGACAAGTGCCCTTGAAATGTGATTTGCAGAGCATTAAAAGGACTCTCTACTGGCCAATCAGTCTAATACAATGCCCAAGGTTCTTAATCTTAGCTCTTTGTTTTCCAGAAAGGAGGCATTGTTACCTGTGAAGGGCAAAATATTATAGGGCTAACATGTTTGCAGGAATTAGCTTATCTGATTGATTAGACTCCCAGGATCACTATAGCAGTCTGAAAAAAAAATATTGTAGGAATAACATTTTCTGACGTATAATAGGAAGATTGGATCTTAGAAACATAGATAAGAAACTGGATTTTCATAACAGAAATTTTTAGTTCCTTGTACTTCATATGGGTTATCCAATTTGATTCTCACAAGAGCCCCAGGAAATAGTGTGAATGGTGTTATCCTTTGCTTCAGCTTTGGCAGCATTTCCCTGGAGACACTGGGGCAAGAGGTGATCACTGCAGGTGAGTCAACATTTTAACCAGAGTTTTCCAGTGCCCATGATGTTGAACTCAAGTGGACTTTCAAAAAGAAGGAAGGTCATATAGGTTCTAGGAGACAAAGAAGAAGGCACAACACAGAAGTCATGTCAAATAGATGTGGCCAAGTTTATACCTTAGACCATCTGGGCAGTGAACTGGGTAATGGCTGGTGACAAATGACACTGGCTGGCCACCAAATAGTTGGTGCCAATGGAGACAGCAGAACATGGAGTGGGCTAGTGAGCCATACACCAGGTGGTGGCTAATAACTTCATTTTCCCTGGGTAGGTGATGGATTCTCAAATTACTATTCAAACATTCAAATCTTGCCTCCCCTCTCTCACAAAGAGGATTAAAGGGGAGAGAAGCTTATTCTGTTCCCTATTGGCTGCAGGTCCAGGAAGCCAGCATTTCAAATGAAGTATTCCCTGATTGTTTATTATCATTTCTTTGCTTTATCAATTTTCTCTCCTGCTACACTGATTCAGGACCCTCAGCGTCAGAGACTATTCCTTTGGGGACCTGACTCTTTAAACTCTAGAATTCCCACCCTGGGACTCGCATTTCTGATTGGTGACTGCATCACATAACTCACTATTTCTATCTCCTGCTTCATCTTATACTCTAGCTTTTTTTTTTTTGGCCAATTCTGGCACCATAATCAAATCAATATTACCGTTGTTCCTAGAAAGGGTCAATCATTCTACTCTTTTTTGTCATGCCTCCATTACCACCCCTCCCTATGCTGTCTCTCCTAATTAGAATTTATGTTCCTTGACATCAAGGAATATTTAGCTTTTATATTAATATCCCAAGCACATAACACAGTGTTTGAACTATAGTAAGTGCCTAGTAAATGTTTTCCTTTTATACAAAATTTCATGCCCACAAACCCAAACTGATATAAATAATGACAACTGCTGGATAAAATTATAGGAAAAATATATACATATATATATGTAGATATATATATATATGACTTTATATATATAATAGGGAAAATAATTTTATTGCTATCTTTGTTTACTCATCACTTATATTTCCCAATATATCCCTCCTCCATCCAGAGAGCCATCCCATATAACAAAGTATACAGAAAAGAAGAAAAAAATTCAGAAAATTAAAAACCATATCAAGTCTGGTGTTATATATTTTTGTATGCAATATCCCTAGGCCCATGGTCCCTCACTTCTGCAAATAAGTGAAGCGAGATATCTTATTGTATTTCTTCTTTGGGACTAAACTTGGTCATTATGATTTGACAGCATTCAGTTTCAATTGTTTTGCTAATTTTCATTCCACTTATATTGTTGTATTCACTGTGTACATTGTCTTCCAGGTCTGCTTACTTCACTTTGCATCACTCTATCTAACTTTTTCCACGCTTCTCTATATTCACTACGTTCATAGATTCCTAAGGATTGTAACATTGCATTACATTTATATGCCACACTTAGCCATTTCACCAGTTGAAGGATACCTATTTTGTTTCCAGTTATTTACTATTACTACTAATAATTATTGCTAAAAATGTGATACTCTACACAGTGCTTTTCTTTTTATCATTAGCCTCCTTGAGATACATGCCTAGCAGTGGGATCTCTGAATCAAAAGGTATGTACATTAAAACTCTTTATTTGCATGATTTGAGATTCCTATCTAGAATGATTTGTATCAATTCATAGTTCTACCAACAATACATTGAGGTGTCCATATTTTCATAACCCCAGCAACACTGACTAACGAAATATTTTGTCTTCTTTGCCAGTTTCTTGAATGCAAGGTAAAATCTGGTGGCTATTTTGGCTTGTCTTTATCTTAGTAATGATTTGTAGCATAATAATGTCCCATTAGACTGTGAACTCTTTAAAAGCAAGAATTGTTTTTTTTTCTTATCCCCAGCGTTTAGCACAGTACATGGAATATAATAGACACTTAGTAAATGCTAGTTGACAAGCTGACTTCTTTCATTCATGCAATTGTTAATAATTTACATCTTTCTTTGAGAATATTTTGTTCATATCCTTTGACAATATGTCTATTAAAGAATGGCTTTCAGTCTTGAATATTTCTATTTGTTGTCTATAGAACTTGGGTATTAAAACAAAAGGGAGACAGTTGGTGCACATCTTAGAGTTAAGTGGATGGGAGATCTTTTTGCTTCTTAGTGAAAACTAGGGATGAAAAAAAAAAGGAAAGGGAAGGAAAATACAGAAAGTGAGGGAGAAGGAAGGTGATAGAATCCCAACTATTCCCTAGATTGTAATCATATATAACTGTCCATTCTGGGAATGAAAATCTACCACAAATGGCTTTCAGCAGTTGGTTCCAAACAGTATGTTGCATGTCTACCTTAAAGCAGGAGGGACTAGTAATTCATGCTTATCTATGCTTGGAATTATAGATCTCTTGATCTTGCTCATGAGTTCTCCCTGGTGGTTAGACATGGAAGGAAACTGAGGTCAGAGGAGTTAACGACTAATCCAAGATAACAAAGTTGGGGTTAAAGAGCGCAAACTCAAATCCAAAACTTTTAATAATACATATTCTGCATGTTACTAAATTTTGAAAATTCCTGACCTAGATTTAAATTTTTCTCCATTTTCTTTCCCCAAATGTCATCTTATCAGTTATTAATTTCAATTGCGCTCATGATGCCCTGTGTTAGACATTTGTCTCCCCATTGCAATGGCTATTAGCTCCCAGCATGCCTTCTTCATCTCCTATACAATCATGCAGGCTACCCTTCCTACCTGGAACCCATTCTCTCACACTTAGAACTGCTGAAATCATTAATGTCCTGTAAGTCAATACAATCAATTCTTCTTCTATGAAGCTTTTCCTGATCTTCCACCCCCATCTGAAAGTGCTCGCTTCCTCATCAAATTTCATTAGAGTACTTTGTCTGTATCTATTTTTGGCCTCATATTATTCATATGTATGTGTGTATGTTTCGTATTCTCTCATGAGACTGTATGATCACTGAGAATAGGAATACAGCCATTTAAAATTTTATCCACCCCAATTGATACAGCACCTTGCACATGGTAGGTGCTTACCACATATTTGTTAGGTTGAATAATGAATTAAACTCATCTTTATAAATTTTATGTGTTTCAAAGGAAGGCTTTTATATTATCAAATCTGATTCAAACTCACAACCCAATTCCATGAGATCCAAAATTGGTGAAATGCCTACTACATGCAGAGTACTGTGTTAGTCATTTGGGTGCATGGTGAGTTTGTCAGATGCAGAATGTGAAACTGAACAGCTTCTGCCTTTAAGAGTTAAAGTTCAATGGGCAGTACAGGATAGTATAAATAGCATTGGATTTGGAATTAGAATATCAAGATCTTGTCTCCTTCATTTACTATCTCTGTGGCCTTGTCCAAGTAATTAAACCACTCTAGGCCTGGTTTCTTCATCTGTAAAATTAGGAGATTGTGCTAGACATCCCCTAAGATCTTTCCCATCTTTAAATCAAACTACCCTATAATTCTATTCTTATGATTCCTATTCTAACTCTGTTACACTCATCGTGTGACCTTGGCCCATTCTGAGCCTTACCTTTCTCACATGTAAAAAGAGAGATTGTATTCGTACTACTTGCCTCTTGGGACCATTGAAAGGATGGAGATTTATAAACTGTAAAGTCTTACATGAGCATGAGTTAGCTATGGTAGCTGTGGTTTTGGCTTTAGGGTAATGGTGGAGACAAGACATGTAGACAAATAGCCATAATAAAAAGTGTAATGTGCTTACTGCAAAGGGCCAAGAGGGTTTAAAACCAGTCTTTAAAGCTTGCAAAGAACTTTTCACACATCATGTCATTTAAGTCTCAGAACAACCCTTTTAGATAGATATTACAGGGGTTATTACTATCCCCAGTTCTATTGTTGGTACCACAAGTATTTTTATCATGAAAGATGTGATACAGTGGAATGTTTGTTAGATATAAAATCAGAGGATCTGGATTCAATGTCTGACTCTGCCACTTAGTAGGAGTGTGACCTCTTGGACTCACTTTCCTCATCTGTAAAATGGGGGAGGTAGACAACATAGTTTCTAAAGTCTCTAGTAGCTAAATCAATTATCATATGATTATCCACCTAACAGCTAATTCTATTCTAATTTACATTTTTTATAGATGAGAAAAAAAAAAACAAGACTTAAATGACCATGATCACATAGTAAGGATTTGAACCCAAGCTTACCTTTCTCTAAAACCAGTACTCTGCTGCTACCATATATTCTCCACCACCACCCTAATCCAAAAAGGTGGGACATGTTGCAGGAGGGCCAATTTGTCCAGTTACTGCACTGGAGTCTCTGACATACACTGAGAGTTCAGTCAAGATTCCACCTTAGCCCCACCAGAATCAGAAACTAATGCTCACACTTTTAAGATCCCTCTCCCACTGATTGTATTGGCCTCTGATTAACACTAGATAAATAAGAAGGCTACTACTTAGATCCCCCATGCAGAGAGGTGAATGTGACAATTATATATGTCCATGTACAGAGCTCTATATTCTAAACCAGAGTGAATCTCTGTCATTCTAATCTAATTGGTGAGGGAGCAGCAAATGGAAAGAGAATGATGACTACTGTGTATTCTGAAAGCATTTGTGGCTGTCGATAAGTATAAAGAAAGCAGCTGAAAGTTTTTATGCTGTCACTTTAGTGAGCTCTTCCATCAAAAGGAAAATCTGGATGCTTTGTGCCTTGGAAAAGAGTCACATCTGAAAGCATTAAAATTAGATGTCATTTGATTGTAGATCATGATTATTTAAAATGTTGGTTGGCTTCCCTCAAAAATGATCATTCAAACTGAAATATGGGGAAGAATATCAATGTAGTGAAAGGCTGAGTGAATCCTCAAACCAAGAAAGCATTCAGGCATCATTCTGCATGTAGATAAAAGTGGGTTGTGTGTGTGTATCCAAAGTGGAGTCTATGTATTCATGTGAACATTTGTGGCTGGACAGCTCCAATGAGATGTATCCAACCACAGCCATCACCCTCCCCATTCAGAGAATCGTTACTCTCCAGATCTATAATTGATAACAGAATGATCTATTTAGAGTTCTAAGGGACCTTAGGGGTCATTTACTCCAATTTTTTCATTGTACAGATGAGGCAACCTAGGTCCATGGAGGTTAAGGGTCAAGCCCAAGGTTATTTAGGGAGTAAGGAGAGAGCAGGGATTTAAATTCAAAGTCTCTGATTGTAGAGCCTATGTTCTTTAATACTGCAAAATGACTATTCTTGGGGCAGCTAGGTGGCTCAGTGGACAGAGCCTAAGTTCAAATCTGGCCTCGGACCAAACATTTGATACTTACTAGCTGTGTGACCTTGGGCAAGTCACTTAACCCCAACTGCCCTAAAAAAAATGACTATCGTTTTCCTAGCTCTCCCTTCTGCAAATTCATTCAGACTGTCCTTCATACCTGGAAGCCATTCCCTTGACACGTCTATCTGCTGAAATTTTTCTTATCCTCTAAAGTTCAAGTGAAGGGTTCTTCCTCCATGAAGCTTTCCCTGGTTCTTCCCCTTAAGTTATCTGATTTTACGATACTGCTTCTGTGTCCCTTGTTTAGTGAATAAGAAGACTATAACCCAAAAGAAATCAAGCCACTTGTTCAAAGTCACACATAGCCAAGACTCTGATTTAGGTTGTTTGGGGGAACTTTTTTTGGATTCCACATCCAGTATTTTTTCCATCATGCTGTAGTTGCCCTCCTTGCCTTTCCTTCCTCTTCCTAACTTTTATATTTCCCTCAAGAATACTGTCTTCTGTCCATCCATACAGTCTCAAAACCTAGAAATCTGTTTGACTCCATCCTACCTCTTATTTTTCAGTTTATCAATCACATTATGTGCTGCAGATTCTACTATTTCTGTATATTATATCCATGCTCTGCTCTCTGCTTTAATAGTTGTTTAAATAACTAAGGTGACACAGTGGAGAGACTGACTGGCCTAAAGTCAGGAAAATTCCTCTTCCTAAGTTCAAATCTGACCTCAGACACTTAGTTTTAATAACCTGGGAAATTCTGTTTGCCTCAGTTTCCTCATCTGTAAAATGATCCAGAGAAGGAAGTAGCAAACTACTCTAGTATCTTCACCAAGAAAATCCAAAATGAAGTCACAAGGAGTCAAACATGAAGGAAATGACTGAACAACAAAAAACAACTAAATATGTAAACTATGCATGTCTCTAAAAGGCCCTAAGCATAGAATATAATTTTGGGAGGTTGGTAAAAACATAATATTTTTGGTAAGGCATGTCTTTCGATACCATCCAAGTTGTCTCAACATAGTTAGAAGCCTATTCAATCTGCAAATAAGACTGAGCAAAGACTGAGAATCAATCATAGAAATATCTTTTTTAGATATTTATTTTTTAACCCTTTCTCTTTGTGGATGACAAATAGATGGAAAATGAGGGAAACTATTGACTTGCTTGGACACACAATTTGGGGAAGAATTGAGATCTAGGTTTACTGATTTCCAGAATTTAAAAAATGTTCTTATTACTTCTTTATTACTAAGCAACGACAATAAACACTTATCAAAGACCTACTGTGTGAAGGGCATTCTACTATGTGAGCTCATTTCCAAATTGTTATATTCACTGATCACCTGCTGGGCCCTCCCTTGGTACATTATTTTCTCAGTGACATATTGTCATTAGCCTTAGCAGTAAAATCTCCTTTTACTTTTATTTGCTCATAGGATAGCTGGAGGGAGTAAAGAGAGGCAGTGCAGAATCATCTCTAGGATGTGACTCATCCTTACCTCAATCTTTGAAGGACTCCACTTCCCCTATACACTTCAACTTGATAGTTTCAGATATAGTAGTTCATTCACAGTGCAATCTGTCATAATGTATGTGTGTCTCATGAATATGAATTCAATTTTGAAAAACCACTGAAAGTAATAAGATTTTTCCAATTTCCATTATCACCTCTTTCTAGCATAGAGCACAGATTCTCAGAACTAGCCAGGGTCCAAGAGAATGCAAAATTTTCTAGAAGCGATGTGGACATAGAAAATTGAAAAAAATAGAATTTTAGAGCTAGAAAGATCATAGAGGTCTCTTAGTCCAACTCCATATTTTGAATAAGTAGAACAATAAGATAGGAGAAAGATGTAGAGTTATGCGTAGTGGATCAAGAGGGACAGTAAGGATAGAAGAAGGGTAAGGGACAAAGTTTCTGTGAGCATAGGAAAGAGAGATACAATGAGGTCATGGGCTGATTTCTGTGACTACTTTTAGGTGATAAAAGAAGAATTAGATCAAAAACGTCATCTCAGTGTGATTAGCCATGCTACATTTGGAGAAAGAAAATAAACTGACCATCAAACACTCATTTTAGACTGATGAAGTGAACTAAAATAGTAACTTCTAGACCATCAATTAGGAACCCTGCTCTCCTGTCCTTTAAGACCAAGGAGAGGCTTCCAACTGATATGATACTCATTCACAAGCAAAAATAACATTAGCAATGGTTAACTCCTGCCCTCCTCCAAGGTTCCTTCTAGTTCTAGATTTATAATCCTATAATCCTCTCACTTGAAACAGATATAAACTGATGATCCCTATGGACAAGACTACCCACCCCCCAGCCATTTTATTTGCTGACAGTTTTATGAACTATAGAGTTCACTCAGTACAACCAAACCAAAATCCAAATATGTTGTCATTAAGAAATGAAGTTAATTTTAAATTATCTTAATAATAAATGAGATTCAAGAATCCAACTTAGCAAACATTTACAAACTGTATATGTGAATGATGCTACATGTTGGTTACTGAAAGGGATACAAAGAAGAATATGACACAGCCTTTGAACTCCTATAGTATATCATCTGGTGAGATATGACATGTAGATAGACAAATATAAAATTTTTAAATGGGGTGCAAAGGTGGATGAGATGTATAAAGTGCCAGGACAGCTCACCAGAGTGAGAGGATTGTTTCTGACTGGGAGAACTGGAGAAGGTCTCCTTTGAGATGGGCCTTGAAGGATGGCTGTCATTTCAAATCATCACCAAATTTATTAATTTGTTGAGCAATAGTGAGAATTTCACACACACACACTCAAAAAATATTAAAATGGAAAAAATAGCAATTTTCCAAATTGTTTACTGAGTTGAATTTATTGAATTTTATTCTTCTAAGTTGAACAAAACTGAATCTGAGTTAAACAGCAAGTTCTGAAGTTTAAAATTGTGTTATTTTGATCTAAAAGTACACCATTTCTTAATGTGCAATAAGCAAAAATAGCTGAGCAAACCAGGTATCATTCTGCGTGTGTGTGTGTGTGTGTGTGCGCGTGTGTGTGTGTGTGTGTGTGTGCGTGTGCGTGTGCGTGTGCGTGTGTGTGCGTGTGCGCGTGTGTGTGCGTGTGTGTGTCTGCGTGAGTGCGCGTGTGTGTGCGTGTGTGTGCGTGTGTGCGTGTGCGTGTGCGTGTGCGTGTGCATGTGTGTGTGTGTGCGTGCGTGCGTGTGTGTGCGTGTGTGCGTGTGTGTGTGTGTGTGTGTGTGTGTGTGTGTGCACATTCTCATTGATTGAGGAAGTAGTTCTGTAAATCTCTGTGAATAAAGGCCAAAGTTTTATATAAGTAGGACAGTCCATGTGATCATTAGTTTTCTCTTAGGACATCTATTGAAGTAAGGTGCAGGAGTACCATATTTAAGTGAAATCTATTAAAATTACAGATACCACTCCCAGAAAATATGTATGGACATCCATACGGTTTCCAATAGATGACTGAGTCACACACTGAATTTACAACATAGCTCAGTACACTGACTTCTTCTCAAGTCATATCTCACTTCCAAGACTGTACATACCTCATGAGCAAGTACCATGCCCTTCTCCTTAAAGCTCCCCCACGTCACTCAACATACGGACCTACAGAGTGGACCCAAAGTCCATTTGTATCTAGCTATAGGAGATAGTTAGATAAGACCACCTTCACTCTGTCTCAACACTCTCTGAGACAATTTTGTCTTAAGATCAACTAAGAGAAGAGACAAAACTAACTTTTAAAAACCCATCAGGAGTACCTGAAATGAATATTTATCAGTATTAAAGAATTTAATTAAAGAATAACACTTGGGGACTAATTTCATATCTCATTGTACCATGTGTGGTCATAGAGAAACAAAATCTTAGGGTTGGAAGGGACCTTAAAGATCATTTAGTCCAACCTCTCTCCCCACCTATTCACCTGCATTTTATTAGAAGGGGATATGATGTAAGTTACTCCAAATTCCACAGTTTTTAAGAGACAAATGACTACAAACCAGTTTTTTTTTACTCCCAGTCTAGAGATCTATCTACCCACTATACCTATTTTTAAAAGGTCTCTGCCCATCTTGTTCTTTTTCCTCTATTAGTTCATTAATTTTGTGAGCCTTCTGGACAGAGCCCATCTCTCATAATGTACCCCATACAAAGCCTACAGTTCATCCACTCCATAAAGGCAGCAACCATGAATTTTTAGTTAAGCAATGCTTCTCCCCCAATACTCCTTAACTTAACATCTCATTAATAAGTATTTGTTGAATGAATTCATGAAGGACTCAAAGGCCAATAGATCTTAAATCATGAAAATCACACCACTTTTTTTTCATGATCAGATTTTTTAAAATGTATGACTGACAGTGCATCACATTGATAGAGGTTTGGACTGACATCCAGGAAGCCTAGAATATTGTTCTTGTTATATCCTATTAACTCCTGTGTCCATGAGCAATATACACCCCTTCTTGGGGCATCAGTTTAATTTTTATTTGTAAAAGAGGAAATTTGCTCTAGATGACCTCTGCGATCTCTTCTGTCTCTGACAGTCTATGTTATATGATCCAAGATCCCTGTGACTCAATGTACAAATGATCTCTATGGTCCCTTCTAACTATATAAACTATAGTTTTAAAATGTTTTTTTTTCTCCCACACCACTAAGTTACAGCCTCAAGGCTGCTAGAGTACAATAGAAATCCCCAGGGTATTTGGGCCTGACAAATTCCTGGACTGAAAATGAGTTTCATCATTTGCAAAATGCCTTTTCTGGCCCGAAGCAAAAGATCTTTGGGTTTCAATTCATAATTTCAAATCAGAAGATCTCATTAAAAACTGAATAGGTTGAGAGAGCTGCAAAGTTCACAGAAATCTTCTTTTTCTATCAATTATACATCCTTGCAACATGAATATGAAAATTCACAGAAGTAAATATTATAGAACCCAAACAATATTTTACCCCTGTTTCCCAAAGACTGTCAAGAATGAAGCATTTGAATATTTGCCGTAAACATTCTGCAAAATGTCAGCAACATTACTTTTGCAAAACAGTATCTCGTTGTCAGCTCTTGGTAATCAGTTTAATTTTTATTGAGGAAAAGGCACAATAACAAATCAGCCTTCTTGTGTCCTTTGAATTCTTATGGCTGCAAATGAGGCTTCCAGCCGCGTCAATTTCAGTTTGCAGAGGCACCATGTTGAATCGTTAATTACCTAAGAAGGTACCACATCCTCACTGCCTTCTGCTCGAACAAAATAAATCAGATCAGAACCCGGAGCTGGGATGGAATTTTTAAAAAAATGCCATCTGCCAGGTTCCACTTCAGAACATCCAAAAGCCATTAAAGGAGGAAGGAGAAAGATATAGTTTTGGGAAGTAACAGAGAGTTGATCAGACTTATTTGTTCTATCAGACTGCTAGACTGCACCTTCTCTATCAAGTAAGGAGCTGCATTGGGGTTGTTATTATTACCATTACATCATTAAATTGGAGGTCAGATTAATCATTCAGGATCAGACAAGTAAATATACAGTAATTGTATTCAGGTACTGTAGAGACAGTATGACATATTGAAAAGAACCCAAGACTCAAAGTAATAAGAACTAGTTTGAATCCTGGCCCTGCTTTTTGCTATTTGTGTAATTTGAGGAAATCCCTTTGGCCACCCTAAGTTTCAAATTGAAATAGCATATCTTCAAAGTCAAAGGATCACAGATTTGGAACTAGAATTGATCCATCAATAAAAATTTATGGAGCACTTACTCTGTGCCAGGCACTAGGATAGATCAATGAAGAAAAAGCAGTACCTGCCCTCAAGGATCTTCCATTCTAAAGAGAGAGTGAGACAACATGAACATCAATAGGAATATCTGAAATACATACAAAGTAAATGGAAAGCAAACTTAGAAGGAAAGGCACTAGAATCTGAGAGTAGGGTGGCACAGGGTTGGAGGGGAGGAGAAACTGGGAATGGCTCCACATAGAAGAGGGCATTTGAATTGAATTTGAAGAGAGAATTCCAAGAGATGGAGATGACGAGGAAAGCATTCCAGGAATGATAGATAACCAATATAGAGACATGGAAAAAAGAGATGGTATCTCCTGTGTAAGAACCAGCAAGTAGATCAGTGCAGCTAAAATAAAATAAAATATGTGGAAGGAAGCAATATGTAATAAGATTGGAAAGGAGAAGGTTGTGTTAAGTTGTGAAGAGTTTCAAATACCAAAAAGAACATTTTATATTTGATCTTAGGGATAATAGGGAGTCACTGAAGTTCATTAAGTAGGAGAAAAACATAATCAATTACCCTATTAAAATAGTCTTATGGTCCCTAGACTAAAAGAATGTCCCTTTGACAGCTGTGTGGAAAATTGATTAGAGTGGCGATAAACTCAAGGTTGAGAGAGACTAATGAGAAGCCTATTGGATCCAGATGAGTGGTAATAAGGGCCTTCATTAGAATGGTGTCTGTGTGTCTGTAGATAAATGAATATATACCAGAGAAGTTGTGGAGGTAGAAATGACAAGATTTGTCAAATGATTGGATCTATGGGAATGAATAAATGTGAGGACTCAAGGTTGACATCAAGAAGAAAACCCTGATACCTGGGAGGATAGTGATTGGTGCCTTTGACAGTAGTAGGGAATTTGGAAGATAGGTGACTTTCAGGTAAAAGATAATGAGATCTCTTTGAGATGTCTATGGGGCATCCTTTTTCAAAATGTCTGATCCAAAGTTCATGATGTTGGACTACAGCTTAATAGAGAAACCAAGGCTAGATATATAGAGCTAAGAATAATTTTCCTAGAGATGATAATTGAATCCATGGAAGCTAATGAGATTACCAAGTGGAAGAACATACGGAGAAAGTAAGAAAAAAAAGGAAATGAACCTAGGACAGAGCCTTAAAGGATATCCAAAATTTGTTGACAAGACATGGATGAAAATGTTGGTTCATCATCCATACCACACTACCTGATTATGGGCCCTTCTGGGTACTAGTCTCTTCTTATACACTCTCTTTCTTAGAAACCTCATCAACTCCTATGGATTTGATTTTCATCTATACAAAGATGATATAGAGAGATAGATAGATAGATAGATAGATAGATAGATAGATAGATACGGATATAGATATATATATATATACATATCCATCCAGAACTGAATTGCTTATATTTCCTCCTAAATCCTTCCCTTTTCTAAGCTTCCCCTTTTTGGTCAAAGGTGCCATCATCCCCCTAAGTTGAAAACCTCTAACTCCTTATTCTCATTCACCGCACATATCCAATCATGTAAGACAGCTAGCTGGGGAGTGGACAGAGCATCCGGCATGGAGTCAGGAGGACTTGAATTCAAAGCTGTTTCAGGTGCTGTGCAACCCTGGGCAAATCACTTAGCTTGTTTGCCTCAGTTTCCTCAACTGTAAAATGGGGGTAATAATAGTCTTTAACTCCCAGGGTTATTGTAAGAATCAAATAATATAATATTTGTAAAGTACTTGGCACAGGGCCTGGAATATAGTAGAGGCTTAATAAAAGCACATTCCCTTCCCCCCCTTCCAATCATTTGCCAAATCTTGCCACTTCTACCTCACAACATCTCCTATATCTGATACCTTTTTGCTTCTCATAAAAGGACATTACTTTACGTCCTTATCACCTCTTGCCTAGGTTATGGCAACAATTTGCCAAATCTTTCTGACTAGTCTACCTTAACTCCTGCTGCCAGTGTGATTTTCTGTGAATACGCATTTGACCATGTGACTGCCACACTCAGTCACTTCAGTGGCTCCCTATTACATGTGAGTGTATACACAACATAAAGTCTAATGTCTTCCTCATGAAAAGGTGAGGTTCCTATGAGTAGGGATTATTTCATCAGTTATACCTATATCCCCACAGCCCAGCACAGTTCCTAGAACATATTAGGCACTTAATAAATGCTTTCTGATAGACTCATTGATCCAGTAAAGACAACTGAGGATGAGCAGTCAGAGAGGTAGGGACAAAATGAAGAGACAGCATTGTCACAAAAATCCAGAGGAAAGAGAGTATCTAGGAAAAGATCCAGAGTATCAATGCTGGAAGGGACCTTAGAAATGATGTAGTTCAATGCTATTAGTCACACCAAACCGTGATGTGGAAAGAGGAAGTCATTTGCCCAAGGCCGTACAAGTAATTAGTGATAGAACCAGAATTTGAACCTAGGTTCTTAGATTTGAAATTGAGTCTTCTTTCCACCATTCTGCACTATTTCCAGCTCTAACCCCTAGAACTATTATTATTAGCCTACATTTCAATAGCACTTTATGGTTTAAAGATGGTTTATTCCGACTCTCTCTAGATTCTGATAAAAATCCTGTAGTGTTTTTATTCACATTTTGCAAATGAATGCTCTTAGGAAGTTGTGTCTTTCCCAAAGGCACACTGTTAGTGGGAGAAGTAGGACTCCAAACCAGGCCTTCTGATTCTAACTCCAGTGTTTTTTTTTTCCCAATACCACTATATAGGATAGATGGTAAGACCCAGCTGTATCTAGCCTCCTTGGTTCCAAGCCCATAACTATCCAAAGGCTGAATCATAGCCAACTTAGAGGGTCATGAGGCTTTCCTCACATAAAGCCATCATGTGGATATCTTTGGCTGCTGAATTATATGTGAAGAAGTCCACATGTTAATGTTAGCATTGGGATCTGATCAGCCTAAGGAAACCAAGAGAAACAATGTGAGGTTGAACATATACAGTGCTTTTACCACCTGAAAACACATCATCTTAGCTGAATTTTCCCAGGTCAGTAGAGAATGAATGTTCTATTGCAGGGATAAGCAACTAAGAGTCAATAGTATGTTTCTCCCTCATTAGAAGTTTTCAGGTGAAATCTGGCTGACCTTTTTTCAGTTATGGTATAAAGGAAATTCTTGTTCAGGAATGTCTTGTACTGGACAGAGTCTTTTGAGGTCATTTCAGATTCTGATTCTATGAATGTAGAATTTGGTTTGTATCCTTTGAGTGCTAAGATCATGTCATGTACATCCTTCCTGTCCTCCATGGAGCCTAACATAGTGCTATGTGCATATACCTATTTGTTTGTGCATGTATTCATAATGTAAGTAAAATGTATTGGAAACTTTATTCAACTAACAAGTATTAAGTACTTACTCTTGACGAGGTTCCATTCTAGATGGTGGGGGGTATAATATACAAAGTTAAATGAGACAAAGTTCATTACCTCAAGCAGCTTTCCATGTAGAAATATAGATTAGAAAAATAGATAGATAAACAGATAGATGACAGATATAGATAGATAGATAGATAGATAGATAGATAGATAGATAGATGGCCAACTATACATACACACGCATATATGTATAACAAAAAATTGAATGTGAAAAATGCATAAAAAGTTACAAACAGTAGGAATTCAGAGTTGTCCCCTGGAGATGCTTCCCCTCTTCCTATTGGTGAGTCTCTAGACTGGATTATTGTTTTATAAGGTGCCCAAGCCATACTAACTTCACTTCCAAATCCATTCCTCCACCTCCTTCTCAACAGCCTTATTCCCACTGCTGCTTTCCCAGATTCCTTTCATGTGCTGTCTTTCCACATTAGAATCTAAACTCTCTGACAGTGGAGATTTTCTTTTTTACTTAAATTTGTATCAGCAGTGCTTAGCACAGTGCCTGACACATATGGAGTGCTTGAGATATAATTTACTCATCTATCCAAAAGGAAATTACTAGGGGTGGGAACTGGAATGCAGTTGGAGAGGAGGAATGAGAGAGAGTCAAAAAGCAGATGCATGCTGATATTGAATACTCTGATCAAATGTAAAAAATGCTAGAATTGGAGCACAGAGGCCCCATATTCAAGTACTGCATCTGACCTTGGGCAGGCAAGCTCCTTCTCCTCTGTAAGCCTCTACTGCCTGATCTATAAAATGGAGATAATAGTGTTTGCAATACTTTCCTCAAAGGTTGGTTGTAATGAAATTAGATAATGAGATAAAAAATATGATGATCAAATTAGATAATAAGCTAAAAGTTCTTTGTAAAATATAAAGTGCTTTGTAAGCCTTCAAATGGTATATAAATGTGATTTGTTATTAGCTTATTTAGTCAATTAATTTAAATATCTTCTTGAAATCTGGAAGTGAGGTCTCCAATAACACCCACTATTTTTGGTTTTAATTACAACGACTACCCAAAGGTTAATGGTACAGAAAATCAAAACAAAAATTCACTACAGACAACTCGATTATTAAAGGGCCAATCCCATACTGTGGATGACTCAGATCTCTTCGTTTCTCCAGCTTCCTATTTTGGCCAGGTAGTTCCAAATTCAGAAAGAAAAGGTAATATCCTGTTGCTTTTGGAGTTTTCAACTTGTTCTCACTGTTGGTTATAGTGCTGGGGAAATTGCTGGAGACCCTGTTGCTGAAATACTCTGAGACCCAGTTGGACAGGAAGAGCAGGGTAATAAAATAGGATGGCCTAATTAACCCAATACTCTTTCATCCCATATTCCCTGAAGTTTTCGTGTTTCACTTTGCATAGCCCTTGAAAATAGTGCTGCCCCTTGACCATTACTACCCCACACCATCATTACCAAAAGGCATCATAGAAGATCTTTTGTGTATGACTATATAATGTGAGTTATTTATTCTTTATAAATATTTGTTGCTAAGAGGATGTGTTTCCAGGTGGTAAAAAATACTGCACATGTTCGACCTCACAATGTTTCTCATGGTTTCCTTAGGCTGACCAGGCCTTAGATACCAATGCTAACATTAACATGTGGACTTCTTAACATATAATTCAGCAGCCAAAGATAGCCACATGATGGCTGCATGTGAGGAGAGCCTCGTGACCCTCTAATCTTTCAGCATGGCCAACCCTTCTTACCTGGGCTGGGTCATCTTCAGTCATCTTGACTTATGTCTTGCCAATAAACTTTGATGACTCTGGAAGAGAGAATGAGGCTGATGATTTTGCATAGCTCTGCCTCACTTAAATCCAATTCATGTGCAAGTCAAGACATCACCCTCCTGATGTCATTGGTCCTCTTCAAGAACAAAGGATGAACAACACCAATCTTACCTGGATTGCTAGCTTCTTCAGGGCAGAAAATATGTTCTTTCACAAAATCTCATAAGTTATTATGAGAACTTAATAAATGTTTATTGAATTGATTTAATTCCATTTCTTGAATTTAATATTCTAGAGAGGCATCTAGATTAATTCATTTCATTTTTGTCTCATTAAACTGTGAAAAGAGGGTAGAATACAAGAACATTTGAAGATAGTCTCAACTCTTAAGAGATCTATAATTTCACGGAGAATTTTTTTTAAATAAGGCAGCTACATAGTGCAATGGATAGAGTGCTGGACCTGTAGTCAGGAATTCCTGAGTTCAATCCTAGCCTTAAATACTTACTATGTGATCTTGGGCAAGTCACTTGGCCTCTGTTTGTTTTAGTTTTCTCAACAATAAAATGGGATAATAATAGCACCTACCTCCCAGACTTGTTGTGAGGATCAAATGAGATAATACTTGTTAAGTGCCTAGTATATAATAAACATAATAATGCAAGCTGCTATTATTATTATTATGTGATGTGCTAATAAAAAGCAATATAGGACAATGCAGTAGCATACTATGACAGTATGCTATATGAAAGACAAAAAGAATACTGACTTTGAAGTTCACATGGCAGCTGAGATTCAAGCCTTGAACCCAGGCATTCTAGCTGAAGTCCAGTGCTTGGTCTACTGTATTATCTCCATTTTATAGCTTTGCTTTCCTTCAGTAGAAAAAGGGAGATGAGATTAATTATGCCTATTCTAGATATAGTATAGGATTTTTGTGAGCAGCAAATTAGATAATGAGATAAAAATGATTTCTAAAATATAAAGTGCTTTATAAATGTGGTACATCATATAAGTGATCTAGAGTGATTTTCTAGACCAACATTTTCCATAATGATTTGGCCTTGAAATACATGGGATTTGAAATACTCCCATGGTATAGTAAAATGAATACTACTAGCCTTGGAGTCAGAAGGCTTGGGTTAGATTCCTACCTCTTCAATTTATTGTGAGAATTTAGGTAAGTCATTTAATCTCATTAGGCCTCTATTTTTGCATTTTTATGATGTGAACAATGATGCTTGCACTTCCTACCTCAAACAGCTCTTGAAAATAAAAATAAATTGTCCTATAATAACTACAGAAAAATTGACTCATCCTCATCCTCATAATTATCTGAGCCATTTTCTCACAACCATTTTTTAAAAAGAAAAAGTTTACACCAGAGAAAATTGGAGTCATATATGTTTTCATTTTTTTCATCACTCATGTCCAGAAATAGCCAAGCAAAAGAAAATCAGGCTTTCTTCATGAATAAACAAAAATTAATTTGGACCTGGTAGCAGGTGTTGCTGAACTGATAGCCCGGAGGTTGAAAGTTTCTATTTCTAGCCCACATAGGACTGGGAAGGCAGCAGGATCTACAGCCCGCATCTTCTTCTGGGACATTTCATCCTTGACCTAAAAAGTAGTTCTTGGATGAAAGGGGAATTCATTATCTAAAATGCTCTCTGGGCCTCCCTGCTGAATCTGCTCTCCCAAATCCTATGTTGTCCTTGTCACCGTTGGGTGAAGTATATGTTGCATGAACCAGACCATTTCCCCAACAGACTAGCTATGTCTGCCTTAGCTTACTTCTAAGGTCAGATTTCAGTGGGAAGTGGGCTTCCGTAGCTATTTCAATTCAAAGAGAATTTAATACTGTAGTGATTTCCTTGGCATGAGGACTCTTTCCACTGACACAGATGTCAACCCCTCCATGTAATAGTAGTGATTCTGTGGGGCCCCCAAAATGAAAAAAATTTTGGTCTCCAAACTTCTATGAATTTGGTCAAGCAGGTCCTCACGTAGGAGACACGAAGTCTATTTCCTGGCCCATAGTCAGATTGGTAGGAACTACCAGAGATTGCCTTTCCCTGTCAGGGCAGCTAGTAAAGGCCTTAGATCACCTCTACCCTACAATGAGAAATACTTTAGTAGAGGAATTCAAGGATAAGAAATTATATTAAGTCAATATCTAATGCTTTCCAATTTTGATAAAGTATGCTCTTCATAGCAAATATTATATTCAATTTGAGATAAAAAAAAATGGGGCTCAAATAGATGAAGGTATTTGTCCAAGTCACGGAGCTAAATAAATAGGAGAGTCAGGTCTTCAGATTCTAAGGTCAATGGTCTTTTCATTATAACACATTACCTCTTAGGAAAGCATTGTTATTGCAAAACTCCTAATGTTAAATAATAATGTCAATAACTAAAATTTACATTTACCATTTTTTGCTTTCAAAGCATTTTACATACATCATTTTGTTTAAACATTGTAATGATACTTCAAGAGAAATATTTATTAATCTCCTACTATTTATCAGGCACTGGGCAAATATTAGTCGGGGATTGAAGGTGGAAAAACACAGCAACACTACTAAGATGTGAAGGGGCTGTGATTTGCACTTTCAGAGGGATGCCCAAACCAATGAAATTGCAGGCCCCTTAAATTCTAACTGCAGGACTTAAAGAAGTCTACCTATATATTTTTTTTTCACATCAGTAGTTATGGTTTCAGGTACTCAACAAAATGAAAATGCCCATTCCCAGCCCTCACCAGCCCTGCTGTCGTTCACAAGTTGAAGCAACTTGAAATTCAAAGGTTTTCTATCTCCAGGGAATGACGTCACCTCTGTATAAGATTCCAGGCCACACTGGTGTGTGCCTCCTTTTTCAAAGAGTCAGGGATCAAAGAGGAATGTTCTGAATTTGAAAGTGTGTCATATGGTACAATAGAAACAGCCCCAGGTTTAGAGTCACAGGTCTTATTTATGAGTCCTGGATTTGCTACTTACCATCTGTGTGATTTGGGCAAATCCTTAACCTCTCTGGTTTTCAGTGTCTTCCCCTGTAAAATGAAGGCATTGTATTGATGACCTCTGAGATCCCTTACAACTCTAATTCCTACCAACTTGGTTATGCTAAAGAGAATTAAACCCATTAGTGATGTCCAGGGGCCAAACCAACCAAGCAAATGAAAGAGGGATGATTGACATTAATGCAAGTGGAGTCAATGCTGCTAGCAGTTAATAAGACATTAACAAGAAGGTTTACAGATGTTGCACAATGACTCAGGCACAGTTGCAACAGTATATCTGTTGGAGCTCACCCATTGGTGTCAGTTATTGATGAGGCCAAGGGCTAAGATGGTGCTGTCAAGCCTACATCCATCACCCTGGTGACCAAAAAAAGAAATATTAGAAGAGGTTCTAGTGTATGTCATTCATTGTGCTATAGGTCAGACAATCAGAATGGCTTTCATCAGGAAAGCATAGCACAGGGGAATGATGTGAAAGAAGAAAATAGCCTATTCAGTGCCCCCTTCTCTCCTCTTTCACTATGCCAGAGTAGAATGAGGTAGGAGGGGCACTCAATTTAAAGTCGGAGTAGTTGGATACAATCCTAACTCCCAGACTCTTCAATCTCCATGAACTTGAACCTGAAGTTCTCCTCTTTGATCATAATCTACTATTTTACCTCTTAGACTTGGAGACTCAGATCTGGAAGTAACCTTAGAATTCATAAAGTCCAACCACATCATTTGAGGATCCAAAAGCCAAGGAAGACTAAATGACTTACCCAAAAGTTAGTAAACTTTGAGGAAGGATTTAAAACCTGATCCTGGAACTTCTGATTCTGTGCTATTTCCATTCAAAGATACAACAGCAACAAATACAAAACACATAAACCCTTATTTCTCAGAAATGTATTCTTTATCCTTATCATATTCTGCCATCTCTTGCTACTCTTCCTCTCTGCTCTGGCCTCACATTCATAACAATGAATCCAAAACAATGAAATTTCATTGACAACTTCAGTTATACACTGTTATATTTAATTCCTTTGCTCCTATAAGAAAATTGGGTTTGGAGTTAGGAAGACTGGAGTTCAAATTTGGCCTCAGACACTTAATAACTGAATGACCCTGGACAAATCACTTAACCTCTATTTACTTTGATTTCCTCATTTTAAAAAATGAGGAAAATAATAGTCCCTACTTCCAAAGTTTGAAGATCAAATGAGATTATGTTTTATGTAAACAAAATAATAATATATTATGTAACATTATTAAATAAATAAATAAAACATTATTGTTTTCTCTGTATATAATGCATTATATTATTATGTAATAAATTATGAATTTTATATAAGTAAATAATACCTTTATATGCCAATAAAATTATGTATGTATATATAATATCATGTTTTGAAGATCAAAATAAGATATTTGTAAAGTGCTTAAGTGTCTGGCATTAAGTGCTCAATAAATGCTTGTTTCCTGTCAACACCAAACCAAAGGAAACATTTAATTTTGAAAAACAATTGGAGATATGAGTAATCCTCAATACTTGGTAATTTCCACCACCCGGCTTACCCTGTTCTGTTCTGAAAGTAGTCCCAAAACTGTTTAAATTTGATTCATTACAAAGTGATGTTATTAATTTCAACTGGGCCCTGACTACTTTGTGCTGATTTTTTTTTTCTTCCTTGACTGTAATACTCCCACAGAAGTCATTTTAAGCTCCCTTTCATTAAGCCTCCAATGCCACATCAACCTCCCTCACACCAGATGATCTCATTGTCATATTTGACTAAGAAAATCAAGATTATCCATTATGGTCTCCCCTTTCCCTTTCATTCCATACCATGAGAACCATCTATGTCTTTAGTTGTCCTTGTCCTCCTTTGTTGTAATTTCAAGAAGCAGTATCCTGACTCCTGGTGAAGATCAGCCCCTTTATCTGTGTCCTTGATCTCAACATCACCTCCCCACTCCTTTTAGAACTTTTCTCTCTTTATCACCTTCAATCTATTTCTGTCGATTCCTTTCTTCATGTCTATAAGCATGCTCATATTTCATCTAGCCTTAAAAATCATCACCTAGGCCTGCCATCCCTTTAAGCTAACATCCTACAGCTTTGCTTTCATCGTTAAACTTAGTAAATCAACTCTATTTGCTTCTTCTACTTCCTTATTACCTACGTGTTTCTTAATCCTTTGAAATTTGTCTTTCAGCCCCACTAGTTGACTGAAATAGCCTTCTAAAAGGTTACTAATGAATGATGTCTTGATTTTTAAATCTGAAAGCCTTTTCTCAGTCCTCTTCTCCTTTGGTCCCTTCTCAGCTTTTGCCTCGATTGAGAACTCCTCTTCCTTTCATAAACTGGATCATTCCTTGTCAGGCTTATATTGAAGGGATAGAATGAACAGCATATCCTTTGAGGTCCTTCCAACCCTATGACACTGTGATTTCCCATACAGGGAAATACAAGTGACTTTGACTCAGGTAAAAGTTATTTCAGATTGAGAGATACATTTTTGCCATGGAATCAGGAAGACATGAGTTCAAGCCCTGCTTCTCACACTAGTTACAGGACCATGGAATTCACTTAACCTGCATCTCAGTTTTTTTTTTCACACACAAGATGGAGCTAATAATACTTACTCCTACCCAGAGGGTAATTATGAGATGCAAATAAGATGATGATGATGATGATGATAGAGTTTATATAGTACTTGAAGGTTTTCCAAGTGCTTTACAAATATTTTATCCTCATAACTCTGAGAGATAGGTACAATTATAACCCCAATTTACAGATCAGGAAACTTGGGAAGGCATAGGTGAAGTGACTTACATAGAGTCACACATCTAGGTAGTATCTGAAGCTAGATTTGGACTTAGGTCTTGTAGATAATGTGGTAGCCGATAGAAGGCTGATCTTGGAGTCAGGAAGATCTGGATTTGACTCCTGTTTCTGGCATATACTAAGACCTTGATCATGGGCAAGTCCCAACCTTTCACTGACCCAGGTAACTCTCTGAGACTATATGTTACATTAGAGTTCCAGATATGTATCAATGGAGAAGGTTCAATTGAAATTCCTAGGGATTCCTTAAATGAATGAAATCATAGATTAGAAACAAAAGAAAAAAGGAGAAAAAGGGAAGGAAAAGCATTCATTCATCAGTAGGATTTTGAAATAATTCTATGATTGATATGAAAAGCTGTGTACTTCCCTCCCCCATTGCCATCCTATTTTTAAAAAACAGTCTTTTTTTTTCTTTCACTTTTCTATAAAGAACAAAGAATGAAATGAATCCAACTGGTCTGATAAGATGCCCGTTCATTTAAATAAGACAGACATTGGCCAAATGGAAAAGTTTCCTTCTTTGAACAAGCCCAAGTACATCAGCTTTATAGGCACTAGTAGGAGAATAAATCAATTTAACTCCATGTCGCATCATTCTTTACAGGTCTGTAACAAGGTGTACTTTGTTAGATTTTAATCTGCATACATTTGAGACAGCAGAGCTCTTCAAAATCATCTTTTAATGGCATCGCAATTTATAGACAGTAACTAATTTCAAACTTCATAGCACTTGGCTTTTATGATTATTTCAAATCATTTAAATGCAAATGAATTTCCAGAGAGAGAAAACATCAAATGCCCTTGAGTGGCAACATGTAATAGGACTGTGAGCAGAACTCACAGTGGGGACGTGAAGCTGCCTGATAGGGCTTGATGGTGAGCCTGTATGAAAGTGTTTGCTGAAATCCAATTTACATTTCATTTCACAATATATTCTATTTACCCATTTTGTCACTTTAATATGACTTATTTACTTAATCCTCCTCTAAAATCCAATCTTCTCGTCAGAGTCAATGTGGGATTCCAATAAGGAAACAAGGTACGGTTATGGATCCTTTCTGGAGAAACACTAGTAATAGTCCCCCAAATGGCTCTTGCTTTCTTATGTCCCCATGCATTTAATGATATTACCACATCATGCAGCCAAGAATATTTGTGTGTGCCTTAAGTCATTTCATTTCTTTCAAGGTAAGAAGTTGGTTGCCTCTGATTGAGTAATATTTCATGGAAGTTCCTGTTTAGAGTATACACAAAATACTTACACCCAGAAGGCTGAAAATGTGCTCAACTCTTGGGAGGCAAATGATGAATCTTTGTGGGATTGGATTAAAAGTGAGCTGACTCGTTTGTGGGTTTGGAAACTTACGAAGACAAGTAGATTCTGGTCCCAGATCTGCCACTGAGTGATTGTGGCATAGTTGAGAGAACATTGGATTTTGAGTCAGGGGGGTCCTCGGTTCAAATCCTGAAACTATCTGTGTGCCTATTTCTCCTCACCTATAAAATGAGGATAGCAATATCTCTACTACCAACCTCACAAGGTTGTGTTGAAAGTGCTTTGAAAATTTAAAGTGATTTATAAATGTTAAGAACTTAATCTTGTATTCCAAAGTTGGTTTCTCTTTCTTGGCCTCTAATTTCTCATCAATAAAATAAGAGGATTAGACTAAGAGACTTTGATTTCTAAGATCCTTTCAAGCTCTAAATCCCATGATCCTATGATTTTGGGCAAATCACTTCCTTGCTCTGGGTTTTAGCTTCCTCATTAATTAACCAATAAACATTTATTAAACATCTGCTATGTTCTAGGAACTCAGTTAGGTACTGGGAATACAAAGACAAAAATATAATAATCTCTATCCTGCAAGGAACTTCCATTATATCAGAGAAGACGATGTGAACACACTCAGATATGTATTTTGGCAGTGGTATAGGTGGGTTGGGATAGGGTATATTAGTCCCTCTAAAACCCTCTAGCACTGTCCTTTAGTCTTCTCTTTCACGAGTACATGAGTTTTGCCTTTCCTTGATATGGCAAAAGGAGCACTGTATTAGGTGTCAGGAGACTGGAGTTCAAGTACCAATTCTGCTACAAAGAAGTTGAAGCAAGTCATTTATTATCTCTGGAAGTCATTTCCTTCATCTCTAAAATGGAGGAAAGGGAGAAACTAAATAAATTTTAATATGTAAGATTATATGATATAATATGTAAATATATAATATAATATATGAGATTATCTTATATATCATATATAATATAATGTAAGATATATTAATAATAAGATTATAAACTTTTTGAGGAGCCCATAGGGCACCTATCCCACTACTGAGCTTATAAAATCAAACAATGTTTTGTTTTCATGGAAAGAGTGATAATTTTATAGTCAGAGGATATGTGTGTGTATAATGTATACATATATAGATAAATAGATATAGATATGCATATACATATAGATATGATGGGGAAATCGCTTAACCTCTATTAGCCTGTTTCCTAATCTGTAAGGAATTAACTATTTAAAAAAAGTTGTTCTATGATCTCAGATATCATCTAGCCCAACACTTCTTTTTATTAATTGGGAAACTGATGCCCAGAGAGGCTAAATCACAGCTATCATTATCTTTTAAAACATAAATGTCTCTTAGAGATCTAGCTCAACCCTCTCATTTTACAAACAATATGCACAAGGTCACAAAGCTAGTTTTGATTATCAGAATGAGAGGCTTGGTTTCATGAAGGCTAATCTGAGGCTCTTCCCATTCTTAGTGAATCCTTTAAAGATTATAACTTGGAATTAGAAGACAAAAAAAGATAATATAGCCTAGCTGGATTTGAACACAGGTCCATGCACTCTAAATTCATTGTCCCTTTTAATGCAATGCACTGAATGCTAATTAATGATTTAAATTAATTAATCTGTATTAACAAAGTGGAATTGAATAAAACCCAAGCACTAGTGGATTTAGTGATTTGGCTGTGACACCTGGGTTCTAATATTAATTCTTTCACCAACTCTGGTATGTGACCTTGAGCAAGTGATTTCAACTCCCCAGATCTCAGTTTCCTCCTCTGTAAAATGAGGGGATTGGAATAGACATTCTCTAAAATCCCTTTGAGCTCTTAAATTCTATTGATTTCCACTCCTTGATTCTATGATTTATTCTTCTTTTGAAGTGAAAGTGAAAGTGAAACATCCTAAATTTTGAAATTGAGTATTATGGTATGTGGCACAATAAAATTCTAGCCCTACTATTATAACATAATTATATTTTTGCATTAGTTCATGTCAAAAAAGAGCTAGGCTGTGAGCAGAATATATAGACATGGCCTCAGCCTAATCCAGGGAGCTCAGAATCCAATTAGACACACTGACATGTGAGGCCAAAATTACAGAGAAAATGAATCATATATACTCAGAGAACAAAGAGGTAACAGTGTTACAGAACGTATTTCAAAGCCAAAATTCAAAATCACAGAATATCAAAGATGGAATGGACCATAAAAAATAGGTTGTCACAGAATCATAAAATGGCAGTTAGAAGGCACCTCAGGGGTCATCTAGGTCAACTTACACATGAAAAAGAGTCTTCTGTACATACTGTCCCATTTTGCAGATTAATCACTTAATCAGCAAGTCTTTGTAAAACACTTTGTGATAGACACTGTTAATGTAAACACAAAAACAAAACAGCTCTTATCTACAAGGAACTTACATTTTAACTGAGGAGACATGCTTAGATGTAAGTATATAAGATGGAATATATACAAGTAAATACAAGGTAGCTTTGGGAGGGAGGGACATAGAGTGACTGTTGATGATTCCCTGTTAAGGGCTACTAAGGTAAATACTTGTCAACTGGATGACAATAGCAAAAAGGTCTGTTTTCATTCCATGGCTTCTGTCTTGGACCTGACAGTGAACCTCCCAAGACTTGTAAACTCAGATGACTGACTGCTATCTACTTCTGGTGACTCGTATGAGCACAAATAACATAGAAAGACTGCAGAAAGCATGCCTGAAAATTATGAAGTCATAGGCAAGAAGCTAAAGATCTTGGGGGCACAGGCAATATTTTCCTCACTGCTGCTAATGGAAGGTAAGGGCTTTTGAAGAGAAAAAAGCAGATATGGGAAATGATCAGTTAGGTAAGAAGATAGTGTCTGAGAATAAAATTGCAACTTCGTATAATAGCTTAAAATATAGGAATGATGGGCACTTGGCCAGGTTGGAGTGCGTCTAACAAGGGCCGATAAGAATATACTTCTCTGGAGTTTTGATTTCTAATTGAATCAAAGGGACATTAAGCTAAAAATAAATGAGAAGATAGAAAACTACATACCTATGTGTAGGCATATGCATATACATGTACGTATGTCTATATGGATGTAAATACCAAAATGGGTAGATCTTGGAAAGTAGCTACAATGTAAGAAGAATAGGAATAAAGGGGCCCAGAAATTCACAGGGAAAAAAATCCAGGAAAGGAGGAATGTCTAGATGCAATTGCCAAAGTAAGAGAAACAAACAAATTGAAATAGTTAAACAGACTAACACAAGGAGGAAAATTTGATCTCAAAGATACCACTGATACTTGGTGGGATTATGTCCATGACTGGCATATAGCTCTGGAAAGGTATATCTTATTCAAAACAGGCAGACAGACTTTGTGCTCAGAGCCATGAAATGCAACAAATGGTCTAAAAGAAAAGCTTCAGAATGTTGGATGGACTCCCCTAACCATAGAAGAATGACAGGAAGACAAGGATAACAGTTGAACTGGATAAAAAGTTATGGCTGGGTTGTGGTCTGAACTGTTAGAAAAAGAACCCATCAATGTGATCATGGATCCCTCAAAGTAACAAAGCACCAGATGTAGAATGGAAACTTTATATAGCAGTCATGGATGTCAACTAAACAAACATTTCACTAAACTTTCCCTCTGACCAAAGGTAGAAACCCACCACTGACAACCAGTCCTGATTCCAGCCAAATCCTTGAAGCCATCATCAAACGAGGATACTCCTTTGTAGAATCACACCCACCAACTGCTAACCAACTGACTGCCAAAGGACAGACATGGCACCCTGAAGAAGAGACAAGGGGCAGCATGTGCCAGGCAAGTCAAGCCAAAATCACCACCTTGACCACCATCACCTCTCAGACCTTCATGGGGACAGCCCAAGACCTTGAACCCAAGAGCCTTGAATAGAAATTATTCAAATCCAGGGCCCCCAGACATCATGGAAAGCAATCCCTGTGGAGATGCAGCCTGGCAACCGCTACTTTCGGGTTTTATAACCATTGTCTGTTAAAGACTCAGAAAAGAAATTTCTTCTCACTAGTCTTTGACATTGTCAAATAGTTCAACATCAGAAACTGATATGATGAAGGAAGAGGTATTAATAACTGATTTGATGCTATACCCTAAGGATTCTAGGACTTTTCCATCTCACAGCTGAAATCTTCCATATGTATTATCCTATCTAATTAGAATATATTAATAGCACACTTATCTTAATTTTCTCTTTGAAACCCTGAGCATTTAGCACAGCATTTTGCACATAGTAAGCATTTAATAAATGTTTCATTCATGCCTAATAATGTCTTGATTTGTCTTAATGATTATTTCATACTTCAAAAGGTGAAGGAAGAATAGGCAGCAGGTGGCACTTGTGAGTAAGACAGGCTGAGCTGTCAAAGACTGAGCCAGAGGACATATTTGAGTATATTCTGATAACTTGCCCCCCTTCCTTTGCTTAGATGTAGCTTTCTTAAGCTCTCACTCCCTGGCAGGTACATGACATCCCCTTTCCAAGAAACTTCCTCCCCCTCTCCTCTTAGGGATATGGTTTTCTCTTTAAGTCCAGGGTGCAAAATGACAGATGCTAGGGAAAAGGGAAAGTTAAAATACCTCCTTTCATAGCCTAGTACTCTTAGCAGCTTATGAGTTTGTTTCCAGGTGTTTTGGGGTTCCATTCCTTTGCCATCCTTATAACATTCTAATACTGCTTCCACCCCAGCCCTCCCAAACTTTGTTTTTAACACCTCTAAATTATGAGTCTCAAGCTTCTATCCTACCTCACTTACGCAAAATGTCTTTAACCTATGGAAAGAAGATTCTACAATCTGTGTGTGTGTGTGTGTGTGTGTGTGTGTGTGTGTGTGTGTGTGTGTCCCCTTTGGATTTATACTGATGAACACCTTTAATGACATTTGTTGGCTTTAAAAAAAAAAGTAAATTGTTCAGAGCAATGGTGAACATTTATTTCACAAGCCCAGAGGGAAGCAAGGAGTTCAAAGTTGGTTATTCATTCAATTTAAACAGGAAAAACCAAGTAGATGAGGAATATCTAATGTTCATATTATAATGATATGCAATTGGATGATCAACCAATATATTCTTGCAAAAATAATAATAGAATTATAAAATCTTAACATTAGAAGAAAGTCTTAAGATCATCTAGAGAACATGATTTTCTCAATGAAGAAAATGAGAATCAAAGGAAGTTATTTGCTCAAGGTCACACATTGACTTAGTGACAGTGCAAGTATTAGAACCTGGGGCTCTGACTTACTGTCCACTGGTCAGCCTATGTCTTCCTGATGCCTTCAAAGATCCTGTCTTTGAATGTCAAGATATAAATGCAAACCCAGGATGCTGGGGCCCCAGCAAGGATCACAGCTATTTGTGAAGAAGGTTTAATAATTTGTAATTTTCAAAGATTCTACTTTTTCATTAGATAAGATTCTGAGGCTGAGAGACAAATGAGATTCATTAACCTCTTCCACTGCTAATTAACCTCTCTTCCTCCTCCCTACATACACATACACACAAACACGTACACACCTAAACTCCAGCCCCTTGAAGAATAGGCTCTTGAAAAATAAAAGCTCAGATTAATCAAAGCCAAAGTAAATAGGGATGACCTTTTGTATTTGAATCAACCCACAGAATAATCAGCAGTGGAGGCAGAATTGTTTCCTCAAAGGGTAACCCTCTTCTCTCAAGGCAAAATGTGGAGGGAGGCAGGGAGAGAACCTCTGCATACAAATTCTAGGCACAATTGAGCTGAACTGCTCTGCACACTTGACCTTGATAATCTAGGAGACTGAATGGCATGGAATGTCTCAAGAGTAACAGAAGTGAGCCTGAATGAATGAGGCACCACTCCAGGGCATTCAGGAACTTCGCTGCACAGCTTAGCTAAATCCAGAGGGACTGGATGCAACCCAATTGCACACAGAAATAGCAGACAAAGGGCTGAAGTGGGGATAGCCCTGCCCTGGGAGTCAAAATACTTCAGTTCTAATCTAGTCTTGAGGCAGTTCGGTGGCAAAGTGGATAAAAATACTGGGCCCAAAGTGAAGAAAACCTGAGTTCTAAACCTGCCTCAGATATTTTCTATATGGTTCATAATCTCTTTGAGTCTTGGTTTCTTAATCTATGAGATGAAGGAGGAGGAATTGATGGCTTCTAAGGTCTCTTGAGACTCTAGGGTCTAGATCTATGATTCTATGTTCCAATGAGAAAAAAAATTGCAATGTGACTTTGGATAAGTCATTTCCCCCATACTTATTGCAGTTGTTTTTTCCGTAAAATGAGAAGATTGAAAATGATGATGTGTAAAAACGCTTTGACTTCTGTCAATGTTGTTTTTCTTCTGCAGACCATCCATATGCAACTAGTACCACTAGGTTTCAATTAGTGTAAATAATGAATCCACAGAAGTGATCTCATATATTTCAATTCATGTTATTTGAAGTTATAAGTATGTAAAACATAGTTATTTGTTCCAGTCCAGTGGAAATATGTAAAGTGAATTTAAATAAAGTGACTACTTTAGGGGATTCACTATTTGTGCCCATCAGGGCCACACTTTTGGCAACCTGGCTTTAGAGTCAGAAAGACCTGGAGTTGTTTCTTACGCTCTGGCACATCCTAGCTGTGCAGCTTTAGGCAAGGCACTCAATTGCTCAGTGCCCCAGACAAAAGACTTCAGATTGAAGTACAGGTGCTCACCTGCATTAGGAGAAGCAGCATCCTTGTCAGAAGCTGTCAGACGACTGAGACCATAAATAAGCAAGCATGTAACTAGGAAAGTGGCAAGTTATCTGAAAACACATTAGGTATTTCAACTTATGGGCTTTGTGCATAGCCGATGCTTAATAAATAGTTGTCAAATTTTAATTCCAACTTAGAAGCTAAAACTGAGCATGAATCAAGACGAAAGTATGTCTCAACATCAGATGCTCTTTCCTCTTTCTTTTTCCTTGGAACATGTTGTTGTTCTCATGTCTTCCCCATCAATTCTTTTCAGTAATTAACTAATGCAATGATTTTAAATTCAATGATATGATTGTGTATTTTGCATTGTTCATTTCAGGGTTGGCACCATTTTGTGTTTCACTAAGTTATCACACATCAAACCCAGTAATCCATCAGTCCAAAGTTGAGTGAACTACCTGAAGTCAGTCCTGCTTCAATACTTCTAGGATCGGTGTCATGATTGTTATATGTCCTACTGTATGTTTTACTACCTTAATAACGTAGTAAAAATAAGTATGTCCACTTAGCATAATTACTTTCTGTTTTAGGCTGCCAGTTTGTGATTGAACTGTTTTGAGTAAATTGTTTTCTATAAATCATTTTTTAATAATAAGATAAGCAATTGTGTGGCATGATAAAGTAAACAATATATATCTTCTGAAACTACTGATAAATACATGAGGACTCTCTGAT
This sequence comes from Phascolarctos cinereus, assembly GCF_003287225.1. Lineage (NCBI taxonomy): Eukaryota > Metazoa > Chordata > Mammalia > Diprotodontia > Phascolarctidae > Phascolarctos > Phascolarctos cinereus. Next base: position 182,961,160 of record NW_027556402.1, on the reverse strand, counting down.
AAGATGGACCACAAACAGAGCAATATTATAAACAATTTTATCAATAATTTGTGTAGTAACCTACAAATGAAATAATGCAACAAAAAATTGAGGAAGAATAAATTTGACTAGAAGTTAATGACTAGAAGTACAAGAAACTCATTGGAGGTTCCAACCTTTAGCTTACTCCTGGGTCACATCTGGGACTCAAACAGCCTGTGTTCACTTAAGGACAATGCTGATCGATGGGAAACTTGCCAGATGACCGTGTGAGAAGATGACCCATAGACTCTGGCTGGGCAGAGAGGGAATCTCAGTATGAGGTCAGTATGAAGAAAGCTTTTGGGAACAACTAGGATTCAGTTGGTTGGTTGTTTTTAGAGGAGGTTTTTGTTTGTTCATATTGATTAATAAAGTTTGATTGCATGCATTGAGAAGTATAAATCTAATCAGTGTTTCTATCACACGAGTAAACATGTGTAATGGGAAATCAGTTCTAAGCATACACTGTGTGTTAGTTACCCAGGAAGGTCATAATATCTCCATGCCTTCCAATTTGGTCTCCCCTTATGAAATGCTGTTAATTCCCACCCCTCATTCTCTCCCTGCCCCCCCAAAAAACATTTCTTGGTAGTTGCGGCTGTTTATTTGTTAGTTCCCCAAGGCACTCTAAAACAGGTTAGCCTAAAACACAGCTAACCACTGAGCATGTACTTAATCTTCCTAACTTGATAGAGCATTCTGGAGCTTAAGCTCAATCTCATAGCCTTTGAGAGCCAAGAGTCTTCTCTACTCTTTAATGGGGGCATCAATGAAGGGTTTTAAACACAAGAGTTAAAAATTATGAGCCACAAAATAATCCATGCTTTATCTACTCCTATGGTCATTTAAAATGAGTTATTTTAAATTTTTCTTTTTTTAGCTGATTTTTTTCCTTTTTGTCAGAATCACTATAGACTTTCTTTTTAAAGCAAAAATGTCTGCTCCTACCCAAAAGGAAGCCCAATTGGTGGCCTCAGAAAATTAGAGTAGTCCTGTCCCCCTTGTTACTTCAAAGTCTATTTTGAAAAGTGATTGTGTTCAGTGCAGTTGAATGTACTCTTGGTAATTTACTTGCTCTAAACAAATAAAGAAGAAATTATAGTTCAAGTGATGTCTGACAGACATTTGAAGTGAGTCCTGAATCTATTGTCACTTGCCATTCGTTTAAAACTATCCCCTTTTCCCCATGGTTCAATGTTTCCCCAATCATTCTGTGTGATGTTATCCTTTCCTTCTTCCTGGTCTTTATCTTAGATAATGGTTCCAACTTCTTTTTATGCTTTTGGACAACAGCTAATGTAATTGCACTTTCACTTTCTTTGAGTATCATGTCTAAAGGAAAAATCTACTGCTAGGCTAGTCTTCTGTTGAGTGGGAGATAGCAAGGAAAGAGAATCAAGTGTATTTTTTGCTATAAAATATATAAAAAATATTGTATATAATTATACATATATTATATATACATATATACACATACAAACATGTATATATGTATATATATACACATATGCATATATATATATATGTATATTCCAGTGTGTTCATACACACACATATATTTGTATGTATGTATATATTCCAGAGTGTGTGTATAAATCACTTTGGGGTTGAATAGATGGAGTGGGGAGAGAGTTGAGGGAGGCAGAACCACCAGTAGGCTATGGCAATAATCCAGGCATAAGGTAATGAGGGCCTGCACCAGAGTAATTAAATCTGTGGGAACTGATGATATCACCAAGTGAAATAATATAGAGGGAGAAAAGAAAAGGGCCCAAGACAGAAGCCTGAGGGACACCTATAGTTAGAGGGTGTGATCTACAGGGGGATCTAGTAAAGGAGACAGAGGAGTGGTCAGAGGCAAATCAGTAAGTAAAGTGTGGCATCTCGAAAACCTAGAGAGAAGAGAATATTAAGGAGGAAAGAGTGATCCACCATGTCAAAGTCTGCAGAGAAGTCAAGGAGAATGAGGATTGAGAAAAGGTCACTGGATTTGGCAAGTAAGAGAGCAGTTTTGGTAGAATGATAAGGTTGGAAACCAAATTGTAAGGGGATGAGAAGAGAGTGAGAAGAGAGAAAGAGGGAGCTATACATAGCAATACAACGTTGGGCATAGCTTAGATTGCCTGGAGCAGAATTGTACCAATGCACCACAGTATTTGCTATGGTGCATACCTAAAGCAAACTCTATAGGGTCCTGCCATAGAGTCCATATTCAATTACCTATTCTGAGATATTCAATGTTGATTATTTGGCATGCATGAATGCAGAGGATACTGAGTTGCCAAAACAATCTTTCTAAAATACAGGTTGGGGGGCAGCTAGGTGGTGCAGTGTATAGAGCATTGGCTCTGAAGTCAGGAGGACCTGAGTTCAAATCCAGCCTCAGACCAACACTTGACACTTACTAGCTGTGTGACCCTGGGCAAGTCACTTAACCCCAATTGCCTAAAAATAATAATAATAAAATACAGGTTGGATTGTGCCCTTTGTCTGCTAAAGAATCTTTCACTGCTCCCTATTGCTTCACAAACAAACATCTCAGCTTGTCATTCCAAACCTTCCACTGTCTGGCTCCAGCCTACCTTTCTAGATATTTTCCACTCCTCTCCTTTGCCAACTCTACATTCAGTCAAACTGGCTTACTTGCTATTCCATGAACTTAACATTCCATGCCCTGCCTCTTGCTCAGCTTCCCTCACCCCCCCCACCAAGTCGCAATGTCTTCCTTTCTACCTCTTAGAATCCTTAGCTTCCTTTATGGTTCAACTCAGATATCACTTCCTGATCAACCCCCTGATCATCCCTTGGTTGTTAGTGATCTCTCCCTCCTGAAATTATCATGCACATACTCATTTCTAGTCCCTTTATCTTATCACCAATTGTTTCCAGCCAAGCCTCAGCCTTAGATCATTCCTACCACTTGTCTCTTTTGCTCCTACATGCATGCTGCTGAGTAAAGGTGGAGAAAATCATGCAACTATCTTGACTGGGTCTACTACAAATTTATGTTAGTTGAACTCAACTGGGCCCTCATTGCTGCTAAATAATCCTACTATACCTCATTATTGCACTTTCCACAGTGACTCTTCCAAACATTTTCATTCCTCCTCAAATATTCCCTGGATTCCTTTACCCGGACTCTCTCAGTCAAGAACTTCACCTAATATTTTACAGAAAAAAAAAATTCAGGCCACTTGCCATGAACTCCCTTTATCTCTCATCTCCTGTCACTCAGTACCTTCTACCCCTCTCTCCTCCTTCATCCCTTTCACACAAGATGAATTGTCCTTACTCCTCACCAAGGCTAACCTTTCTACTTGTTTAAGTGCTCCTGTTCTATTCCATCTCCACTAACAGTCTGACCCCTCTGTTATCCTCTCTCTACTAGCTCATTTTCTACTTCCTATAAATATATCCATGTCTCCCCTATCCTGAAAAACCCTCCCTTGGTTTGTTCATCCCTGCTAAGTCTCACCCTATATCTCTTGTGCCCTTCATAGAAAAACTCCTTCAAAAGGTGATCTGAACTAGGTGCCTTCACTTTCTGTCCTCTTACTCTCTTCTCAAGCCCTTAAAATGTGGCTTCTGACCTTATCATCCATCAAAACTGCCCTCTCCAGAGTTACTAATGATCTCTTAGTTGCCAAATCCAATAATCTTTTCTCAGTGCTCATTCTCCTTGACCTCTCCGCAGACTTTGACACTGTTAATCACTCTCTTCTCCTTCATGTGCTCTTCTTTCTAGCTTTTGAGGACACCACTCCCTCCTGGTTTTCCTTCTACCTATCTGACCACTTCTTCTCTGTCTCCTTTGCTAGATGTCCCTCCAGATCACATCCTCCAACTGTAGTGATCCCTCAGGGTTCTGTCCTGGCCCCTTATCTCTCTCTATACTACTTCACTTGGTGATCCTGCTAGCTCCCATGGATTTAATTACCATCTCTATGCTGATTCTCAAAGCTATTTTTCCTGTTCCAATCTCTCTGCTGACCTCTAATCTCACATCTCTAATTGCCTTTCAGATATCTCAAACTAGATGTCTAGTAGACATCTTAAACTCATTATGCCCAAAACAGAATTCATTATCCCCCCCTAAATTTTCTTTTCCCTACCTTCCCCATTACTGTAGAGGACAATATCCTTTCATCCCTTGGGTTTGCAACTTAGGAGTTTCCTGAATTCCTCACTATCTTTCACCCCACATATACAATCTGCTATCAAATATGTCAATTTTGCCTTTAGGACATCTCTTGAATATGCCCCCTTCTCTCCTCTAATACTCACACTACTCTAGTTCAGGCCCTTGTCACCTCATGCCTGGATTATTACAATAGCCTGCTGGTGGACCTACTTGCCTCAAATTTTTCCCCACACCAACATATTCTCCATTCAAGCTCTACAGTAGTTTTCCTAAAGCACAGATCTGCCCTTGTCACCCCCATATTCAATAAACTCCAGTGGCTCCCTTTTGCCTCCAGAAGCAAATACAAAATGCTCTGATTGCCATTCAAAGTCCTTTATAACCTAACCCCCTCCTACTTTTCCAGTCTTCTTACACCTTACTCTCCATTTTATAGATGAAGAAATAAGATCAGGGAAGATGAATGACCTGCCCAAGGTCACATAAACAGAAAGTGAGATGGGATTCAAAATTAGGTCTTCTGACCAAAAATACAGTATTCTTTCTATTACAGCAACAAATTGAATGAAAATTGAATATTAGTTTTAGTTTCTTCAACCATAGATAGATATCTTAAGAATGCTCTGGTTCTAAGAGCAGTTTTATACAGAAGAGATGCCTCAGTAAGTGTTTAGTGATTGATTAGGTATATTTTCTTCAACCCATTACTCTTACAGATACACAGACTGTCAAATTTAAAAGGGACTTTGGATATTGTCTAGTCCAGTCTTTCTATTGCATGGATAGGGAAGCTGAGACCCATAGACAGGAAATGAATTTGAGCCCAAGTTGGGAATATATGGTTTCTCTTAGCACTGCCTATACCCAGTGCCTGAGATGGAGCCAGGCATAGACTGTATACTTGGAATCCTTTCCAGGGACTGGGGAAGGGTTATGCCTATAAGGTCTCTGCATTGAGCGTGGCAAGAAGCATTATATCAGTTATACTGAAGCAGGAATCAAATACCAAAGATACAAGATGCCAAGGAAAGGAGCTGGAAGCCAGAGGTATGGTCTGGATTAAAAATATGAATCAATAACAGAGGTCAGTCAAATTAGAGGAACAATTTAAAAAAAAAACATTGTCTAGGCAGATTCAGATGTCATGAAAACAAAGAAGAGACCGGTTTTAAAAAGAGTTCAAGAAATCTTTCATACATAGCATCTTGCCAACATATTCATCTTTTTCTATTGAAGGTAGGGAGTTCAGCCTTGCTTTCTTGCCATCCTTTTTTTAACTTAACTTAAGCTGGACAGCTCCCCACCAAAATAAGTTCAAATGGCCATCTCTAAAAAGCACTGGAAATCTCTCAGGTCTGAGAATTCGTGATTCTCTGATAGTAACAAATAACAAGGGAGCTTAACACTTTAAAATGTATTAAGCACTCTGTATGTATTACCTTATTGAATCATTTTATAATGGTCCTGGGAGATAATCAGTACAAATATTATCATCCCCATTTTTTAGCTGAGGAACCTGGACCTCAGATAGTTTAAATAACTGGCCCAAAGTCTCCATAGTAGTGTCTGAGATGGAACTTGAACCCCAGCTCTTTCTTAAGACTCTAGTGATCTTTAAATGATTCTAGGCTACAAAGTCAAGTGATTCTGAAAGCCAATGATGGTTATTATGATACTGACATCTTAAATATATAGTAATGGTTACCTATTCTCATTTTAGGCACTGATTAATGTATTCCTCCTGTCTATTTAAAATTCTTGGAGGCTTTTCCTTAGGCATACCCTTTTGAATCATCTCCCTCTCACTTCTAATAATTGCTTGCTTCATTTAAAAATAAACAGAATTAGTGAGATAACCAGCAGCTTTTTTTCATCAAAAATAGGTCACTGTTCTTTAACAATGTTGCTGGGTTTAGGTAATGAGCCTTTGCTAAACACTAAAGGATCTGTCAAAGTAATCATCCATAGTGATGATTTTACTAGATAAAATATAAGATATTCCCTCTTCTCCCTTCAAACTTCTCCTCTATTGGCACTCTGTTCAATTATACCCATTCTATTCTATTCTATAAACATTTAGTAACTGCTAGCTGTGTTCTAATTTCTGTGCTAGATAGTGGTGGATACTCCACTGTACCCTTTAAAAGTAAAGCTAAGTGTGGGTCTTGGTCATCCTAGTGAATAGGGTCTGTCAGAATAGCTATTCAGGCTTTTTTCTGTAGCAAAAAAAAAAAAATAGTATCCCTCAGAGCTATTCATTAGAAAGCCCTATAGCTGTTTGGGTCCTCCCAGACAGGTAATCTCCATCCTGAAATTGTCATCTGTGACTAACTATACTGTCATCCTTAGGGAAACACATAGCTATGGCTGGCAAGTGGAAGTGACACAACTGGGGATCAGGTTATTAAAAGTAAATAATTCTTCTCTGGGTTAAGGCCTATTATTCTCCTGCAATGCCAGAGGACAGTACGGGTATTAAATTCATCAGACCTACGGAAGCTGATTTCACTAGATTTTACTGTATGGTCAAAATGGGATCCTTTTCATTTCAGGCCTCATCTTTCTTGCTTCAATTTTTAACTGTGTCTATTGTCTGAGAAATAAACTGGCTAAGTTCATAGAGGTGCATGGCCTAGTTGGCCACATTATGTTGATTTTCCTCCCACGAAAACTCTTAGACCATGTATAATTGCAGAGAGGTTGCAACCTTCATCATGTATGAACAGTGTCCACACTGATATAATCACTGAGCTGTTCTTACTATAGAGGTTTGCATTTGATTTTTGCCATTTCCAAAGATTCTATGTAGTAGCTACAGAATTTTACATTTGATTGTGCCCCTTCCAAAAAACTCAGTGTGCTATAAGAAATCTTCATAAACTTTTATGTTCATTCTTTCATTCCTTATTTATTGTTACACAAATGATACTGCACTAGGTCTTTCCACTAACTGTCCTCCAAGACTGAAATGTATCCTCTCCTAACCACCACATTTTAGGATTGCTGCTTTGTTTTCTTTTTTTTTTTTAGTTTAAGTACTTCCTTCTAAATGCTGCCTTTCCTGGTTTACTCCCTCCCCTCTAGATGCTAGGGTACCTTCTCCAAAACCACCTTGCATATAATATACATATATACAATATACATATATGTATATGTATGGATACAAGTTGTCTCTTCATTAAAATGAAGGCTTCTTGAGGACAGGACCTGTTAGTATTTGTTTTTGTATCTCCACTGCTTACACCAAGGCTCAAACATAAGTGCTTAGCGGAAGCCTATTAATTGATTGAATATGTTTCTTATGTACCTATTTGGTAGTATGCCTGGCTCTATTAAACAATTTTGAAGGCAGAAAAAAAAGACGTATTTTCAATTAAAACTGGTAGTCACTTTATTTAAAGTGATAGGAGAGCTTTCCAAATAAAAGAATCTAGCTATAAACAACTACTGTTCTTGCAACAGGATTAATACAGAGTTCCCCTGAGCTATAGTTTCACTCAATTTGAGGGTAGATGAATTTTGCTATCCAGGTAGGGGTCTCGTGCATATATCACACTTAGACTAAGGATCTCAAAGATATATGTGTGTGAAGGGGAAGGGTAGCATTCCCTCAATATAAACTGATTGGGGGAGGGAAGATAACTGGCTAATACTTCATAATGGTTATACAACTGTAAGGGAATGAAATGGATCAGAAAGAAGGTCCCTGACCAATTTACAATCAGCTTAATGAGATCACAAGGTGACTGGGTATGAGCTTTTTCTGCAGCATCTATAAGACACCTCTCTATAGCATGTGGGTGCTTTCAAATGACAGCAGCATAGACCTTGAGCAAGCACCTCACTTTCATAGACTGGGAAGGGGCTGAAATCTAGTTAATGTGGCACTAGTGAGCATGCTCGCATTCCATGGGGAGGTATCCACTGGACACTTAGAGATAAATATCCATGCCCTATGATTTCATCAAATGGATTGGATAATTCATCAGATTGGTCAAGGACTCCCCTGATCTACATAACTTTGGAGCCGAATGGTTCAACATTTTGCTTCTTATTCAATATATTCCTTTAGAATATAACCTGCCCTATTCAAAGCCTTCTTGGCTCAGCTGTATTGCTTCTATTTCTAGCTCCAAGATGTTGACTTTTGACCATATGCTACCTCACAGATGAGGAGACCAGGGTTTTAACCAATTTCAACTAGAGAGGACAGAGAATTGACTGTGATGATAGATTGTTGGATGTTGAATCAGAGGTCATGGCTTCAAAACTCATCTCTGTAACATTTACTAACCATGTCCCCCCCAACCATTTTATCTAGGTGAAACCTGATTTAAAAAAAAAAAATTAAAACAGTGAGGACAACCTGAAAAAGAAAATAATTTACCAAAGTTCAGCGCATGGCCTGAATGGGGCTGGGACACATAGGAAAGGTGTATATGTGGTTTGGGAGAGAGGGGTTAGAATTCACCATGACCTTTGCTACTTGGAGGGGCTGCAGGCTAATTCTGATCCTAATATATCTATGAGCTTTAGATCCTGTCAGCAATTATTTCTCTCCTTGATGGTTGCTTTGTAACTCAAGTGTCTTGTTTCTAAAACGGGGTAGGAATCCTCTTTCCCATACCCTCCATCCCCACAAACAAAGGCTAGGATGACAACGAGAAACGTGAGGACAGTCATTTCTGCACCAAACTCAGGTGTACACATGGAAAGAGATTGTTTGCCACAGAGACCAACTCATGCCTCTATACAACTTTTTTAAAAATAAATTGGGAGTTACATTTATCCTGTATATCTTGCTTGAGATAACATATATACAATACTATACAAATCTTGAAATGTTTGATAAATATGAACTAGCATTGATAATGTTCTTGGTGGTTCTTGGTACGTAGTGACCACACTCCTTGTCACTGAAAGGACCTGGAATCTGGGAAATGAGGAGAAAAGTGAAATGGGCACTGGGCAAAGAAAAATACCTAACAACATTATAAAGTAAGAAGAATCCTGGACTGGGACTGATCACTAACATCTGGTATGACCTTGGACAATTTAATCTCTTGAAATTCTAGTTTTCTCATTTGCTAAACCTATGTTATCTTTAAGATACCGACTAAAATTCTATGATTCCATGAGAAAAAAAAGAAAAACCTTTCCCAATGACTGGACTTGCCTTTGTCCCTTTTATCCTCCCATACTCCACCCTCGTTCTTTAGATATCACAACCAGAAGCAACATGGTACATTGAAGTATTGAATGTGACTCGGGTTCAAATTCTGACTCTGACATTTAGTAACTTGGTGATTTTGAGCAAGACTCTTAAGCTCTGTGAACCTCAATTTCCACATCTATAAAATGAGAGATTTGGACTAGATAATATCTAAGGTTCCTTCCAACTATCAATCTATGATATTATGAACACTTAGAATTATACCAAAATGGAACCAGCCTCGCTTAAGTAGTGAGTATCAAATCACTAGAGACAGGGGCCAGCTCATAATCAGTTCATAAAAACAAATTGCTAAATTTTCAGTGTGAGCATTTACATCTCAGAAATTGGCAAATGATACAAATCAGGGCTTAATTTGTTGTTTGTCTAGATTTAAGAAAATGAAAGAGAAAGCCTCATTTCTCAAATATATAGGGAACTGAGCCAAATTTACGAAAAACACAAGCCATTCCCTAATTGATAAATTATCAAAGGACTACGAATAGGCAGTTTTCAGAGGAAGAAATCAAAGCTATCAATAGACATGTGAAAAAAATGCTCTAAATCATTACTGAATTTTAGTTGTCTTTATTCCATCATTTTTCAGTCATGTCTGACTCTTTGTGACCCCATTTGGGATTTTCTTGAAAAAGATGCTGGAGTGGTTTGCCATTTTCTTCTCCAGTTCATTTTACAGATTAGGAAACTGAAGCAGACAGGGTTAAGTGACTTGCCCAGGGTCCCACAGCTAGTAAGTTTCTGAAGCCAGATTTAAACTCAGGAAGATTAGTCTTCCTCTCTCCAGGCCCAGTACTCTATCTAGTGCACCACCAACAAATGCAACTTAAAACTACTCTGAGATACCACCTCACAGGAGTCCTATAAGATTAGTTAACATGACAGAAAAGGAAAGGGATAAATGGTTGAGAATGTTGAAAAATAGGAACACTAATTCACTGTTGTTAGAGTTGTGGACTCATCCAACCATTCTTTAGAACAATTTGAAATTATGCCCAAAGGGCTATAAAACTATACATATCCTTTGACAGAATATATACCTGCAAAGAACAAAGAAAAATGGAAGGGACTTATATGAACAAAAATATTTATAACAGTTGTTTTGTGGTGGCAAAGAACTGACAATTGAAGGAATTCCCATCAATTTGGGAATGGTTGAACAAATTGTGGTATGGAATTGTGATGGAATACTATTGTGCTATTAGAAATGACGAGCAAGATGGTTTCATCTTCAGAAAAACCTGGGAAAACTTGTATGAACTGATGCAAAGTTAAATGAGCAGAAACAGGACAACATTGTACACAATAATGGCAACATCATGAGGATGATCAAGTGTAAATGACTTAGCTACTCTGATCAAGACAATGATCCAAGACAATTCCAAAGGACTCAAGAAAAAAAACGCTATCGAAAAGGAGCGGGAGAGAGAGAGAGAGAGAGAGAGAGAGAGAGAGAGAGAGAGAGAGAGAGAGACAGAAGGACAAAGAGAAACAGAGAGAGAGAAAGACAGAAAGAAACAAAGAGAGAGAGAACTGAGTGCAGATTGAAACATACCTTTTTAAGTTTATTTATCTTGGGGTTTTTTTTCAACATGGCTAATATGGAAATATGTTTTGCCTGACTACGTGTTTAATCAGTATCATATTGCTTGCTTTCTCAATGGATTGGGGAGAAGCTGGAGGGAGGGAGAGAATTTGAAATTCAAAATTTTTAAAAAGAATGTTAAAAATGAATATTTTTTAAAAATAAAATGAGAAAATGTTAATAATGCAGGTTAAACCTAAATGTGTGCTAAGTATTTTCCCCCACCCCAGAAGTCTGGTTGTTAAACGTTTACCAGGGTTGGACAAGAACTTGGGGACATTATAGAAGGAAGTTATGCAGCAAGTTGCCATAGATGACCTCCAAGGCCCCTTCCATCCCTGAAACTCTGTTATGATTCTATGAGTCTATATAACACCTGCCCAGGACAAATATCTCTGGGGTGTTAGTCTGAGTCACAAGGAAACCAACTTCTTACAGAAAATCATCAAGCTTTCCTCAAGGGAACCAGAAAGTGCTAAAAGCAAAAAGCAGAGCCACAGATTCCCCACTGCTATTCAAGTTCCCTCCAAGATAAACTCACTTTTCTGATCATAAAGTCTGAAGGCAAGTAATGGAAAAAGGACAAAACTCAGCACTTAAATTGAAGTGGCTGATCTCCGGGTATCTCAGCATTTTATGATTATTAGGTTTTTTTCTGTTAACATCAGAGGGAAAGGACATTATGGTATTCTCTAAGTGAGGATGGTGTCACTGGCTTAGAGGATGAGAAAGGGCAGTCAGGCCAGAAGCTGAGAAAGAAGTCCACGTTACAGGCCTTTTAAAACAATGGTTGAAACTTGGAACGTTAAAAAAAAATGCTGCTGCTTGTGGGTCACAAGAGCCCATCTTTTTAAAAACTAGCATTCCCCTAGCTGATACAAAATGGCTGCAAAGCAGGCAGTTTTAGAATCCCAATAAAAATCAAAATTAGAGGTGAACCAAAGAGCAGTAGACAGATATATGATCAGTCAGCCAGTTAATAAGCATTTATTAATCCCTTACCACTGTGCTAAGCACTAGGGATACAACGATAGGCAAAAAACCAATTCCTGCCCTCCAAGAGTTTACGTTCTAGTGTGAATATGGATAGATTGTAACAAGCATGTTATTGATGATGACTTCAGCGAGGGATGGGGGGAATAAGTTTTAAATATGATTAGCTCTTAGAATTAGGAGACCTGAGTTTCAATTGTGAGTACCACAATTCCCGTACATCCATGGGCAAGTCCCTTTGCCTTCTCAGCCTCGGTTTCCCCATTTGTCAAATGGTGATGGTGGAGCATGCATTATCTAGGCCACAGGGATATTGTAGGGAGAGTGCTTATAAAAATGTGCTTTCATTACTCACAAATGCTTTTACTGGTGCATAGGTTGGTAATACTATTTACCTTGACAGAAACATTTCATTCTTATCTTTTAGTTCTGAGACCAAAGGGTTAGGCAGGGCTTGATAAATGGAAAAGGTAGCATATGCCAGGAGGCAAAAACTGGGAAACTGTTATGAAAGCTGGCTCCCTTCTGGCTAATATACTTCCTAACTGCACTCTGAGCAAATGAGGCCAATGAAGAGGAAAAACCTTAGATGTGTCTCTCAAAGACAAGATCACACACACACACACATACACACACATACACACACACACACACACACACAGAGATATACAAAAAAAAATACAACCTCATCAAGCCTTCATTATTGAATAGACAAGCATTTCCTACAAAACCCTTTGAGGGAAAATAAAGACATCACATGGCTTCAGCTGCCATTAATATTTGCTGAATCCAGATTGAACCTAAATATATATGTATGTGTATATAAAGGCAGGCAGGCAGGCAGGCTCCTAGTTTTTCTGAAATGATATCCAGCTTGCCATTATCACTGATGGAAATGTAACTATTTTTGACCTTTTCATCCCAGGTAGATGGAATGTGACTCCTGAAAGGTTTACTGGGGGAAATAAATAATGTAAAAATGAATACAGCCAGGGTAAGGGAAATCCCAGAGTGGGAACTCCTTTTACCCGAAGCAAAGTGCAGCCTATCTATGAGATAGTAGGGCATTAGGAGCGTAGATTTAAAGGGGTGAAGTGGGTTTTGAGGTCATCTACAAAGGTAGATTTTTTATAAATAAGGAAGCTGAAGGTCTCAGAGGCAAAATAACTTGCCCATGGTCACATGGCTAGTAATTGTCAGAACCAGAATTCAAGCCCCAATAAATTCTCAGGAAAAACTGAGTCATACAAAGGTTTAGTGACTTGACCAGAGTCACACCGCTAGTAAACAAGGATCAGATATGAACACAGGTCTTCCTAACTCGAAGCTCAGCATTCTCGCCACTTTGCTACGCTTCGACTAAGAGCTTCATATTTAAATGAAATTGTATTATAAACACAATAAAATAACATGCATACCTCAATAGATTGGAGTCCTTACTTTTCAGCTTCACTGTGGCTGCAGATTCTGTGGAGCAAATCAATAAAACCAGCTCAGAGAACACTGGCTACTTTTTCTATTAGACTATGCAGAGGAAATGCAAATAAACACAAAGAGCTTTGATAAAGAGATCTATGCCTCTCCTATTGAAAGCACCTTATCACAGTAAGAACTTGACCTTTTTTGTGGCTTTGAGCCAGTCATTCAGTTCAAAATGTTTATCTCAGGCTCTATAAATACATTTTTACCATTTGGGAAATGTAGAAGCACTGCTCGGGTGTAATTACTGTTTTTACAAGAAAATGCGCCTATTACCGTAGAACAAAACTGAAACAAAACATTACAAGATTTTTGATGTTGAGGCATCTGTGTCCAGTTCAGCCCATCTGATATTGAGGATGACTATTCAATTTTGAAAATTCAGCAGACATTTATTAACCCCTTACTGTACACAGAGCAGCAAGTTGAACACTGGCAGGGTAAGACATAGTGCTTGCCCCCAGGGATCTTATAGTGTGTTAAGAGAGACCAACACATACATAACGATAATGCAAAATAATTCGTGCAGAAGAGAGAGGTAAACATCATCAAAATGAAATCCAAGAAGGGAAATGGTCATTTTTGATGAGTGGTATGGCAGGGGAGGGGCATTTAGAGAAGAATTCCTGTAGGTAATGAGAATTGTTTCTTAATAAGATTGGTAGGAATTCATTATGTGGGGCTTAGGGTGAACGATATTTCAGTTATAGAGAATAGTATGAGCAAAGGCGGAGAGGAGGAAAGAAACAACAGAGTTTGACTTGTTTTGTTTGGGCCCGGGGGCAGAAGTACCTGGATTGGAAGTTTTCAAGAAGCAAATTTAAGACTGATGTTGGGGAAAACTCCAAGGACTAAGAAGAAATAATCTCCACCCTCAAAGAGCTTCCACCCTCTTAGGGAACATATGTACAAGTAAGTATATAAAAATGCAAAGTAATTTTCATGAGGAAAGAATAGAATTGGGGGGGTCTGTAAAGGTGTCATTTAAAAGGTAGCATTTGAACCCTTTGACCCACCAATAGCACTTCTAGGGCTATATCCCAAAGAGATCACACAAATGGAAAAAGGACCCATATGTACAAAAATATTCATAGCAGCTCCTTCTGTGGTGGCAAAGAATTGGAAATTGAGAGGATGCCCATCAACTGGGGAATGGCTAAGCAAGTTGTGGTATATGAATGTAATGGAATACTATTGTGCTATAAGAAATGACGAGCAGGCTGACTTCAGAAAAACCTGGAAAGACTTGTATGGTCCGATGCTGAGTGAAGTGAGCAGAACCAAGTGAACATTGTACACAATAACAGCCATGTTGTGCAATAACTAATATTGATAAACTTAACCCTTCCCAGCAATACAAGGATCTAAGACATCTCCAGAGGCCTTGTGATGGAAAATGCTATCCACATCCAAAGAAAGAACTATGGAAGTTGAATTGCTATCTTTTTTTCTTCTCTTCTGTTGAGTTTTGTTTCCTCTTTCTGATGGCTCCTCCTATTGGTTTTAATTTTTTAGGTACAACTTCACTAATGTGAAAATATGTTTAATAGGAATGTAAATGTATAGCCTATATCAGATTGTGTGCCATCTTGGGGAGGTTGGTAACGAGGAAGGGGAAGAAAAATTTTAAACACAAAAGCATATGGAAGTTATTATTGATAAATCAAAATAAATTAATAAAAATGGAAAAAAATAGAATGAAATGAGCCTTGAATAAAGCTAGCAATTCTAAAAAAGTAGAGGTGATGCTGAATTGTATTTCAGACAAGGAGCACAGCCTAGGCAAAAGCTCAGTGGTGGGAAATGGATTGTCATGTATAAAGAGAAGAAAGAAGGACAATTTGGCTGGATTGTAGAGTGTGTGAAGAAAAGGAGTAATGTATGATTTCACTGGGGTAGCAAGCTGGAACCAGACTGGGAACTACGTAAGAAATATTGAAAAGGGCTTTCTCTGGCATGGCTAATGAAACTTGACTAACCTTTGGCTAATAACAAGGAGGAAAAATGTTTTTTGGTGTCTTTTATCCACCTATATAGCCTATCCCTATGACTGGTTAAAACAGATAGAAATATTCCCCATTTTAATGCTATCACCATCACCCATATTCCAAAGGAAAGATTTTTGCAATTTATCTGAGAAATTCGTGCCAGTGATTAAGAATATTATCCTCCTAGGAAATTCCTTTCTTTTTTTGGGGGGGGGAGGCAATGGGGTTAAGTGATTTGCTCAGGGTCACACAGCTAGTAAGCGTTATGTGTCTGAGGCCAGATTTTATCTCAGATCCTCCTGAATCCAGGGCCAGTGCTCCTATCCACTGTGCCACCTAGCTGCCCCAGGAAATTCTTTTCTTATGTCGAACTTAGACCTCTCAGGCATCAGTCTTAACCTACTTGGTCTTTTTTCTGTTTTCTTCAGCATGCATTTGGTTTAGAGATTGGAAAAGAAATTTATTTAAAATTGTGTTATCTTGGCTTTTTGTTTTTCCACAGAGAAAATACTGTTATTATTGTTTGTAATGAAAATGTTTGTCAAGTCCCAACCAAAGTCAGATGTATCTTAGGTTCTCTTCGAGTTTATTAAGGGAGTTCTAAATTGGCACACAGAATACCATCACTGGAGAGGAACTCAGAGATCATTTAGTTCCGTCTACAAATGAACAGGGATCCCCTTTACAAAGATTACCCTTATTATGTTTCATTTCATTAGTTTTGGTCCATTCTTCTAATCTCACAATGTCTTTATGGATCATGATACTCTCATCCAATATATCAGCTGTTTATTTTTCTTCCAGCATCCCTTTAAGTCTTCCACAAATTTGACTAGCACGTGTGATCTTCAACAAGTAAACTAAACATTCTAGGCCTCAGTTTCCCTCCTCTGTAAAATGAAGTGGTTGAACTACATGAACTCCAAGATCTTTTTCCATCCCTAAAACCATGATACTACATCATCCATGTCAGTGATAGAAAATATATATTGTTTGGGACAATAGCACCAAGGACAGATGCTTGGTTCACTTCATGAGACTCCTTCCCCAATGACGTCTGTCTAGTAGTCAGTACACTTTGGGTGCACATATTCAACCAGTTCAAAACCTTGTCCATATCTCTTCATATTATCCACAGGTATACCTTGAGCATTTTTGAAGGCTTTTCTTCTTAACTCTCTCCAATGTGGCTTCTGACTTCACCATTCAACTGAATCTGATTTCTCCAAAATAACCAATTATTCCTTAGTGGCCAAATCTAATGATTTTTTCTTAATGCTAATCCTTCTGCAACCTTTGACACTGGCAAAGATACCCTTTTCTATGTCCTATACTGAGAAACCATTGAGTCTACAAAGTATCAGCACCAAATACCTTCCTGGGCAGTTTGAAGGGTAGGGAACCAGTAGAAGCCAAAAATAAAAGACCTCTGAAATGGTCATTCTCTCACTGTTTCCTAATAGCAATTGGAGGATGGAACTGAGGTTGACTGCCAGGTAGCGGTACAGAGAAAATATCAAGCAGGATTAGCAAGCCAAGCTCTTTTTCAAAACAAAGAGCATGAATCTGTAGGGACCAGACCAAGGAATTCAAGGTTGGCCAAACCGAGGATTATGTCGAATAGTGAGATGTCTCAATCTTCTCACCCCCTACTAGAGGCCCCTCCTGATCACCTTAGTAACTAATAGCTCCCCTAAAAAATTGCCTTCTTATGTGTGTGTATACATATACACACACACACACACACACACACACACACACACATATATATATATATACATATACACATATATACATGCATGTAAGTGTATATGTATATATTATGTATGTATGTATGTATCCCTCCAAAAATAAAGTTTAGACCCCTTGAAAATGGAAATGGTTTCATTTTTGTCTTTATAGTTCCAAGTCTAGCGTAATTCCCAGGACATAACAATTGCCTAATAAATATTTGTTAATTAATTGACTGGGATAGGGTTGGGCACACAGTGAATTAGAGTGAAGGAGGCTGAGATGTGGTGCCATATGAGATAGTTGGGAATGACACCTCTGTCATCGCTGCCTTTTTGTCAACTCTTTATTTCCCTTGAAACCTAGACCTTGTTACTTAGAAGGATTTGACTAGACCAGGCCCTAATAACTTTCTGGATGCTGACATATTTAACCAAAGACAGCATGTCAGAGAAAAATATACTGTAAAAAGACTAATAAGTAGTGTTAAAGGTCCACACAATTGGTTACAACATAGCCAGAATTTGTTCACTACCAAGCATAGAGAAGTGCATTTGAATCATGAAGACTTAAGTTCAAATTCTGCCTCATACACTTGTTAGCTGGGTGATTCTAAGTCATGTAATCTCTCTCAGCCTCAGTTATCTCACCTGTAAAATGGGGATAAAACAGTAGTTACTTCAAAACGTATTTGTGAGGATAAAATGAGATGATATATAAAGCACTTTACACAACTTAAAGTGCCATTATTTTCAGCATGATACTGGAGGAAAAGCACTGGCTTTGGAATTCCATGATCTTTGTTTGAATCCAGTTTCTGTTATTTAATATTGTATGACCTTATGTGAGTCATTTAATGTCTCTGGGCCTCACCTTCCATGTGTATAAAGAGAAAGAGTTGTACTATTTGGCCTCTGTTTTAAAATCTGTGACCGAGTGAAGATGCATGCTAGGGAAATTTTAGGAGACAGAAATCATTTTCAGCTAGGAGGGTGAGGAGAAGTTTTTGAAAGCTGAGGCTTGAAGGAAAAGGTAACTGAGGACAGGCAAAGTGGAGAAGAGAGTACATTCTGGGCATAAAAGATAGGCTGAATAAAGATATGGAAGCAGGAGGAGGCACACTGATTTCAGGGAAGAGTTAGTAGTCCAGTTTGGCTGGAATATGGCATTTATGATGGGAAACAGTGACATAAAGCTGGAAAGGTAGGCTCCAGTCAATTGTGGAGGGCATTAAATGTCAGACTATGGAGCCTGTACATTTTTCTCCAGGCAATTGTAGGGATAAAGCAAATAGGTGGCAGATGCAAGGTTCAAATGCTTTTATCCTTCCTACAGGATAAAATTCAAACTGATGTCCTTTGGACTTCAGGGAATTTGAGAACTGAAAATAATAGCAGCATAGTAGAGAGGAAAGAGAATGGGGCAGGGGCATAATCAATCTGGTTTCTTCCCTAGCTCTCACCCAACCTTGCTGCGTGTCCTTGTCAGAAGACATCACTTCAAGACCAGAAAACATCCCCCGAGGAAAATGCTAGCTGGCAGTTGATTATTATTAGTTCACATCAATATAAGCTGTTATTAGATCTATTTATGACGAGCACAAGCAGGTTGCATTATATTACTGTTGGTGAAACAAGCAAAGGAAAAGGAGGCAAAGCTGGCTGTATATCAAGAATGAGAGACAGTAGATGTGTAGCACATCTGGTCCATACAGACAGCTTGGTGCAAAGAAAAGAACACTGAACCTGGGGTCTGGACATCTGCATTTGAGACCCAATACAAGCACTTATGGGCTATGGGATTTTGGATAAGTTATTTAACCTCTCTGAGCCTCAGTTTCCTCATCTCTAAAATGGGAATAATACTTGAACTACTTATAGGTCCTTACAATAAAGCACTTAATAAGCTCTTCAGTGCTATATAAATGAGACCTATTGTTGTCATTCTATTCCCTTCTTCTAATGTCTCTGCATAGTCTGGGTGAGGACCCTGGGTCATCAAGGCCTACAACATAGAAGCAGTAGCACTGCCAGTTCCTACCACAGTAAAAAGGCCTCAGTACAGGTCTGACATCTGAGGACTGGCCTCGTAAAACTCAGAAAGTCTTGTCACTAGGTCCTCCATAGGCTGATGAATTTTCCCTGCACAGCAACTCTTGGAAGTGTTGTGGGAAAGCAGGGATGAGAGTCACACAGGTTGCCATCTATATAAGTAGATGGAATATTCACCCCCAATCAATCATTGATTCAGGGCATCAAAGTATGGTTGTACCTATCTATTCATGAAGGATATATTATGAGGAGAATGGGAAAAAACACAATAGAATCTGAGTGAATTTAAGAAGGGCTAAATTTTTCCCATCTCTCTTAATTCAAGGGCTTTCCCTGTTCTCTCCTTTTTATCCGTTATATAGCTTATTTGTGTGTATTTTTTTGCCGTTGTCTCCCACATTAAGTTGTGAGCCCCTCAAGGGCAGGCACTATCTTGCCTTTCTTTGTATCACTAGCACTTAGCAGAGGGCCTGTCAAATAAGAGTTGCTTAATAAATGCTGACCTCATTGTTATGTGAAACCTGGACATGCCAGGAAACTGAATCTTTTCCATTTGAATTGTCTTAGGAAGAGTCTGAAGATCACAAGGCAGGATAAGGTACTGGACATTGAGGTCCTTTCTTGAGCTAAACTGCCAAACATTCAAACTCTACTGCAGAGGGTACAATTTCAATGAGCTGGCCGTGCTGTTTGAATGCTAAATGTATACTTGCCTTTTAAAAGACTATTTTATGGAGAATTCACACAAAGAAGGTGTTCACATGGCAGTCAGAAGAAACACTCTCAAGGTCTCTCTGAAGAACTTTGAAATTGATTGCATGACATGGGAGACACTGGCAAAGGGCTACCCACCATGGCATGTACATGT
Source organism: Phascolarctos cinereus (assembly GCF_003287225.1). Taxonomy (NCBI): domain Eukaryota; kingdom Metazoa; phylum Chordata; class Mammalia; order Diprotodontia; family Phascolarctidae; genus Phascolarctos; species Phascolarctos cinereus. The sequence goes on along the minus strand of NW_027556402.1, from coordinate 182,941,073 downwards.
CAAAGAAGGTGTTCTGCTCTATGAGCAAAGCACAGTTGGAGTAGCTCAAAAGAAACATGAGATGCACAAATTTAGAGACATCTCTACCCCAAATGTTCACATGACTATTTATCTCTACCTGTGGTAGTGCATTCTGAGCTCATCTTGGTCTGATCAGCCACAGTCGGACTTGACTGTACCTTGACTCCAACACAGTGATGTCACATTGAGTCTTTTTGAGAACGAAGGACAACCACCAATAAATGATTATTGGCACTGACTGACAAGACTGACAAATCAACAAATGTAATAATGCCCACTTACCTAGCAGTCTTACACAAACCTCAACCATCCAGAACATAACTGGGTACACTGAGACAAGATGAAAGGCCTCTAGGTAGCACAAAAGAAATTGCTACAAGGTCCGTGAACTTTATGCTGAAGAAGAGTGTTGTAGAGTCTTCAGATCCTTCTGTCTTTGGTAATGTCATGAACATGATTCTGGGTATCACTTTTCTTGGTAATTCCAGAGCTGAGAGCTGATCTCTTCTGGTTTTTTGAATGTGGATGATGGCAATAGCAGAGACTGATCCTTACCACCTATTTGACAGGAAAGAGATGACCCTCTGTGGATCATGGGATTTCTATGATGACATTTCCAGAAATGTGATCTTTGAAGACTCGTATGATAAAGGCCTGAATAGAAAGCTTTTTTCACAGTGAGGAAGACCTGGGTTAAGTCTAGCCTCAGATATATACAGGTTGTTTGATATGAGGACAATCACTTAACATTTTTGTCCCCTCAGGCACCTCTTTAAAACTATAAAATGAACTATAAGTTAATATATTTCATATAAGTTTATAAGTATAAAAACATAAGTTGAGAAAGTTACAGATCTGCATTGATAGAGGGAGTTCCCCACCAAGAGTTCCCTACAGCAATAAAAGACATATGGACTGGAATGAGAGGTGCCTTTCTTTGCACTCAGTGAGGTCAGACTCCCCTTCCCAGTAAAGCTTTCAATACAGTCCTTGCCTCACTGCTAAAGAGGCAGAACTGAGAGGACCCATGGTTGAGCATGAGAACTGATTTAACCAGAAATAGTAGGCAGGGCTTCTGGAGTCTTGTAATTGGCCTTAGTTCTTCATTGTCCCTTTTGTCTGTGATGTGCTAAGGGGATCACATACCTGGCTTCTCTGTTCCTATCTTTCTTCCCCTCCCTTCTGCAAAGCCCTGAACCTCCATTGCTCCTGGCCTTAATTATTGACTTTGATCTGCTCTAGCCTGGAGCTGACCCAAGTAAAGAGGCCAGATCTTTGTAGCCATTCATTATCTCTTGCTGGAATAGAAGGTGAGATGTCCATGTCTTCTCACAGCTAGATAGACTGCCACAAGATTCTGGAGAGGTATTGATTTTAACTCACTATAATCCCCTTTCTCAGAATAATTTTGTGATTTATGAGTTTAGGGTTCTTGTTAAATATTCTAATCTTTTATTACATAGAAATAATTATTGATTTATCTGTTCCATGTTGAGCTAATGATTCCTCTAATGGTTCAGGTACTTGATAGTTCAACTTATACTAGATTGTACATTAAAGCACTATTTTCTCTAGTATTGAGCACTGTACAAATATTTCTTATTCTCTCTGTCTTTCTGTCTCTGCTTCTCTCTATTTCATACATTCACACATATATACACACACACATGCACATGCAAACACATATTCACAAACATACATACAAACAGAAAGTAATCTCTGTAGTAAGAGGACCAGTTTAGGAAATATTTAAATCAGATTCATTACTTCACTCGGAATTTCCTATCATTTTTTATGCTAATGATGACCATCAAATAGTTCTCTCTGGAACAAAATTGTGTAGTTATTTGAAGAATTTACCTTAGAAAATGCCAAAATATCCCCTGAGTCTTGACACTCCAATATATTTAAAGGTATAACAAACTACAGATGGTAGAATTTGGTGGGGGTGGGTGAGTTTTGTTCCTGTCCTCCAGTCTGTTCAACAGAGGACAGCTTTCATCAGGAAGGAACATGTGAGAAGATAAGGTAACTGAATGGACAAGATTCTTTATTTGTTCTCCCTTGGCAACCTTGAGTTCTTCCTAGGTTACTGTGGAGAGCAGATTAGAAGCAAATACACTGACAGTAGTGAGAACTTGACAGTTGACAGCTGTTACAATCAAGGAGGTAAGACAATTGATCTGTGGGACAGGAAGGCAGCAGCTGTTGCCAATAACCCTAACAAGGGTATTAGCCTTGCTCCCACTCTGAGGTGACTCAGACTCAGTTTAAGAAAGAAGAGCTAGTTCAAACTTCTGGACCAGTGTTTCCTAAATGGATTGTGTTGACCAATGAGAGATCATGAGAGATGTATTCATTTAGTCATTCAAAAACAACAAATATATACATACATTTATATATATATATATATATATATATATATATATATATATGTATGTTACACATACACATGTAAATGTATGAATACATAGTATTTGACACTGAGTTTGGTGACAAAGAAAATACAATTTTAGATAAAATAGTGTCACTGTCTTCATGGAACTGATAGTTCAGAGATCCAGGTAAGACTTCTTTTGAGCAGAGTAGCCCAAGAGAAGTCTGGTTATATGAGCAGTTTTGCCTGTGTCGTAGTTTTTGTATTCTCCTTCTTTGTGTGTACCCTTGGGGAGAGTAAAGTAAGTTGTGCTATGGGCTGCCTGAGGTCTTAGTCACAGCATACACCAAAAAGTTGGGCAATGATGACTTTATGTTACAATCAGTGGTAGCTATGTCCTTGGTAATACCTTTCCCAATTCTCCTGGGTGTGTTGATACAGAGCACAAGTGATATTTGGCAAGCCAGAAGCAGTAAAATAGGACAAACGCCAAATAGAAAGACTGAATAACCTGGGACCACTTAGCATAGGAATGAGTAACCCTATACATGGCAATAGTTTCTAAGGAAATCACCATATCATAACTCAGCATAATAATGACTATTAGTAATAGATGAACCTGAGTCAACAAAAAAAGTTTAAACTATGTTTAGTATTCTCCATGGTCACCATGGGCAAGGAATTAAAAGAACCCTTTAGTTCTCTAAGGTGTTGAGTGTATCCTTTATGGGAGATTTACAGTTTTGTTTTGGTTTTTGTTTTGTTTTGTTTTTAGTAGCCAAGAAGTGAAAACAAAATAGATGTCTATCAACTGGAGAAATGGATAAATCAGTTGTGTTACATGAATGGAATGGGATATTTCTGTGCTACAAGAATGAAGTAAGTAGAACCAGGAAAATAGTGTATGCATTGACTACAACAGTTGAAAAAACCAATCAAAATAATACCATGAAACTGTAGTGACCAAGTCTGGTCTCAAAAAAGAGATCATAGTATGATAGGTTTTGCCCTAGAAGGGGCTTTAGAGGCCATCTAATATACTCTTTTCATTTTACAAAAACTGAATCGCAGGGGAGTTAAGTGACTTGCCTGAAGTCACACAGATAGTAAATGCAGAGCGTGCTTTTGAATCCATGTCATCTGACTCTTACTCTAGCATACTTTCTACCATGCTGTGCTTACTGTGTATATGAGATGGTACTTTTCTTCCAGTGACTATGGATATGGAATACTATAGACATAAATGATTTTTTTTATATGTTAGATAATTTTCCTGACCAGCAGCAAGACTATTATGAAATTCTATTAAATGGGATAGATAGCTCTCTAGAATAAGGAGGAGGAGGGGATGAATACATCAGAAAATATAGGTGTTATAAAAACAAAATATATTAGTACATATTTATTTTTAAAGACTTGGAGAAGAACATAAATGAGAATTGCACAGAATAAGAAGTCATAGTGGAGTTATGATCTGCATAAGTAGATAGGACATCCATGATGATGAGCTCATATACAGATATGGAGAAGGTATCAAGATATAAAAGTATCTTCTGTTGACTAAGGATCAGCAGGGAATATCTATATATAAAAGCTCTTTTAAACTACAAAATTTATAATGTGATTATTTTAAGTCCACATGAATTTCAATAGTTAAAGATATGACAAAAGGCTGGTATGAATATATTTTACTCTTGGGAACTGTGCCAGTGTTTATGCATAAGTCAAGAACAGGAGCTCTTGTGAACAAAATAAACTGATGAAACTAACACTCCAATGAGATTTCTAATGCATGCATGTAAAAATGCCACCTCACTGCCCCTAAGAACCTGATAAAATTATCAGACATGACTGAAATGACTGAGCAACAACAAAAGTGTGTTTTATTGTACCAGAATTGCCATCTTTTTCTAGTATACATCACATAAAGTTCTCATAGAGTTGGAAAGGACCTTAGAAATCTAGTCCCACCCTGTCATTTTACCAATGAGGAAATATAGAGACCTAGAGAGGTAAAGCAATTTGTCCTAAATTGGGTGGCAAATCAATGGCAGTGCCCAAAATAGAACCTAGAGTCACAGAGCTCATTCCAGTACACACCACTGGTACCAAAGAACCCAGATTTCCTGATACTCAGTGAACTCACTCTACTACTATAGTTTGTATGGCAAGATTTAGTAATTACATTCTATATTTTGGAAATATCTTGATCCAAATAGGAAATTCTGGCATTTCATATATCCTCTCAGCATAGTTTTTGTTATTTTTTTTTCTTTTGTGTTTTCTTTATTTCTGTGCAACAATAAAAAAAAATAAGGATGTTACCTCCTGGTCTCTAGCGAAATAACATGATTTAAAGACAAATTTTGTTTTCAAGTCTCCATGCTAATTTCTCCTTTTCCAAAGACTAGGTTTCTTCCAAAGCAATAGTCTTATTAATCTTATTCTTTTTCAACCAGTATTTCTCAGTGGAATGATACCATTTAGGCTAAGGAGCATAGCTCAAAGAGATGTTAGAGGTTATCAAGCCCAAAACTCTCATTTACAAATAACGAAACTAAGTCCCAGAAAGGTGAAGTGACTTGAAGTGACTTGTTACAAACCATACAGGTAGTTAATAGAAGATCTCAAATTCGAACCTAGATTCTCTGACTAAAATTCCAGTCCTATTCCCATTATATCATACTGCTTTCTAGTTATCTACTATCATTTATTTACTACTAATGGTGTCTCACACACACATACACACAGACATGCACATTATACACACACACACACACACACACACACACACATATATATACATATATATATATATGTATATGTATGTATGTATGTATATGTATAATTATCTTCTGATTAGACTATGGACTCCTCCAGGAAGTTCTATAACTAGCCATAATTGTTTCATAGGGTACATTCGTGCATTTGTGGTGGGGGAGGATGGGGTTGCTGAAAGCATAGAAGATAATTGTACTGAGAACCATTGGAGATAGGAAACAAATCCCCGGATATTTGTACCATGGAATGAAGTTCCAGGTAGCTAGTAACTATTTTGACTCTGTCTCCAGGACAAAGGTCGTGACTTCACCTTTTTATTTTCCACTAGACACATCTTGGCATAAGATAAATAAACATGTATAAATTGATCCTCTGCATTTTTTAGACATCATTTATGATAAGAAATAAAATCATAGGACCAAGAGCTAGAAGAGACCTTAGACATCATTTAGCTCAATTCTTCATTTCATAGATAAAGAAACTAAGTCCCAAGCAGGGGAGGGGACTTACTCAGGGTCGCACAGATGAATTAAGTATCAAAGCCTGGGTTTGAACTCATATTCTCTGAATCCAAATCTTGTGATCTTTCTACCATTCCAGTTAATGGTTATCAAACTATACATTCCTTGAGGGTAGAGACCCTGCCTTAGCTAAACTTTGCATCTTTCTTAGGTCTGAACATGGTGCTCTGCATACAATAATTACATATTAAATATTTGTCTTTATTTTTGCTACTTATTTTTCCTACTTATATTTGCTACCTATTATTAGTTTTCCTAAGACAACTAAGGACTAGGAAGAAATCAGAGGGAAAAAATCCATGATACAGAGTCCATAGAATCATAACATATTTGAAAGGAACTCAAAAATAATCTAGTCCCACTCATATAATAAAACTAGTGAATTGCACCCATGACAGAGCCCTTTGGGTCTTCATTCAAAGCCTATTTGCTCTTCTGTTCTGCATTACTCTAACAACTAAGCTGGATTCCCACCTCATAGAATATTAGAATGGGTGAGGTGCTGCAATGACTATAGCATTTTACATGGAGCCAAGGAGCTGAGGTTGAAACCCAGTTATGCTAATTTGTAGCTGTGTGAGTCTTAAGCAAATCATTTGACCTTTCTTAGCCTTGGTTTTCTTCTCTATAGAATGAGGAGATTGAACCAGGTGATTTCTAAAACTACTTCTATATCTAAATACATAGAACAAATTAGGATGAAGAGAAGAGTTGGTAAAGATAGGTGCAATGAAAAGAAGCATTAAAAAGTAACAGGTAGCAATGAGGAAGAACACAGAAAAAAGCTAGTCTATAAAAAAAAAAACCCAAAAGCAGAAGACTAAGGGAACTTAGGGCCAATGGTCCTACAAGCCTCAGTAGAGCTGGAGAACATCAGATTCTACCATGATATAAGCTTTTCATATCAGTTTTTAAAAACTTCCTCTAGCATGAAGTTTGAAACATTGAAGTTGTCGTTTTTTAAATATTGAGAGAGATATCCTGTTGCAAGAGTACCATGTAAATGTTAGATGTTATTTTTGGTGCTGAAAGGGGTAAGCGTTACTTCTCTGGAAAAGTAATTTAGTATTCAACTCAATTTGTAAACATTTATTAAGCACCTACTGTGTACTAGGAACTGTGCTTAGTACTTGGGATACAAATAAGAAAAAGAAAAACAGTCTCTGTCCCTGGGAAACTTACAGTCTAATGGGGGAAGATAATATACCAAAGGAAATTGGAAAGGGAAAGGGACCTGGTGTCCCTAGAGCGGGTACTTGGGACATCTCGTTCAGTGGAGTTGAAGGCAAGCAGAGCTGCAGATGGAAAGCAGAGAGTAAGCTGGAAAACAAAAATCCTCACCTCCATAAAGGAAAGTTGTGGGAGAAGTTTAGTTCTCCATCCTCTGGACCCCTGAGGACATTTGGAAAGGTGAAACAATGAATGATACTGTCAATAAGTAACAAAGTAAAAAGCACAAATCCAAGGCAACCAATTCCATTTCTATTATACTATCCATCTTAGCCCAGATTGATACTAGTTTTGGAAAATTTAATGATTTTTAATTGTCAGGTCTAGGTAAGCATTACCCTTCCAACTAATGGAGCACATAGGCCAGGGATTAGCTGAATGTCTTCCCTCTTACTTAGATGGAATGTTTGCTGAGTGTTTATATTGCAAAATATAAACTCTGTTGTATTCTTCTTAATAGAAATCTGAGCTACAAGGCCAACAAAGACCTTCAGAGGTCCTAGAAATCGAAACTGTCCAACAGTAGAATCAGGTACTTTGGACTGTAATGGGTCCCCATAACTGGAGGTCTTTGATTAGGAGATGGAGGGCATGTGCCAATTGTGTCCAAGAGAAGCAGTTAGGGAGTTGATGGATGGGGGGCTGGACTTGAGTTAGGAAGACTTGAGTTCAAGTGTCACCTCAGAGGCTTACTAGTTATGTGACTCAGGGTAAGCCACTTAACTCCTGTCTGCCTCAGTTTCCTCATTTGTAAAATTGGGATCATAATAGCACATACCTCACAGGATTGTTGTAAAGATCAAATGAGACAAAATATTTAAAGTACTTTGCAAACCTTGAAGTGCCATATATTTCTCTAGCGGGCTACTTTTTAAAGAGGATTATTGAAATAAGTTCTATAGGATGGTGTCCTGAGGTCCCTTGCAAGTGTTAAAATCCATGACCCTTCTTGGCCTTTATGTAAGGCTGAAATGCCATTAGACAGTGTACCAGAAAGCCCAAAGGCTCAGTATGACAATGTCTCCTTCTGGCCTTTTGCTGTCACCACTTCTGCTTTCTAAGTCTGTTCTGACACCTTTTATTGCCTATAGGATCAGGAAAACAAGAAAGAGCTATAGGATTATACTAACAAAACAAAAGAGAATTTTACCAAGGGATAGGATCATGTGTTGGGGGTTGGAGTGGGGAGGGCATGGAGAAATGTCTTTGAAGCACAAAACCTGGATTTGAGTTCTTACTGAGAGTTTTTTTGACTTTGGGGAAATCATCTCATCTCTGAGCCTTGATTTCCTCATATTTAAAATGAGAGAACTGTAGTATAATCTTCAAGGTTCTTCAAAATTTTATGTTATGTGTCAGGTTAGGTTCCTGTGTTCTAAAGTTCCTTCTAGCCCTGACATTCTATATTGTAATCTTAGTCTATGTGCAAATTAATTAATCTAGACTTCACCTGAGTGTACCATGAGGCTGACTGGGATAGCAGATCTCATGTTTTTATATCTCAGCATGACAGTTAAGCATTCCAAGAAAGAAAGACTTCTCATTTTAATTCTGGCTTTGTCATTTCTTGTGGGACTCCATTTTCCTTTCCTTAGAAACGGAGATGGTGGATAGAGCACCGGCCCTGGATTCAGGAGGACCTGAGCTCAAATCTGGCCTCAGACACATAACACTTACTAGCTGTGTGACCCTGGGCAAGTTACTTAACCCCATTGCCTAACCAAAAAAAAAAAAAAGAAAAGAAAAAAGAAAAAGAAAATGGAGATGAATGTGTACAGGAATATTTATAATATCTCTTTTTGTGGTGGCTAAGAACTGGAAATCAAAGGGATGCCCATTAATTGGGGAATGGCTGAACAGGCTTTGGTATATAGTTATAAAGAAATATTATTGTGCTATAAGAAATGACAAGCAGTATTATTTCAGAAAAAGCTGGAAAGACTTACGTGAACTGATGCATAGTGAAGTGAATAGAACCAGGAGAACATTGTACAAGTAACAGCAACATTGCTCGATAAAGAACTGTGTATGACTTAGCTATATGCTGCATTACAATGATCCAAGACAATCCCAAAGGACGAATGGGGAAGCATACTATCCACCTCCAGACAAAGAACTGATTGAATATATACTGAAACATGCTATTTTTCACTTTCATTTTTTTCTTTTATTCAAGTCTTCTTATACAAAAAGACTAATATAGAAATGTTTTACATAATTGCACATGTATAACCTATATCTAATTGCTCACTATCTTAGGGAGGGGGAGAGGAAGGAGAGAGACAAAATCTGGAACTCAAAACTTTAAATGAAAAATGTAAAAAAAAATTGGGTAAAAAAAGGGAGATGAGTGACCACCTCTCTGTTTCACTGACATTGCTTTATGTTCTGTATAAGACACTCTGAAGGCAGAGAGTTAACTTTAATTAGTAGTAACAAATGTTTGAAGTTGTTATGATTCTAAATAATTTGGTAAGAATAAAGGTTACATTTACCTTAAACATTATGCATCTGTGTGTGTGTGTGTCTTCTTTTCTACTGTTGTTTTAAATTTAATCTCTAGTAGTTCATTTATAATAATGAATTTCTTGTGGTGCGTGTATGTCCCTTTACAAAGGCAGTAGAAAAAAAGGAGAGAGGAGAGCGTAATGGGAGATTGAATAGAGAGCTGGAAGGAGATGAAAAAGAAAAAGAAAAAATGTAGAAAGGGATCTTGGAAGGTTAAAGTAAGAATTGGCATAATGGGGATTGAGAGGGAGAGAGAGGTGGGAGAAAGAAGGAAGAAGAAAAAGAGGAAAGGAAACATGGAGAGAAAAAGCAAAGAAAAGGGATAAAAAGGAAGAGGATGAAGAAAAGAGTAATTGATGGAAAAAGCAAATGAGAAAAGGAAAACAAAGGGGGGGGAAGAGAAGGAAGAAGAAGGAAGGGGAGACAGGTTCAAAGTAGGGAATGAGGAGAAAAAGAGAGAAGAAGCAAGAGGGAGGAGGGAGAGAGGTGGGGCTGAGGGATGGAGGGAAAGAGAAGAAATGCTGAGTTCATCAACATACATTATTGATGCTGTTCTTACTTCATTTCCTCGTCAGGATTCATTGTTAATGATGTGTGGATTTGTCTTTAAATTTACCATGTTGCCTGCATAGATTGAGCTTGACTCAGGGTATTACATGAGATTGCTACCAAATGCCAGCTCCAAATCTTCCTGGTGCCATTTACAGCAGCAAGGTTTACTGCTTTGTGCCTGTCAGTCATAAAAAGCAGCATTCGAAGGCTATTTTCCAACAGCTCTGATGACTGAGGGGATTATTTCTTAGAAGGGGAACAAAGAAGTAAACAAACAAACCAGAAGATAGAAAAAACCCTATGTTGTGGTTCATAAAGTTTACAAACATGCTAATGGGGTTGGGGGGAGGAGGGCAGGGAGATCTCCCCACTCACTATGAACAGTCTGAGTTGCTATTCCTTGTTCTGATGACTATGTGGGTTCTTTGGGGCCTATTTCCAGACATATGGTGACCCATCATTGAAGATTTTGCCCTTTAATATTACATGGTAAATGCTGGTGGGGAGGGCAGAACCCCTTGGTCTACTTCACTTAGAGGAGGGGGTCTGCATTAGGTAAAAGAACTGATAGTTTCAGCTAAGTCTCTTGGCTGTAACTCTCTGATAGACCAAGTATTACTGTAAAAACCCAAAACCAGTCTTCAGTATTCCCATAAACCTGCCCCATTACTGATACTTAAAGAAGAAAGAATAAGAAATTCCTCTGTAGAACAGGGGACATATACAAAAGACATATACCTAAATGGAGACTTATGAATGGCATTAGAAATAATCAGGTCAAAGAACTCATGTGGATAGACAGGTCAAACTCCTTTGCGTGGTCATAGAAATAATTAAAATTATGCGAAGAAGAATAACAAATAACGTGTTCTATGACCATCAGATAATCAACATCAGGCAAGGCATCGAAAAGGAAGACAAATGCTTACCAACGTTTTTGCCACAGTGACGGGGTGATGCATTGCATAACCCAGGCTAAAGAGGGTTTCCCTGTGAAATAGCAAGGTCCTCCAGATGTTCCATTTGTTGATGACATAGTCCTAATTACAGAGCCTCTCGGGAGCGATCTATAATCACTAAAAGGAGCTAGATTTATTCATCCACACTAGAAAGACCAAGTGGATAAAGAATGTCTATTGCCAAGATTTCACCAGACATTTGGGTAGATTATTTATGCAGCTTGTCTTGGGACATATGCCTATAGACTAATGAGTTAGACTCAAGGTCAAACAGAAGGAGGAGAATGGCATGGACTGCTTTTGTGAAATTTCAAAGAACTTTTATATGAGCTTCCCATGAAAGCAAAGACCCACGACCAACTGAGATTTTAACCCAGGTCCTCTGCCAGTGGAAAAACACTTAGAGTCAGATGTCTTGGGTTCAAATTCTTATTTTATCAATCACTAGACATGGAGCTTGAGTAAGTCAGATCACCACCCAGCTTCAGTCTTACCTTATGTAAAATGAGTGTCATATAATAATAATCATGGCCTTGGAGAAGACATCAGGATATGTGCCTTCCTCCTTTCTGTGAAGAAATATGAGTCAAGAGGTAAAGAATTTTGCAGATGATGATCTATTGGTTGATTTTATTTTACTTTATTTCTTTCTGTCAAAGGAAAACTAACTGGAGGAAGTAGGTAGGGAAATATACTGAGAAATGATTGATGTAAAAACAAAGGAAATTTCCATATTTCAGAGAGAGAGAGAGAGAGAGAGGTGGGGGAGAGGGGAGGTAGAACATATGATCTCTAAAGTCCTGTGCAAATTTGACAATCTATGCCTGCTTCTATGAGTCTTAAGCCAATATTGTCTCCTTTAGGATGCAAGGCAAAAGTGAAGTTCTTCCCACTCTTAGACAGTTAGTGCTTTCCTGGTGCTGTCCTCCTCTTACCTGTGTGACCTTGGATCAGACCCTTTCTGGGACTCAATTTTCTTAGTTGTAAAATGAAGGGGTGGTACTAAATGCTATTTAAGGATCCCATGATAAACTCTTTCACACCAAAATATCACCACTGCTTCTGAGAGTGGAGCCAAAATTGAGGAACAGAAGAAGCATTCAGCCGAGCTGTCCCAACATTCCCCTCCAAACAACTTTAAAATAATGCCTCTAATCAGATTCTGAAGCAGCAGAGCTGATAAAAGGTTGAAGTGAAACATTTTCCTAGCCCAAGACAACTTAGAAGGTTGTGAGTCTGTGACAATGGGGTAGAGGTTGGCCCAGAGCCCACGTGGTGGCAATGACAATTATGGGCCCTTAGACGTGGAAATGGCAGCAGCTTTAAGACCTCCCAAGTCAGAGATGGTACTGGTCAGAAAGATATTTCAGGGGACCCCTGTGCTAGCATTGGGCTGAAGACAGGCAACTCTAATGCCCATACCCACTTCTAAGTCACAGTTCAAGGGTGGAATGGAGTGCTTTCAGTTCTAAAGGATTAGGGACCCTGAGGAGCAGTATTGCTTTCAGTTCTAAGGGAGAAGGATGCCAGGGGAGCAGTATTAATTGTGGATGAAAGAAATCAAAAGCCATTCATAGGCAAGGACCAGGGTGCAGACCAGGAGAGACAGTAACGCTGAATCATATAACACTTTGGAAGCACTGAAAAGTCCCAAACCCTCAGAACAAGCTCTGAAAACTCAGTGTGAAAAAGCCTAAATCTTGGAACAGTGCTTCCCACTCCAGGGAACAGAGCCCAACTTTAACATAAAATTCAGAATTGAGAAATAGTCTGAGGAAATGAATGAACAGCAAAAGAAGAACTTGACCATAAAAGTCAGCTATAGTGACAGGGAACATCAAGACGTAAACCCAGAAGAAAAACAAATGTCTAAACAATTACAAGCAAAATCTAAAAGGAAAACATGTGAATTGGACACAAGTCCAATAAGAATACCTGAAAGACCCAAAAAATTATTTTAAAAATCAAGTAAGAGTGGTAAAGGAAAAAATGAGGAAAGAAATGAGGGATGCAAGAAAATTATGAAATGAGAATTAGCAGCTGGTTAAAAGAGGGGGGAAAGTACTGAAGAAAATAATACATTTAAAAACAAAACTAGCCAAGTGGCAAAATACAAAACTTCACTGATGAAGTTTACTTTTTATACTAAAAAGTATAATTGTCCAAATCAAAAACAGAGCTACAAAAGTTAACTGAAGAAAACAGTTCCTTAAAAATTAGAATTTCACAAGTGGAAACCAATGACTCCATGAAACATTAAGAAATAATAAAACAAAGCCAAAAGAAGAAAAAAGAAGAAAATGTGAAATATCCCATCAGAAAGACAACTGACCTGGGAAATAAATCAAAGAGAAATAATTTAAGAATTATTGGACTGCCTGAAAGTCATCACCAAAGAAAGAGCCTAGACATCATATTTCAAGAAATTATAAAGGAAAATAGCCTTGACACCTTAGAATAAGAGGATAAAATAGAAATTGAAAAAACCTAATAATCACCTCCAGAAAGAGATCCCAATATGAAAATTCCTAAAAATGTTATAGCCAAATTATAAAGCCCCCAAGTCAAAGAGAAAGTACTTCAAACAGTCAAAAAGAAACCATGCTAATACCATAGAGCCATAGTCAGAATCACACAAGATTTAGCAACTACCACATTAAAGAAGTGGAGGGCTTGGAATATGATATTTCAGAAGGCAAAGGACCTATGATTACAACCAAAAATAACCTACCCAGCAAAACTGAGTATAATCCTTCAAGGGAAAAAATGAATATTCAGTGAAATAGAGGACTTTCAAATATTCCTGATGAAAAGACTGAAAATGAATAGAAAATTTAGTTTCCAAATAAAAGACTCAAGAGAAGTATAAAAACATAAACAGGAAAAATAAATCATAAGGGACTGAGTTAAACCATTTATATCCCTATAGGGGAAGATGATACACGCAACTCTTAAGAATCTATTCATTTTTAAAGCAGCTAGAAAGATTCACAAGGACAGAGGTCACAATAGTGAGTTGATTATGTTGAGATGATCTCAAAAAGTGGATAAGTAAGAGGGATGCACTGGGAAAAAAGGGAAGGGACAGGAATAATGGTGGAAATGACTTTACATAAAAAAGGTGTGTAAAGAAGAGCTTTTATTTTAGAGGGAAAAATGATGGGGACAAGGAGAGAATGCTTTAACCTCACTCTCATCTTTATTGGTTCAAAGAGGGAAGACCAAACACACAACTGGGTACAGAAATCTATCTTATCCAATAGGGAAGTAGGAGGACAAGGGAATAAAAGGGAGAGTGGATTAAGGAGGACAGCGGTCAGAAGGAAAACAGACTTTTAAGGAAGGACAGGGGAGAGAGAGAGAGAAAGAGAGATAGAGACAGAGAGACAGAAAGAGACAAAGAGAGAATAAATAGAAGAACATATGTTGGAGGGAAATCCATAGTTAGTAATCATAACTGTGGATTTGAACTGGATGAATTTGCCCATAAAATGGATTAAAAACCAGAATCCAATAATATGTTGTTCACAAGACATACACAGAGTTGAAATAAGGAGATAAAGTAGAACTTATTATGCTTCAGCTGACATAGAAAAGTCAGGAACAGCAATCATGACCTCAGACAAAGCAAAAACAAAAATGGACACAATTAGAAAAGATAATCAGGGAAACTACAGCTTGTTAAAAGGTACCATAGACAATGAAGTAATATCAATACCAAACATAAAAGCACCAAATTATATGTCACCCAAATTCTTAAAGGAAAAGTTAAATGAAATAAAGTATGAAATAGACAATAAAGCTATACTTGTGGGGGGTGCCTTAACTTTATCCTCTCAAAGCTAAAAAAAAACCGTAAGATAAATAAGAAAGACATTAAGAAGATGAAGAGAATTTTTGAAAAGTTAGATATGATAGATCTGTGGAGAAAATTGAATGGGAATAAAAAGGAGCATTTTTTTCTCAGTTGTATACAGCACCTTCACAAAAACGCAACAACAACAACAACAAAAAAACGACCAGGTGTTAAGGCATTAAAAACCTCACAAACAAATGCAGAAAAGCAAAATATTAATTGCATCCTTTTTTAGATCTTAAGGAAATAAAATTACATTCAATAAAGGACTACGGAAGCATACATTAAAAATTAGTTGGAAACTAAGTAATCAATCCTAAAGAAGGAGTCAAAAAATAAATCATAGAAACAATCAATAGTTTCATTAAAGATAATCACAACAGTGAGAAAATAACAAAATTTGTAGAAGGCAACCAAAGCAATACTTATGGGAAAGTTTATGCTACTAATGTATAAACCAGTAAAAGAGAGAAAGAATAGATTAGTGAAGTGGACAAGCAACTAACAAAACAAACTAGAAAAAGAACAAATTAAAAATTCTTAATTAAACACCAAAATGGAAATCCTGGAAATCAAGGTAGAGATTAATAAAATTTGAAGTAAAATCTAAAAATTGAAATAAATAAAACTGGGAGCTGATCTTATAAAAAAAAACAATAAAATAGATAAACCATTGATTAATATGCTTCAAAAAGGAAAGAAGAAAACCAAATTACCAGTATCAAAAATGAAAATGAATGCACCACCAATGAAGATGAAATTAAATCAATAATTGAGTTATTTTGCCTAAGTATATGCCAGTAAAACTGACAATCTAAGTGAAATGGATGATTATTTACAAACATATAACTTGTACAGATAAACAAAAGAGGACATAGAATACTTAAATAACCTTATTTTTAAAAAGAAATTGAACAAGCCATCAATGAGCTTCCTATGAAAAAATCCACAGGACCAGATAAATTTGCAAGTGAATTCTACCAAGCAGTTAAGGAACAATTAATTCCAATATTATATTTGAAAAAAAAAATAGGTAAAGAAAGTCTTACCAAATTATTTTATGAGACAAATATAGTTTTGATACCTAAGCCAGTGAGAGCAAAAACGGAGAAAGAAAACTAAATTTCTTCCCAGTTTTGCTGCTTCTGTCAGTTCAAAATCCTTCCAGGAATTGGACAGTACACTAACAATGTTCTCCAATCCCACCTAGGCCTTTTCAGGAGATTTCTCTCCTCCTTAACCTAAACTTCCCTAGACTTAATATAAGGAGATCTCAGCTCTACTCCTGATTTTACCATTAACTCACTATGAGACTTCATGTGATACTTTAATTTCCAGGAGCCTCAATTGCCTCATCTGTAGATAATTAGACTAGTGATTTACAGCTCCCCTGTAGCTGTAACATTCTGTGTTCTAAGATCCCACCTGTCTGCAGTATTCTTTCTACTAAAGGCACTTCCAGTCCTGACATTCTATGTTCTAAAGTCTGTTCTAGTTCTACACTACTATATTTTAATGTTCTAAATCATTCCCAGCTCCAATATCCTTTGTCTTACAATGCCTTTCAGTTCTAAGGCCCCTTTCAGCTCATTCTATGTTCTATATTCTAAGGTCCCTTTCAGTTCCAACATTTTCTAGTTCTTTTGATAACTCATAATCATCGTCCACAAGTTGTTTGGATTCCTTGTTTTGAGCACACAGTGAGGTTTGGTGGAAAGAACAATAGTAAACCGGGAATCAAGAGCTGTGAGCTCTGGTTCTGCATCTGCATCTTCTTAGCCTCGGTGCCCTCATCTATAACGACACACTTGGACCATGTAAACTCCAGGTGCTTTTCCCACTTGAAGATTACTCACCACACCATAAAAGTAGGAAGGCAAATTAGCATATTATCCCACTTCTCTGAACCCCATCAAACCTTTTTTTTTTAAATCAGTGGCAAATAAAAGAAGTTCATTCATCTATAGATGGGTCCTGCTGCCTGATTTCGTTTAGTTACCACTGCCCTCTTTCATTTGAGCCTTGGTAATTCATGTAGCTGACTACTATTAATTGAGCTGGAAGTAATCTTAGAGATCCTCTAATCTAAGTTTACTTTCTAATTTTCCAAATGAAGAAACTAAGTCCCGAAGAGATAAACTGATTAACTCATGGTCAATTGTAAATAAGCTGTAGTCATAATTCAAACCCATATCCTCTGACTTCAAATCTCACGAAGTGTTCCCCCCCCCAATGCTATGCCAT
Organism: Phascolarctos cinereus; assembly: GCF_003287225.1. NCBI lineage: Eukaryota > Metazoa > Chordata > Mammalia > Diprotodontia > Phascolarctidae > Phascolarctos > Phascolarctos cinereus. The sequence goes on along the minus strand of NW_027556402.1, from coordinate 182,924,024 downwards.
GTCCCTCTGCCTAGAATTCCTTTGCACATTCTGTTGAGATACTGCCTGGTACTGTTCAGTGGAAGACAGATGATATTGTCCCAGTATGTTTTCTCGCTCTCTCAGCCTGGCAGCTTTTTTCCGAAGAGCTGGCTGGTTGTTTATCTCAAGGTTCAGGCATTCTTTCTCAGGGTTCAGATGGCTGTATTTCCATTTCCAAAGCTGTCATAATTTTCACTGCCAACACCAAATTTTAAAACAAGACTGTTTTTAACCACCATCAGCAAAGCAGAAATGGAGGTCTATGAGTACAGATTTCTTAAATTTCTAGGTGGTTTTTAATAAGCCTCTCAAGCTCTGAATTCCTTACTAGAACCTAACTAGAAACAGCCTTCCTTATGCCCGTTTGGAGTGAATGATATTTGTTTATTTTTTCAGAGCACATGAATAAGAGACTAACTTGCATCTGAATCTCCCTGGATCCTATATCTGTAGATAGATGTTGGTCAGCCCCACCCCTCAGCAAAATTGTCATATCAACAGGTCTTCATAAGAATCAGTCTCTGCTTTCTGTGCCCTTTCCCTTGGCTGTCATATTCTGCCCTTGATCTCTGAGGGTTTTCTTTTCCTGGCTCTAAAATCTATGATTCCAAACCCCTTACCCAGCCAAACCTCATTTACCAAACATTGATTTTCCCCTTCCCTATACTACATATTTCTAAGAATGAATGTCTAAATTAGATTTTTAATGCTTTAAGGTGGTTTCAACCACTGACATTGCCAAAAGAGTGTGTGATCTTAAGGTTATATTCTGCTTGCTGGTACTAAGATGGGCAAAAAGAGATTGTAATCTACTCTAATGAGTCCAGCTGCCCACTGCAAGTGTTCAGGACACCAACAACCAGAGAATGGCTGTAAGATCTCATGATCTCTTGTCCCAAAACCCTGTTCTGCCTTAACGGCCCAACTCCCTCCCCCAAGGAAACTACCCCATTAGTCCCTGGAAACTTTGGGAGGAGTTACACATTTGATACCCAAATTAACTATAAAGGACATATGAAGAAAGATGCTACCTGCATCCAGAGAAAGAACTGATAAATAGAAGTATACATAGAATAATTTTACATATATATACCTATTTGCATCTAATGGTGGCCATGTTGGGGGAAGATAGAAGGGGAAAAAGGAAGAATTTGCATGATAATTTTGTTGTGTATTTGAAGGGAAGAGCAAGTTGTATATAGTGGATTTGCAGCTTCGGGTGAAATCATTTTTTTTTCTTATGCTATGGCATGGAAATGCTTGTTTTATTCCATAAATTAAAAAACAAATAAATAAAAACAATAGAAAATTTTTAAATGAGAAAAAACCCAATTATATATTGAGCACAAGTACAGACCCTGTATTAGGCTTAAGGAAAGGAAAAATTTTACTTTGATACTTCAAGAATAAGTGGATTACAACCCCTTTGTACCTTAAGTATGTTGTCTTTGTGAGTTTCTTAAAAACAAAAACTAAAAGCATCCACTAGTTGCCTACCTTTCTAACGTTGAACGTTCTCACATTTATCCAGGCTTTTCCTCAACCAGGAGATAAATAAGACATTGCTTGGCTTGTTCTCAAAACCTTTCCAGCCTGCTCTCTACTAGTCTAAGCCTCTGAAAGCAGAGTCACTTCCACACCAAGATAAGGCTGGAGAAAGATTGCATTGAAGAGTAGGAGCACAGAGATGTATGTACAAAAGGTAACACAGTGGACAGAGCTCTGGGTCTAGAGACCTGAGTCCAAATCTGGTCTCAGACATTTATCAGCTGTGTGACCCTGGGCAAATTATTTAACTTCAGTTTGCCTCAGCTTCCTTACCTGCAAAATTGGAATAACAACAGCACTTCCCTCCCGGAGTTGTGAGGATCAAATGAGGTAATAATTAGTACATAATTGATGCTATACTAATGTTAGCTGTTTTTTTATTATTATTATTATTATTATTATTATTATTATCATCTCTGCCCTTGAGAACTGGTCGAGCCCAGTCCACCTATAATTACAGATCTGCAAGACAGGTTCCCCATGTCTTTCTTTTTTCCCCTCCATCTAATAGAAGTTCTCCAGTCCTGTTTGAGAATAGAGTGTACCATTCTCAATAATTTCCCTGAATTCCTTTCACTATGTAAGCCTACTCTTTTTTTTTTTGTTCTGGGAGCTGTCAAAACAGCCACTCACATTATAATGGCACCCAGAGTTTCCATTGGAGGCTGTGTTTGTAGAACTGACAAGTTCAAATACTGCTCCCTGGAGATGAAAGAAAATCTTCACAAAAGGAGAAGAATAAATGCTGTGATATTGCCTAGTTATCCAAAATGTGTTAATATTGATAGAAGGCTGAGTGCTATAAACCAGATCTGGGAGGAGAAATCATACAAGTGTCTTGTTAGGTGAAATTAAGAGTCACAAAATGAACTGTGCAGAGCAGAACTAAGGTGAGGCAAACAGGACAGTCTAGATGGGTGTGCCATCCTTTCAATATTTCTATTGTAACACTTCATATATAAGCCCCTATTTTATAGATGAAGAAACTGAGGCTGGAGAGCAGGAGAGGGTAACCTACTAAGCTTCTTAGAGGCAAAGTGAAGTCTAGGGCCTATGGTTTACAATTCCCCTTCAAGTATGTTGGCCACAATACCACACTGCCTAATTCAAATAAAGAAATAAATAATTAGATTAAATTCATGAATGATAGATTCTTCAGTCATTGAGTGAATCATAGAGTGTTAAATTTGAAAGGGACTTTAGAGACTATTTCATACCACGATTAATTTGATACATCAAGTTAAGAACCCAAAATGTTTAATGATTTGACCAAGGTCAGGTAGCGAATGAGTAGAAGACCTAAAATTGAAATGTAAGGCTTCTGAATCCTAGCACAGTGTCCTTTCCATTATATGTAGTGTGTCCCAGAAGTCTCCATACAGAAGATTAAGACTTCTGGGACACTGTGTTTAATACATAGAGAAACCAAGGTATAAGAGAAAGAAGACTGGACTTTGGAGTCAGGAAGACCTGACTTTGAATCCTTTCTCTGATACTTATTGAGTCACCCAACCTCTTTGTGCCTCAGTTTACTCCTCTGTAAAATGGAAAAATAGCATCTACTTCAAAGAGCTACTCAAAAATCAAATGAGAAAATATATAGATACATATACTTTATGTGTCTATCATGTTTATACATATTTTTTATCCCTACCATGCTCTCTTTCAATATATAATATATATATATATATATATATATATAATCATAAAAGTATATGTTGTGTGTATATATTATTTTATATGTGGTGCTATATATCTCCCATATATATGTACATACTATATATATATATATATATATATATATATATATATATATATGTGTGTGTGTGTGTGCATGTGTGCATATATATATGTATATATATAGTGTGTATATGTGTGTGTGTGTGTGTGTGTGTGTGTGTGTGTGTGTGTGTGTATATATATATATATATATATATATATATATATATTCCATTATTATCATTTTCAATGTGCTTGCCAGTACAAAGGATTAGCTTAGGTAGGTACTATGCATGTACCGACCTACAACATCAGTTTTTCTCCATGGTTTGTTCCTTTAAAAGAAGATTTAGAAGAGTAGGAACTTACCTTGAGCAGAATCAAATCTCTTTAAATAAAAGGATAGTTTTGATTTTTTCCCCTTGATCTCCCACATCTAGAATACTGCCTCTTGAACGTGTTTGTTTAATAAAGTTTGTTGAATTGAAATTTAAGTGCAAAAAATAAAGTGATTAAAATATTTATCCTTTTTGATCCAGAGATCCTATTGCTAGGTATATAACCCAAGAAGGTCCTTGATAAAAAGGTTTCATATCAACCAAAATATTTATGAGTGCTTTTTTTTGGTGGAAGCAAAGAAATGGAGACAGAGTAGATGCCTATGAATTAGGGACTGTCTAAGTAAATTGTGGTATGTGAATGTAATGGAACATTACTGTGCCATGAAAAACAATGAACATGATGAATACAGAAAAGTGTGGAAAGATTTATATGAGCTGATGCAAAGCAAAGTAGGCAGAGGCAGGAAAACAATGTACACAATGACTACAACACTGTAAATGGAAAGAATAACCACCATGAAACAATAGAAACTGAATTTTCAAAATATAAAGATCAAGTTTTCCCTGAAAGAAAAGATGTGAGAAGATATATGTGTTCTCTCCCTTGCAAAGATTGGGGGTCTAACAGTACAGAATATTGCATATAATGTCATGGTTTTTGTTTTCTATTTCATCAGTTTTGATGAATTTATTTTCCTCTTGTTCCTTATTTTTTTTCTTTTAAATTCTATGTTATAGATGATGTCTTTCTTGGAGGAGCAGGGAGAAAGAAGGGATGCAGGCAGAGGTATGCTGGTGAATATTTAACAGCTGGCTCTCATGAGGGAAAAATATAAGCACAAAAGTTACACTTTTGAATTTAATTTATTTTATTAACATTTTCTCCATTATTTTAATTGTAAACAATAAATCTAGCCCTGATTTATAGCATTTACCAAATTTTAATGTGCAAGTACTCACTGCAAATTTAACCTGAATTAAAGCCTAAATAAGCCAATTCCAACCCAATCCTGTATCATATGGGGGGAATATAAAAGACATAAAAACAACAAAAATATATCACTTATTTATCTTTCAAAAGAAATAGCATTTTATAGCAAAATAGGTAATCACATTTTGGATGGTTTTCCTTGAATTCTTGTGTGCTTCTTTCTGACTTTTTCAGAAAAAAGTAATACTAGTTTTGGAATGTTGAGTGGCTTAATACGTTCCTCTTTAAAGAAAGTGATTATTTTACAATGGGGGTAGGGATAGAGCAGGACACATCCTAAGTAAGCCAGGTTCACAGATGGTCAATGAGATCATCAGACTGTTCTATGGAAGGATGGATATAGATTACTAATAATTTAGAGCTTAAGGGCCCTAAAAGTTCATGTAGTCAAATTCAGTCAATTTATAGATTTATGATAATGACAGAAGCCTAGAGAATAGAAACAATTTATTCAGTAAAATTCAGATGTTTTAACTCCCAGTAGCACATTTTCAGTAATTAATTTGTAATCTTGGTTTCAAAACTGGATCATTTGCATAAAACTCTCCTCATTATTGAAGAGGATGCTGACTCCACCTTGTATGACAGTGAGGTACAGAGTTGGCCTTAGAGCTTGGGAGAAGAAAGAAGAAAGAAGAAGAAAGACCTTCTTGCTTCCTGCTTTGAGGGAAGCCAAACAAATTCCCAGAATCCCTTTGGAGAGAAAGACATTTACTCCTTTAATGTCTGCCCCTTCCTAAAGTCTTTTTTCTTTTTCTCCTGGTTTCTCTCTAAAAATTTGTCTGGAATCCATGATAGGTCCTGTTTGGAATCAGGAAACAAGAAAAGAAAAAGAAAAAGAAAGTCTGGCTTTTCCCAAGTTCTCCTATTAATCTGCCTCTCATATAGGATTGAAACACAATCCATTCCACCCATGAAAAGTATCTTATGCAAATGATCCTGTCTTAAACCTAGAAGGATACAAATATCTATATTTTTACTTAACATTGAGCTCTCAAATTGAAATGATCCTGTTTTCAATCCTAGAAAATATTTAGAAGATCCTATTGTCATTTTCTTTACCCAACAAGCATTTCCAAACATCAAAAGGTGGTTGTGGCAAACTGCCTGAGTAGCTCTTTCCTACCTCCTAGAAAGCAGACGTAGTGGTACTAGCCATTTGTATTTGGTTTTGTCACTCTGGCTTTGTTTGCTTCATCTGTAAAATGAGGGTAGGAAGGTTAAAGACCCATATCAAAATTCTGGCTCTGCTCCTCATTTGCTGCATGGCCTTAGGCAAGTCACCTATGAGTAGGAGAAACAGAGAATAGAATATTACAGCTGGAAGAGCACTTTGAATAATTAAGATAGAATGTGAGATCTGGAAGTGACTTAGGGATCATCTATATAGCCAGTCTTTCATGCTGGTACCAAGAGTTTAGCGATTTATGCCACCCACTGGCTTAGATGGAACCCAGTACTTAGCACAGTGCCTGGCACATAGAAGGCCCTTAAGAAATTCTGATTAACTGACAGAAACTAGGCCCTCTCACTCTTCACACAGTATTCCTTTTACTATACTATGCTACATCATTTGTTCTCTCTGTCTCTGTCTCTCTCTCTCCACACACGTGTGTATACATATATGTATATAAACATATATGTCTATATGGTACATATATGTGTGTGTATGTTTGTGTGTATATATATGTATATGTATGTGTGTATATATATATGTGTGTGTATATATATATATACACGTGTGTGTGTGTATATATATATATATATATATATATATATATATATATATATACACCACATTTTCATTGACAGAAAATGATAACAGTTGTGTCTTCTTGGATTCCCAGTGCTGTGAAATCAGAAGCATTTCAAGTCACGCATTTAAAAAGCAAACTACTAAAAAACAAATACTTCTTTTTCCTGAAATCACTGGCTTGACCTTTGAATCTGTGTGCTTCTCATCCACAATGTTCTCCTGGCTGTTTAGCAGGGCTCTATTAAAGATGCAAGCCCCAGATTAGAACCAGAGAGTACTGAATGCCTGTCATTGATGAAAGTTAATTTTTGCAGCCTTATTTTTTTTTTACATATGAATGTACTCCTGTCAGTGAAAAGACTCCTAATGAATCAACACTCTTGCTGTATTCTCACTAATGAGCCAGCTGAAAAAGGAGGCTCAAAATCCTGTGGGCTCTGTTAATGCACAACAATTTGTATCTTTCATTAATAGTCAAAATTCTCAGTTGGAAATATATATATATATGCATATATATGTATATTTCTTTAAGAAAATCACATAAGGACATAGTAATACCTCTGTGGAGCCTGGATGGCTTTTAAAAGTGATTATATAAAAAATTTCCTCTGCTCCATTCCTTTTTTTTAAACATTCTAACGTAGAGCTTCTTAACCTATGGTCCATGATCTTGAATGGGGAAAAAAGATACATCTTTATGTCAACATAATTGATTTCCTTTGTAATCCTATGTATTACTTGTGCATTTAAAAACATTATTCTGAGGAGTCCATAGGGTTCTCCAGACTGTCAAAGGGGATCTATGACACATGCACAAAAGGTCTAGAACAGTCTTGTTCTCTTTTTAAGGCCACCCTGCTTCAAGTGTCCTGTCTTGATTTTAATAATTTATGAGATGAGTAGTGGGTACAAATAATTGATGTGTCACAAAAATGTTGATATAAAACATTTCACATCCATCGTGTCATTTTATCTTCACAGTAGCCTTGTGATGGTACATTTATGATAAACTCTAATAGTAAATGCAGTACAAGAGTTCTCCTCATGCTGCCTGGAAAAGAAAAATAATTTGGTGGTAAGGGAGGGAGAGCCATTCAAGGGTCAAAAAGCACAACTCAAGAGTTTCAGTGTTCTTGGGCTGTTTTTGTACTAGCTTGGCTTAACCAAAGAATCTGAGTCCTGTGGTGAATTCAGAAAGCAATTTGTAATAAAGTCAGGTCAAAGGAATCTTTGGAGAAGGCGTGTAACTCTTGCAGAGTTCCTAGGAGCACCAATCCCTGGGTTCAAATTGAAATTGCTGTTTTTTACTTGTATGACCTTGGGCAAGTCGCTTAAGTTCTCAAGCGCCACTTATTTATCTGTAAAATAAGAGAGCTAGACTAGATAATCTCCAAGGTGCCATCTAGCTCTAAAAAAAAAAATCTAAGCACAAATACATCTATCATGACCTAGGAATTGTTGATAACTCCTATTCCATCTTTGGCTAACAAGATAGAACTATGATAATCACTCATCCCTGGGTATATTGTGATTCTCTGTCTCTCTGTGTCTGTGTCTGTCTGTTTGTCTGTCACTCTCTCTCTCTCTCTCTCTCTCTCTCTCTCTCTCTCTCTCTCTCTCTCTCTCCTGTGCACTAAAAATGATTAAAAGTAAAAAGATGCATCCTTAAAACTTAGTTTAAAAACAATGGAATGAATATGCATGAAGTCCTTTGGACCACAGTGTGTGAACAGGCTTTATAATTAATACCTTTTTCTTTTTTCAATTTATTTCAGTTACCATTTAGGAGGAAACTGTGTTTGCATCAACATGCCAGAACACTTTAAGCCCTAGGCTTTGGTTTACAAAATAATGAGAATGGAGTTCCTGCTGTAGACAGATTTTATGGTGTCCCATATTTATAAATTTGGCATCTATTTCTTTAAGCTCTTCAGTTTCTCCTTTCAAGCTCTTATTTCAATCAACAAGTACTTCTTAAGTTCTTATCATGGACATGCACTGGGCTAGGTGCTGGGGATACAAAATCAAAAGTGGAACAGGCCCAGCCGTCAGGGAGCTCACATTCTTCTTTCTGCCTATAGACTTTGCACCCCATGGAATTGAACCACTCACCTTCACACAAATCCACTTCATGCTTTCCTGCCTCCATACACTTCTTTCCCATTGTTCCTAATGCCTCCTTCTCACTTACCCATGCTTCAAGATCCAGCTTGAATATCACCTTTTTCCATAAAACCTACCCCAAACTTCCCCCTCCCCCAAGACTGACCTCTCCTCTCATCTGTTCTCATGGAAGTTAAGATTCCTTTTATATATTTAACATAAAATGTTTTGCTTATTTGTTGAGTAATTGATAGCAGAGACATTTCACAATCAGGAAAAGGCTACTAAAGCAACACATTCAGTTCAGCTGAGGGAGCAGGGACTGTGGCAAGATGCCCAGACAATTGTGGGGGAAGGGGACAGTAGAAATCCTAGGACACTGTTATGGAGTTCTGAGAAGAAGCGGCTGGACCAAGAAATAGTTCATGAAGCATTGATTAGATGCTACTGAAGAACTACACATAACAGCAGCTCCCTTTAATTTCTACATCCTTGGAGAAAGTCATGATTGCCTGCCCTAACTACAGTTCTGAATGACAGTTACGATAGCCATTTAGATGGCACTTTGTGGTGATAAAGGGGGCAGCTGGGTGGCACAATGGATAGAGTGCTGGGCCTGGAGTCAAGAAGACTTTTCTTCCTGAGTTAGACACTTGCAAGCTGTGTGACCCTGGGCAAGTCATTTAACCCTGTTTGCCTCAGTCTCCTCATCTGTAAAACAATCTGGAGAAGGAAATAGCAAACCACTTCAGTATCTTTACCAAGAAAACTCTAAATGAGATCACAAAGAGCTGGACATGACTGAAAGTGACTGAACAACAATGACAACAAGTTTTTAAAATACTTTACTTATTGGTGTCCCAAGTGTAGTTGTAAGCTATTAAAGTTACAACTGCATCAAGACTTTTGGGGCACCCTGTATATTATCTCATCTCATCTTCACAATATCCCCATGGAGTTAGAGAGTACAATTAAAGACACCCAAAAGTCAACAAAGTTAAATGCCTGTCCGCGGTCACATAGCTAATGGCAAACCTAGGACTTGAACCCAGGATTCCTATATCCATCCAACTATTGATTTTTCTTATCAGCTGGCCTCCCTTTCTGCTATTGACAAATTGGAAAAAGGAGTGCCAAGGTCTGAAATGTCCATGTGCTCCCTGGTAGTTTGAACAAAATCCAAGAAGTCAAGTCAAGCTTTTAGTTTCCAGTATGCAATATTTAGGAAGCATCTGATGGGAAGATATTTCTCTTTATTACATACAGTTTGAGATGTTTTCTTTTCAAATTTTGGATTAGAGAGAAGGGAGGGAGAATATTGGGAGAATCTTTCTGGTGATTTACAAAAAAAAAAAACAAATCTAGAAGAATTGGTTCTTAGGAGACTTTGGGACCTGTTTTAGAGGAGCTAAAAGATTGGTTTATGTACAGACTTGATAGCAGGAAATAACTGGTAAATTACTAAGTTAATTCTGCAGATAAAGTTAGTCTTAAGTATGAATCCTGAATATCCCATGTAATTCTGAAAGCCCCTTCATGTAGCCCTGCAGAGCTCTATTCTATGAGGTGCCTTTGCCTGATGACCCTTGTTAAGAAAAGGCACTGGGAGGATTGCTACAATTCTAGTCATTTCTTACTTCCTCACCCCTTGCAAAAGCGGCATCCCTACTGAGCCATAGATGTACTTAAAAGACCTGAAATTTTAATACCAGGTATGGCACTTATTACTTGTATAACCAATGACAAAACCACTAAACCTCAGTTTCCCCATATGTAAAATGGTAATGCTACTACTTAAACTACCTGCCTCCCAGTATTGTTGTGAGAAAACTGCTTTGCAAACTTTCAATTGCTACTGAATGAATCTAAGTTGTTATTCCTGAAAATTCCCGCTTATAATTTACCCTCATAATAAATTAGTAGATGAATGGGACCAGAGAGGTCAATGATGATGATGATGATGATGATGAGTGCCAAAATAATCTCCCTAAAGTACAGATCTGGCAATGCCACTCACCTTCAAGAATCTTCAATGGCTACTAGGTTTATGTTACAAAGAGATAACAAAAAAAGGGAAAAGACTTACATGTACAAAAGTATTTATAGCAGCTCTTTTTGTGGTGGCAAAGAATTGGAAATTGAGGGCATGCCCATCAATTTAAGAATGGCTGAACAAATTGTGGTATATGAATGTAATGGAATACTATTATGCTATAAGAAATGATGAGAAGTGGATTTCTGAAAAACCTGAAAAGACTTACATGAACTGATACTTAGTGAAGTGAGCAGAACCAGGAGGACGTTGTACATGGTAACAGTAACACTGTGCAATGATCAACTATGATTGACTTAGCTCTTCTCAGCAATAAAATGATCCAAGACAATTCCAAAAGACTCATGATGGAAAATGTACACATCCAGAGAAAGAACTGATGGAGTCTAAATGCAGATGAAAGCATACTGTTTTCACTTTGGGGGCAGGGTTGTGTTTTTTCTCTTTTGTTCAATTTCTTCTTTCACAACATGACTAATGGGGCGATATGTTTTACATTATTGCACATGTATAACCTATAAGAGATTGCTTGCTGTGTTGGAGGGAGAAAAATGTGGAACTCAAAATCTTTCAAAAAATGAATGTTGAAAATTGCTTTACATGTAATTGGGAAAAAATAAATGCTATTAATTAAAAGAAGAATTTTCAGTGGCTCCCTTGTCTTTCTAGTATAGAGACCAACTGTTATAGAGGTTGTCATTTAAAGCTTCTCACAATCTAGCTGCAGCTTACCTGGTGTAATTCATTTCATATTATTCCCCTTCACAGGGTCTATGTTCCAGCCAGATTGTCCTACTTGCTGAATTTGTCAGATTCATAGAACTTGACATCCCATCTCGATGTCATTGCACAAGCTATCCACCGTAACAGGAATGTACTCTTTTCCCAAATTTCTGCCTCTTCGAATCTGTAGTTTTCATTAAAGCTTAGTTAAAGTGCTATTCCCAACAGAAAGCCTTTTTCTTCTGTCTCTAGTGGTTAATGCTTGCTCTCACCTGAAATTATCTCATGCTGAATCCATCTGTGACATTGTCATATCCAGGCCCACTCCAAGCACTGCCCTTTAAAATGCAAACTCCTTGAGGGCAGAAATGTTTATTTGTTTTGGTTTGTTTTGTTTTGTCTCTGTAGCACAGTACCTTAAACTGTGGTATTCATTTAACCAGTTCTTGATGGATGAAACTGTTGATGTTGATATTTTGCCTCTATACGGCACAACCCTGTGCTATTATTGTTGTTATTTTGTTCATTTATTTCAATATCATGTGAGGACTGGCCAAAGAAAGCCCAGCACTTAGAGCACACTCATATTTACCCTTCTTGGCAGTTTATATAGAGCATGTACAATAATCTCTTGCTGATTTGAATCTAACATCTGGTTTCTTAGTGAGCTTTCTTCCAGATATGAGTGATTAAGGGGGCTGGCGCCCAGTGATGATGAGTTTTCTAATTGGCCTGAGTCAAAACTGGGTTTATATGTAAAAGCACTAGCAAGAAAACTCTCTCTCTCTCTCTCTCTCTCTCTCTCTCTCTCTCTCTCTCTCTCTCTCTCTCTGTAAGGAAGAACTGCTGTGAGTTGAGGGATTGGGAAAAGTGCAAATGACTACTCTCCCCCTCCAGCTCCCACATTTCCTTGAGGGTATGAGGTTATGTTACCTATTGTTTTTATTTCTTCTTGATCTTAGATGAAGAAGTATCCAGAAATGGATTTGACCATCAGAGGTCTCCCCAAGCAACCAAAGTCAGTAACAGAGGTTATCAGAGTCAGTAGTAACAGCAGCTAAATCTAGTGAGAGGCTAGCACAGCAGGCAAGTGACCTGTTTGACCTAGCTCAGTAGTTCATTGACCCAGGAGCAGAGGCAACATGTCCTGGAAGGAGACAGCCCACTGAGTAAGGAAGGGACTTGCTGACCACCATACACAGTGCCTCAAAGAAAGCTTAATAAGGAACTCTGAAGGGAGAAAAGAATTCTCAGGGCCAAGAGTTGGGAGATGCCCCTCATCCTCATATGTTCTTTACACATATGCATGACTAACTTTATACATTAAACTTCAGACCACTCTCTCCAGGGACTTTATGTGCAAGGGAAGAATGTACCCTTCCCTCAATCTATATATTTTTATTCATTTGGGGGGGGGGGGTGAGGCAATCAGGGTTAAGTGACTTGCCCAAGGTCACACAGCTAGTAAGTATCAAGTGTCTGAGGCCGGATTTGAACTTAGGTCCTCCTGACTCCAAGGCCAGAGCTCTGTCTACTGTGCCACCTAGCTGCCCCAATTTATCTTTTTTTAAACTTTTGTCCTTGCAATACTTTTTCAATAAATACTTTCTTATAAAATCTAATTGATGTTGACTGGTTGAGATACATAGGTGGAGCACACTGGATGATGGCTTATATATGATAACTTTAGAAGCCACAACCCCTTAGGTTTACTCCTAGAACCCTGGGGGAAGAAGTAGTCATTATCCTCTGGAAATCCAACCTGCCAGTTAGAACAGAAGAGGCTCTACCAGAAGGCTCTACACTTAGCTCTTGAGTACCTTCCTATCTACTTTCTCATGTAATCTTTGCAACAACCACATGAGGGAGAGGGTACAATGATTAAAATCCCCATTTTGCAGGTAGGAAAACTCAAAATCATTAGATCATATACTTAGAGTGGAAAATTCCCCTAGATGCCATCTAGTCCGACTCTCCCACACAACAGATGAGGGGAATGAAGTCTAGAGATTTTAAATGATTTTTCCAATGTCACAAGTAATGTGTTCCCTGACTCAAAACTCAATCTTGGCCAAGCTCCAAGGTTGCCCAGTGGCAGAACTTGAAACAGAACTCAAATTGCCTAAGTCTTTGTAATTGTAATTATCTACCTCCTTCTGCTGTTGCCAAAATTGGAAAAAGAGAGAGGAGGAGGATGCTAAATTTTGAATTGCTTGTCTGGCTCTCCCAATGGTTCTGTTATGCCTTATACAGCCAAGTCAAATTTGTGTTTCCAGTAGCAGCTGGTTTTGTTACTGACTTTCACTAATGGGAAGCATATATCTTAAAGAGCATCTGACTCAGAGAAAAAGGCTCTTTCATCACACTTCAGTATATGATCAGATGACTTAATAGTAAGAAGGCAAGATGGTACCCCTTCAATGAAGAGAGGGGCCATTGCTGTATAACAACAGATTACCACATTCACAAACAAGTAGATAATAAGGCCCGTAAAGAAAGGTCTTATCTAAACATTGTATCTCCTCCAGTGACTACCATAATTCTAGGAGCATAATAAATGTTTATTGAATGAATATATGTTGAATGAACAGCAATTAATTGTGTTAATGTTTATTTAAAAGATTGAATTTGCATATTGATTTACAAATACAGAATGGTTGGCATGTATTATCTTATTTCATCTTTACAATATCTCGGTGAGGGAAATAGAGCAGGTATTATCCCTATTTTACATGGAGAAACTTGAATCTCAAAGATGCATACTGACTCACCCAAGGCAACAGAACTAAGAAATGACTATGCTGAAACTAAATCCAACTCTTCTGAATCCAACTTCAGTATGTTTACCATGCTAAATTGCAAGGGCCTTGCTAGGAGGTAGAGAAGACATACAGCTGGATAAGATATAGACTTTGTCGTGAAGGAGCTTACAAATTAGCAACAGTTTCAAACATATCTAGGAACTTCTTTCTAAGGAAATCAAAGAGCCTTATAAAAAAATTCCTTGGATTTATGATCTTGGCCATGCTCAAGCTATTATCTTCTATCATATCATCTTGATCTCAGCCAATGTGTACTTACCTATCCTGCTATGCTGGTGGACTCTTAAATCCAGCAAAATGCCACTGGGAACTGGCCTCTAGGAAGAAGAACTGATAAGTATTTCTAAAAATGCTTTGTAAACTCAAAATGTTAAATAGTAAGTCTTAAGTTGTCCCTGGTCTTTCTGCAGACATATGCAGCATGGGAGAAGGTCTGTAGCACCATTTTTTCTACATCATATTAATTTCCATAAAGAAAGGAACACTTGTTTTTGAGAATATCAAATCATTAGAGGATTGAGTATGCTGGAAAGGATACTGGATTTAGAATCAAAGGATCTGGATTCAAATGATTCTGCTACTTCCCATTGGGGTAACCTTGAGTATCAATGACTTCCTTTCCCTGGATCTCAGTTTTCTCATCCTTAAAATAAGGGGGTTGATCCAGACAACATCTAAGCCCTTTTAACTATAAATCTAGGATACCATGATCCTCTGGAAAAGGGATATACATACTTATAAATGTTGTGTGTCTGTATTTGACACAAGGAAATTGAGTGGGGAAAACTACCAAAATTAGTATCAAAGAACAGGTCCCACCCTTGGGACTGAAATTAGATTCAGAAGCTAAATTTAGCCCAGACCTAGAGAGTTCACTGGGTTGTTAACCAGTGGAGTTGAACCCCATTCAAAACAGAAATGGTCTGGTTAAAAGATCTGAAGCAGTTAGTGGCCTCAGCTGGCAGTTAGCCCAGAACAATAGTACCACCTTCATTTTCCAGAAGCAATGAAATTGGAGGCTCATTTTTGCTGACATTTCTTTCCAGTCACTTACTTTCCCTGAGGCCTCAGGGAGTTTCTGCCTTTCTGACCTGGCTTATGAGACGGACTGGGAGAGGCACAGCCCAACCACCACCACACCAGCTCACATTATACACTATGGCTACTTGATTGCAAAATCACTTTCATCCATGGGCTCTCATTTTGAAGCTCACACTAGCCTTCTGCAATATGTAGGTTCATTGACCTCGACCCATTTTACAGATGAAGAAACTGCTTTTCCAGGATGCCCAAGTATTTAACAGGGGAAGACAGAATGCAAACTCTAGTTTTGGCCCTGAGAATCAGTTATCTGCCTAATTTACCAACCTTTCTTTGGTGGAGTGTCCTTGAGGTGCAAATCAGCCTTTAGATCAAATGAGATATTCACAAAGCACTTAGTGCTGTGACTGACATATAGTAGGCACTTAATAAATGTTCCCTTTCCCTATAGAAATGATTATTTTAGCATGAAGTACCCAGTATTTAAATATTAATTTAGAAGTGGGAGGAGGGGGTAAGAGCAGTGAAATAAGCAACTGAAATCTTTAAATAATTCACTTTCTCATTGGGGATGCCTTAGCATGTCACTAATCATCCCTATATTCCTTCAAAACACAGCTTAAGTCTTGCTTTTTGGACCTCTGCCTGCCTCATTTTTCTCATCTGCAAAATGAGGATAATAATAGCACCAACCTTACAAGGTTGTTGTAAATATCAAATGTTTGTAAAGCATTTTGCAAAATTTAAAGTGCTATGTAACGCTATCATCATTGTCACCATATAAATTGTTTAGACGAAGACATTCAGAGTTAGACAGATGATAAAGACATCCTGTAGAGTTCATCTATCAACAAATGCATCTTGAATAGATGCACAAATAATATTACTTTTTCTGGCACATTCTAAATGCTTAAATAGTTGTTGATTGATTGCAAATGGATAATAAGTTGGGCCCAGAATTTAACAGAAGAATGGATTGCCTTTATGAAATTTCTCAATTCTTTTTAATAATCCCAAACCTCTCCCCAACACAATGGCCCAACATGGAAATACCAATATTGTTGCACGACTGTGAGTCAAGGAATATCATAGTTCTGAAGAATTAAAAAAAGTTTTTTTCCCAGAGTGCAACGGAGAAGCACATGGAAGGCGCTAGGGTATAAATATAATGCAATACATTATAAACAAAAAGTGACAGGAACTATAGTGAAGTATCACATCAAAGAAATATTTGAAGAAAAAAAGAAGATAGATTGGTCATGTGGCAAGAGTAAGCAATAACTAATAGACAGCCCATCTGTAGTCCTGGTAATCTCACACTATCAGGACAAACTGTTGAGGCCCCCAACATATTAGGTCGACCCCCTCCAGTGAAATTAAGAGAAGACATATGTAAGAGTCACAGAGGATGGGTGGGAACAGATGGATTGCAACTACATTGTTGGAGGAAATATCCACTTGGATGAGATCTGAGTACAAGCCTGGATCAATGAAAACATTGGACATTTCTCTAAACATAATCTAGCCTGAACCTGTTGTTCTTCTTCTTATTATTATTTAGTCATTTTTAGTCACATCCAACTCTTTGTGACCCCTTTTGGTTTTTTTTTTTTGACAGAGGTACTGGAGTGGTTTGCCATTTCCTTCTCCAGCTCGTTTTACAGATGAGGAACTGAGGTCAACAGGGTTAAGTGTCCAGGGTCACATAGCTCCTAAGAGTCTGAGGCCAGATTTAAACTCAAGGACGTGAATCTTCCTGAGTCCAGGCCCAGAACTCTATCCACTGCGCCACCTAGCTGCCACTAGCCTTACCTACTCCTATTCAATTCCGGTCCTAGCTTGTTGTCTGTCTGTATCATCCATACAATAGATATAAATAGATGGACTCACATGTTGGGTAGCCTGTCCAAATGCATATGATAAATAGGGAAATATATTTATCATCCACTTCATTTTTTCCATTGTAAATTTCTGGGCCAAACTTTGAAATGAATATGAGCCTTATGCCTCTTATAGCAACAAGCACACTGTAAAGCATGTAATATGTATTCAGTATATGTAGGTTAAAAGAATAAAGCTTAAGAAATAACAAAATTACTAAATGGAAATTAATTTTATTCATTTATACTTAAAATGTGCATGTCTGTATGTGTGTGCTTAAACACACACACGCACTCATATACACAGAGCATCTCCGACCTAGGAGCTGATAAGATCAATGTCATGCTGGATATATAAATACCCTACATAACATCCCTAAAATATAATTGTCCTACTTACTCCTTGACTATCTCCAGTGACAGTTTACTATCTACCAAAGCATCATGCTTCACTTTTAATGATTCTAATTGTCTCATATATTTGAGTGAAATCTGCCCCCCTTAACATTTATCCTTTGGCACTACAGAGAACAAGTCCAATCCAAAACCTTTCATGGATCTGAAATCTTCCCTGATTCTTCCCTTTCCTGAAGTACCTTCTTCTCTCTCCCATAGTTTATTTAATTTGGTGCCTTTCCCAAGATCTTCATTATGCTCTGCCTTATAATCATAGACCCATATCCACTCCATATGTTCATATGCACTATTTGTGCCCGACCTGTGGTAGAGACTTCCAAGCTTATATTGGTCTCATCAGCCACAGTGTGCCATGCCGTACTTTGACCCCAACATAGCAATGTCATTTGGGTCCTCTTGGAGAACAAAGGACAACAGCCAACCAGACAACCAACCACTTATTCTGCACTAATATCTGACTCTCATGTCTCACTATGGCATGGAGGTGATTCTGGATTCTCAAAATCTATTCCAATAGAGTACAAACTCTGAAAGTTTCTTCTAAACTGAGTATTTGCCCAGTAGTAGACTGTACTCCAATTATTGAGAACCAGATAAGGAGACTAAAGTTTGGGGAGGGTGACTTGCCTGAGGTCCTACAACTAGTAAGAGGCAAAGTCCAGATTCAAACCCAGGTCATCTGATTTCAACACCACTGTTCTTTTGACTACACTAATGCGGTGTCCCCTAATCACAAAATAAATAGCATTGTATAAATAGTGCATATGAAGCTAGTTACTGTTTACAACTCTTAAGCCATCTACTGAAATTGAGTAGGAATTAGTGCAACTTATTTGTGGTACTAAAACTGATTGCATAACACCCCTTGTATTTTCTGGGCTTTCAGTTTAGTTGGTTAGTTGGAGAGTTGAGAAAATCAGTCAAAAGTCCCAATTCATATTATTTTTGTACAAAGGAATAAGTGCTATTGTTTTCTTCTGGAGCATATACTCTATCAGCATAGTTTTTCGTAATCCTGATTCACTACCATGGCACAATGAAACATCAGAGAGTATGTATAAATAACATAGGATATTTAAATTGAAGAGTGCCTTTTGAGACACAGATCTTCTGTCAGAGACTGAAGGACTCTGGCAGTTAATCGTTACGGGATCTTGACATCTACTACCTGTGGTAAGAGTAACTCCATGGGGGAAAAAAAATGTATTCCATATGTAAGAATGAAGTACTGATAACATGTTGGACTCACCTCTGTTCCTTCTCTTCTTGTTCCTACTCCATCCTTTGGGATCAGCCCATGGTGAGAAGAAAAATTGAGGGTGAAGTGAACTTGCATTTCCCCATTCCTTCCATCACACCTAAAGAGATCCCTGATCAACTTTTGCTTGGCAAAGAGGGAATATAGTGAATATTGTTACTGAAAACACTCCATTTCATTCTTGTTCCTGGTACAGAATGGGCACAGCCATTGACAATTTTCTTAGTTTTCAAAGTAAGGTATTGGAAAGTCAAGAAGTATTTGCCTGAGGATGATGGTTCAAACCTAGGGTTGGTAAAAACAAGTTTTTTGAGCTGTTTATCCTCACTCATGATAGATTTTTCCTGAACCATCCACACCCTCTCCAACTTATTACCACTTACTATCTTATTAGACTTTCTCTACAACACCACAGAAAACTCTCCTCCCTGGAAGCATATTCCAGCCCTGGACTTCACCTAGTGGAAATACCTTTCACCCCTGTAATCCCTTCCTTTGCTTGACTGGTTCCTTCCAGAATCTCCTTTATAAAGTGGCCACCCAAACCATTCATGTCTTTGTTCCTCTCCAGGCTGCATGCCTGACTTTCCTCCTAGACTTTCTATACACTGCACCCATGCCTCATACCTTTATCTCTCCCCCTCCCTCAACCCATTTTGTAGCACTTTCAGAAATGACACACACACACACACACACACACACAAAAAACAAACAAACCCAGAAGCAAAAGGGGAAGGGACTTTTAATTGGGGAAAGGCTGAACAAATTATGGTGCATGAATATAATGAGATTATTATTCTGCAACAGCTATAAGGAGTTTTTAAAAAACAGGAAGTGTCATACAAAGAGATACAGAATAAAGTAGCAGAATTTGAAAAGCAATATATACTATGATTATGATAGTATAAATGAAAAGACTACTAAAATGAATGCTGTGTACTTGAAAGGACCAATCTCAACCCTAGAGAAGAGATAAGGAAATTCACCTCTCCTCTTTTGTAGTAGAAGGGATGCCAGAAGGCTGGGGGAGGGGAAGGATTATGGGTGCAGACTGTTTAAAACATTTTAAAATGAAGTTGCTATCTTGGTTTTTCTTGACTGCTTTTCTTTGTTACAAAGAAAGACTCACAGGAGGTTAGAGAGGTGAAGGTAGGGGTAGAGGGAAAGAAACAAATATGATAAAAAAACAAAAAGTATTGAAAGACCTTTATGAAAGCCTACATAATATTATTATTCATTCATTCATCCATCTTTAACGAAGGGAGTAGCCAAAATAAATCCATTATTCCCCAGAGGGCGTATCAGACACCATAAACAGCCAGAAATTCAGCAGGGAAGGGTTGGCAATGGAAAATCCTTTCTTGCAGGCAATTGTGCATTTTCTTTCTGAAGTAATGAAAGCTTTCCCCAGACCTACAAAGAAAGACTCCTACTTTCCCCAAGGTGTTTGAAGAGGACGTTTTTTGTTGGGATTTTCAAGGTATGAGATTTTGCTTCCCAAATGTGCTTGAATGATAAGGGAAATAGTTAGACTTGGCTGATCAAGCCTTCCCAAGCCTTATGCCTGTCTAGCTAAAACATGTAAACAATGTGGGAACATGTCTTCACCATCGATTTGTTAAACAGAAACATCTTTCTCCCATTGAAGGCAAAGAGAGTTTATAGTCTTGTTAGGTTTTGCCTAGGGAGGGAGTAGCAGAGGCCTGAGGCCCCAGAGTTTCACATGCCAGTTAAACCTGGTCCAAGAAGAGGCAATTAAAACCTTGAATGACACTAACTGATAGAGAGCATTTTCCCTCCTCTCCAGTGCTTTCCTCACTCTCTCTTTTGTACTCCTGGATGTTTTCTCTTAAAATATCCCACACTCTTCTCAAATTTTTCAGTGATGTCCAACTCTCCGTGACCCTATTTGGGGTTTTCTTGACAAAGATACTAGAGTGGTTTGCCATTTCCTTGTCCAGCTCATTTTCTAGATGAGGAAACTGAGGCAAACAGGGTAAGTGACTTGCCCAGGGCCATAGCTAATAGGTATCTGAGGTCAGGTTTGAACTCAGGTCTTCCTGACTCCACGCCCAGCACTCTATCCACTATGCCACCTAGCTGACCCCTTCTCAAATACTACATGTCTAAGAATGAACTTACCCTCTTTCCCACAAATCTGGCTTTCTCTCCTGTCATTCATTAATTCAATCTCTGTTTGACAAATGTTTATTGAATATCTATTAAGGATAAAGGGCTGAGCCATCTGCTTTAGGAAATAAAAAGATAAATTAGGCCTATTTCCTGCCTTTCAAAAACTTAGTAATGGAGAAAAGAAAAATCTACAAATGGCATGATATTGAAAGACAGATGGTATCCATGGATATGGTCAGGGTTATGAGAGATTTGAACTGTCATAAGGAGAGAGAAGAGGGAAAAATCACAGACAATTGGAAAAATAGAGAATGTGGCCTTTGAACTGAGTCTTGGAATTCTAACAGGCAAAGATGCTGGAAAGGCATTCTGGGAAGAGAAACCAGTGTCAGCAAAAGTAAGAGCACAAAAGAGCACAACAGCATCTTACAAGAACGGCATAGTATCTAGTTTAGCTTACACAAAGAATATGCCTTTAAGAAAGTGAGATAGTCCTATAAAGGTTGATTATGGGTTCTTATATGAGAATATATGAAAGAAGAGTAGGAAATGGGGCTATGAAGGTTGTTTGAGAGCAGACCATAGAGGGCCTCAAATGTCAAGCCAAAGAATTTAGGCAATTCATGGGAAAATAGACAGTCATTTAAAATATATGATCAGAGGTAGGAGAATGCTTATACCATGCACATAGACTTGAGACCCTAGATTTCTTTGACTTTTTTTTGTTCCTTACAAAAGTTATCTAATTGCAGCCCATAATGGGATCAGGATCTCCCAAGATTTAGGGCTTTCATACCATGTTACGGGGCAGCTAGATGGCACAGTAGAGTGTTACACCTGGAGGCAAGAAGACCTGAGTTCAAATTTGACCACAGACACGTACTAACTGTGTGAGACCCTGAGCAAGTCACTTAACCCTGTTTGCCTCAGTTTCCTCATCCATAAAATGACAATAATAATAGTATCAATCTTTTCTGGATTTTTGTGAGGATCATATGGGATAATAACTACAGAGAATTTAGCACAGTGTGTGGCTCATAGTAAAAGCTGCATAAATGTTAGCTACTGTTATTAACACTATTATTATTTTGATAAGTACATTCTTGGGAGCTGATTGCAAGAGGGTGGTATCTCTCTTTGGTTTATTGCCCCCACCTAAAGATCACTCCAGGAAAACAACCTAACAGGTTTAATATAACTTTTTTTACATTTTCCCAAATGTTGGAAATAGGTGCACACAAGGAGACATAGAAAGACCCTAAGGTGCTGAAAGGACTTCTAGGAACTCATAAACAGATACAGAATGCACATTAGTGCTCAAATAGCTCATAAACAACTTTTAGAAGGCAAATATATTTAGATGCTACTGAATATGCAACATTCTTCCTATTAGACCAACATTATTCAGATCACTCACTGTAAGTGTGGGGAGGGGGGTAACTAGGGGCAAGGTCCCTCGTTTGCCCAAGTCATAGATCCTCTTACTGACCCTTAAATCATAGGGACTGGGCTTCTTTCTCTAAAAAAGTATACTGTTTCAGGAATCTCCTTTCTCAGGCTAGAAGGTGCAGAAATATTATCCATGAGCTTCCTTCTCAGGCCAAATGGCACATACCTATCTGCTTGGCCAAATGTTTCTATCAGGGAGGCGGAGCCGATGGCGGAGTGAAAGCAGTGACTTGCTTGAGCTCTCCTCCAAACCCCTCCAAATACTCATAAAAAGCGGCTGTAAACAAATTCTGAAGCAGCAGAACCCATAAAAAGACAGAGTGAAACAAATTTCCAGCCCAAGACAACCTGGATGATTGATCAGAAAGGTGTATCGCGCCAGGCTGGGAGCGCAGGGCAGCACGTGTGGGCGTGCAGGCTGCAGCAAACCTGGAGCAGGCCTCAGAGGACTGAATCTCGGGCAGCTATGGAGGTTTCCAGACTCCTCAATCCACCAATGCCAAAAACAAATTAGAAGGTCAGTGGGAAAAGTCTGTTTCTGTCGGTGCCTGAGAAAGGAAGGTGGGATTTCAGCTCCATTCCCCAAGAGCGTGGCCCTGTGGGGGGCAGCTGCTTCCCAGCTTCCGCCCACAGACTGAGGGGGAATCCAGTGGCTGATCAAAGAGGGATTGCAGGGATCTCTTTGCCAGTGCTGAGGCAGGAATCTCTTGCTTTGCCCGGGTTTGGATCTGGGCCACAGTTCTGGGCAGCAGTGCTGGGGTGAGGAGGAGCGCTGGCTTGGTGGAGCTTGTAGTGGTTGTAGAGAGGAGTCCCTCCTCACAGTTACAGGACAGAAAGGAGTACTTGTAGTCACAGGCCAGGAAAGGAGTAAACACCTTGCCCCTTATCATACCACCTTGGAAGACATGAAAATTTACAGGTCCCTGCAAGTATCTCTGAAAACAGCTGTACAAACCCCGAAGCTTGGACAGTACATTCTCCACATTGGAAGCAGATTCGTACCTTAACAAAAGTTTAAAACTCAAGTAATTGGCCGGATCATGAGCAAGCAGGCAAAAAGAGTCAGACTATATTATCTTACTTTGGTGAAAAAGAAGACCAAAATATACAACCAGAAGAAGACAACAAAGTCAAAGCCCCTACATCCAAAGCCTCCAAGAAAAATATGAATTGGTCCCAGGCCATGGAAGAGCTCAAAAACGATTTTGAGAAGCAAGTTAGAGAAGTAGAGGAAAAACTGAGAGTGATGCTAAAGGAGACCCAAAAAAATACTGAAGAAAATAACACCTTAAAAAATAGCCTAACCCAAATGGCAAAAGAGGTCCAAAAAGCCAATGAGGAGAAAAATGCCCTAAAAAGCAAAATTGGCCAGATGGAAAAGGAAGTCCAAAAGCTTACTGAAGAAAATACTTCCTTAAAAATTAGAATAGAGCAATTGGAAGATAGTGACTTTATGAGAAATCAGACACAGCAGAACAAAATCAAAAGAATGAAAAATTAGAAAACAATGTGAAATATCTCATTGGAAAAACAACTGACCTGGAAAATAGATCCAGGAGAGAGAATTTAAAAATTATTGGACTATCTGAAAGCCATGATCAAAAAAAGCCTAGACATCATCTTTCAAGAAATTATCAAGGAAAACTGCCCTGATATTTAGAACCAGAGGGCAAAATAGAAATTGAAAGAATCCACAGATCTCCTCCTGAAAGAGATCCCCAAAGGAAAACTCCTAGGAATATTGTAGCCAAATTCCAGAGTTCCCAGGTCAAGGAGAAAATATTACAAGCTGCCAGAAGGAAACAATTCAAGTACTGTGGAAACACAATCAGGATAACACAAGATTTAGCAGCTTCTACATTAAAGGACCGCAGGGCATGGAATATAATATTCCGGAGGGCAAAGGAGATAGGATTACAACCAAGAATCACCTACCCAGCAAAACTGAGTATAATCCTTCAGGGGAAAAAATGGTCATTCAGTGAAATAGAGGACTTTCAAGCATTCTTGATGAAAAGACCAGAGCTGAATAGAAAATTTGACTTTCAAATACAGGACTCAAGTGGAACATGAAGAGGTAAACAGGAAAGAGAAATCATAAGAGACTTATTAAGATTGAACTGTTTACATTCCTGCATGGAAAGATGATATTTATAACTCATGAGACCTTTGTCAGTATTAGGGTAGTTGGAGGAAAAAAATTATATGTATGTATATGTAAATAGATAGAGGGCACAGGGTGAGTTGAAGATTAAGGGGTCATATCTGGAGAATAAAATTAAGGGATGAGAGAGGATTATACTCGGAGAAGAAGAAAGGGAGAGGTAGAATGGGGTAAATTATCTCACAAAAAAAAAACAGAAAAGAAAAGTCTCTTACAGTGGAGGGGAAACAGGGGAAGGTGAGAGGGAATGAGTGAATCTTATTCTCATAGGATTTGGCTTAAGGAGGGAATAACATACACATTCAATTGGGTATGGAAATCTGTCTTACCCTACAGGAAAATAGGGGGAAAGGGGACAAGAGAGCAGGGGGATGATAGAGAGGAGGGCAGATTGGGAAAGGGGTAATCAGAAGTAAATACTTCTGAGGAGAGACAGGGTCAAAAGAAAGAATAGAATAAATGGGAGGGCAGGATAGGATTAAGGGAAATAGAGTTAGTTTTTCACAACATGTCTACTATGGAAGTGTTTTGCATAACTGCACATGTACAACTTACATTGAGTTGCTTGCCTTTTCAATGAGGGTGGGTGGGGAGGGAGGAAGAGAGAAAATTTGAAACCTAAAGTTTTAAAAACATATGTTTAAAAAAATGTTTTCACATGCTACTGGGAAATAAATATAGGAAATGGGGTACAGAAGTCTATCCTGCCCTACAGGAAAATAGAAGGGGAAGGGGATAAGAGAAGGGAGAGAGATAGAAGAGAGGACAGAGTAGGGGAAGGGATATTCAGAATGCATGACATCTTGGGGTGGGGGAAGGGGGGAGATGGGGTGAAAATTTGTAACTCAAAAACTTGTGGAAGGGAATGTTGAAAACTAAAAATAAATGAATTTATATTAAAAAAGAAAAAGAAATTATCAAGGACAGTTTCCTGGTATCCTGGAATCAGAGGATAAAATAAAAATCAAAAGAAACCTCTGATCATCTCCTGAAAGCGGTCCCAAAGTGAAACCTACAGGAATAGTAGAGCCAAATTACAGAGATCCCAGGTCAAAGAAAAAGTATTTCAAGGATCCATAAAAAATCATTCAAATATCACTAACCCATAGTCAGAAGATCATGCAAGATTTAGTAGCTACCATGTTACAGGGAGCAGAGGGCTTTGAATATGATATTCCAGAAGGCAAAAGGGCTAGGACTACAACCAAGAATAACCTACACAGCAAAACAGTATAATCCTTCAAGGGAAAAAATGGATATTTATTGAAATAGAGGATTTTCAAGAATTCATGATGAAAAGACCAGAGCTGAATAGAAAATGTGACTTTCAAATAAAGATTCAAAATAAGCATAGAAAGGTAAACATGAAAGAGAATCCTTAAGAGAGTCAATAAGGTTAAACTGTTTATATTCCTGTGTGGGAAGATAATACATGTAACTTCTAAGAACTTTATCATTATTAGGGAAGGTAGAAGGATTGTACAGAAGGCATGAGAGTGAATCAATTATATTCAAATGATGTTAAAAAATGGAAAGGCGAGAAAGATGGATGCTATGGCAGAAGGGGGAAGGGAGAAGAAGAAGAAGGGTGGAATATCTCACATAAAAGAGGACTGCAAGGAAGAGCTTTTACAATGGAGGGGGAAACTGGGGAAACCAGACAACACTTGAATTTCACTTTCATCTAAATTAGGTTATACCCTTTACTAGATCTTTATCCCAAAGGAAACAAAAAAAGGAAAAAGGACCTAGTTGTACAAATATATTTATAGCAGCTCTTTTTTTGTGGTGGGAAAGAATTGGAAATCTAGGGAAGATGGCTGAACAAGCTGTGGTATATTATTTTGATGGAGTACCATTGTACTATAAGAAATAATAAGCAGGATGGTTTTAGAAAAACCTAGGAAGACTTACATGAACTGATGCACAGTGAAGTGAGCAGAACCAGGGGAATACTATGCACAGTAACAGCAATATTGTTAAGGATAATCGACCGTGAAAAACTTAGCTATTCTGTTCAAAATAATGATCCAAGACAATTCCAAAGGACCCATAATGAAAAATGCTAAGTAAAAAATAAGTGCAGATTGAAACATTCTTTTTTGACTTTTTTAATTCTTTTGGGGTTTTTTGTGTGTTTTCCAACATGGCGGATATAGAAATATATTTTGCATGACTTCACATGTATAATTGATATCATATTGTTTTCTTTCTCAAGGGTGGTAGAGAATCAGAAGGGAAGGAGGGAAAGAATTTGGAAATCAAAATTTTAAAAAATGAATGCTAAAAATTTATATGTAATTGTGAAATATTTAATAAAGTAAATAAAAATACATTAAAAAGAAAAAAAACAAATGCTTCTATCAGGAATTGATCAATTCCGCTGCCATCTTTTAGGCCAAGAAAATCCATTCTTAGGTCTCCAGTCTCTGATCTGTTATCAGGAATTAGAGGGGAGTGCCTATAACTCCCATTTACTTCTATTAAAATAGCATTACTAGTCCTAAGAAGGGAAGGGCAAAGAGAGTGAAGGAGCCCACATGGATGGATTTCCTATCCCTACCATCAGAACATAGCCTAACTATCATCTGGACAAATTAAAGCAAAAAGGTATCTTGAAGGAAAAAAAAAAGATAGAGGACAGGTTGTTCCCTTTTATAACACAAAAGGACAACTGCGACAACAGATACCTAACCTCCTGGGTCACATCTAGCCCTATCTTAGGGGTAGGGTCAGACACCAGAAAGTAATCAGAGTTTATCAATTGTCCTCTTAATAAGGTGACACTGTACATGTCCATTCAAGAAAGCAAGAAAGAGAAGGAAGAAGCAAGGTAGGAAAGGAAAGGGGGGAAAGGGATAAAAGGAAAAGAGAGGAGAGGAGAGGAAAGGAGAGGAGAGGGGAGGGGAGGGATGGAGGGGAGAGAAAGAAAGAAAGGAAACAAAAAGAAAAAAGGAAGGGAAAGGAAAAGAAGAGAAAAAGGGAAAGGAAAAGAAAAGAAAAAAGGAAAGAAAAGAAAAGAAAAAAAGAAAAAAAAAAAAGAAAAGAAAAGAAAAGAAAAGAAAAGAAAAGAAAAGAAAAGAAAAGAAAAGAAAAGAAAGAAAGGAAAGGAAAGGAAAGGAAAGGAAAGGAAAGGAAAGGAAAGGAAAGGAAAGGAAAGGAAAGGAAAGGAAAGGAAAGGAAAGGAAAGGAAAGGAAAGGAAAGGAAAGGAAAGGAAAGGAAAGGAAAGGAAAGGATAGATAAATAGACAGATTCTTTAATGATCTCAGCAGTTCTTGACATTTTTGTGTGTCATAGATGCTTTTGTCAGTCTAGGAAAGCCAATGGACTCCTTCTCAGATCCTGTTTTTAACTGCATAAAATAAAATACACAAGATTACAAAGTAAACCAATCATATTGAGATAAAGGTGTAAATTTTTTCCCAACCAAGTTCACAGATCTACAGAAATCTATCCATTGACCCCAGTTTAAGAAATTGTGATCTATCTATAGAGTGAGAGATAACACTCAAATTGAAGAGGGGGAAGGGGATAACACCTCTAATCAATCCCCACACAAAACCAATGTGTCCATTTATTTTCTTCCAGGCCCTGTCAAGGTGGAAAGGCTTCAAACAAGGACCCAGCCAAGAATTTTATGCCTGTTGTCTAATACCACCCTGATTAAATTTAGAGAGGTTTATCCTCAGACTGGTAACAGTTAGCCACAATTCTAGAAGTTCATCTAGTAAATTATAGAAAAGTTGCAATCTCCACTGGTGGTAGACTTACCCATATCAAGGAAACTACAGATTCTTAAAGTACAGAACTTGAAGTATATCTTGGATCCATCCCTTTATGTTCTTTATATTCTGTCACTGCTCTCTTGGTTAAACAGTATTTTAACTCTCACATCTGAATCACTGTGATAACCTCCTAATTAGGTCAACTGATAGGCTTCGTAAAAGCTAGTTTGGGGACCCTACAATTTTAATCTTCATTGTTCTTTGGAATCTCCAGATCAATTTCCCATGAGCATTTGAACATGAGTCAGAGCCAAATCTGCAACTTCTGAATTAAAATTGTGCCAGTCAATGGCTAAAGTGTAGTGATTTAGGGAAACTAAACATCTAAAGTTAGCAGTGAAAAATTCTTGCTTCCCAAACAGATCATCACAAATGCAATCATCAAAGAGATTGAAACTGGATCATAAATTCCTTAAGGGCAGTAGCCATGTTTTATTCTTCTTCATCTCCAAACCAACACCACCTCCCTTCTATCACCTAGCATAGGACCTTAGATAGTAGAGATCAGATCTCAGTAGAGATCTGTTGAATTTGTTAAATTGAATTTCCAACATTAATGCCAGAATTTTCTTGCGCTGTCAGCCTCAAGACATTCCCTTTTAAGGTGATGATCTTAAATCACTACTTAGCTGGCCCAGGTAATCCCTGGGCCAGGTTTAATATTTAACTTCCATTTCTAAAAAAGGACAATTTAGATCCTTGCATTTTCAAGCTCTGAGGTGTTTCAGAACTGGCAACAGACAGT